>NC_138199.1:57244339-57658589 GCF_964194105.1 Spermophilus citellus | reverse complement strand
GGAAAAGAGAGGATGTGCAAGACAAGAAGGAAGGACTCACCAGTAGGCCAGAGGGAGCCGGTGCCAGGTTTGTGCGTTAGCTCCTCTTCCTATACTCAACACCCGGCCATTCCAAGGCTCCCCCTCCTCAACTGGAGTCAAATAATTTGGCATTTTTAAAGGCCATTCAGGCAGACAGAGTGACAGGGGCTCTGGGTGGGAGGAGAGGTGTGGGGGAAGGCTGGGAGAGCCCTTCCTTATGGAAGGAGGCTCTCCATCCTCGTCCTCCACTCCCACAGGTGTTACCCTGGTCAGGATCCTTGCCTCCCTGCACCGGCTCCTCAGCCAGGAGTCAGCGGGATGAAGAAGTCAGCCACAACTAGAGGACAGTTCTTTTCCCATCACACCTGGAGTTTGGATGAATAAGCATGGCTGATGTGAAACCCAGAGCTGCACTGAGAAGCAAACTCACTCCCCAGCCTCAATTTTCCTAATTGTGAAATGGGACTACAAGGCCATAAGCCACTAAGCATGAAGTGCTATTTGGACAGGCGGGTGACTTCTGGAGGTTACTGAATGCATTGTCCTGCCTTCCACACACACACTTCTAACCCCCTATGCCCCGTCTGCAGAGGATTAGCTCTGCTGGCAAAATGTCTTTGGGCATAGCAACTCACCATTTATCAACTCAGGAAGTCCTTCTGACAATCTACCTTAAATCTCCTACTGCTTCCTTCAGGGAAAATTTAAAGAACAAACAGCAACAAGATAAATGCTTATGGGTTGGTGATGCCATAATATTTTTTTAAAATACCCCCAAAGATGGCGGGGGGGGGGTGGGAACTACCTCTGGACACAATGCTCTTTACACTAAACATCTTGGCGATAAATATAGCTGTGTAATTCTTTTTTCTCCTTGGCAGAGAGAAAGGCTGAGGCTGGGCAGAAAGGCAGAGGGACCCGAAAATATAAATCAATATGTGACTTTAATATATGTGCTCTCGGTGGCTGTGTGTGCTGGGGGATTATTAGTAACCTTGATTCCAGCTCAGTGTCCATGTGAGGCGGGGAGACGTGTGGCCCCCGGGGAGGAGAAGAGAAATTAGGAAGCCAAATTCTTCTCCTGATTGACACCTGGGTAAACATTATCCCGGCAGAAGGGAAAGAAAAAAAGATCAATGCTGGGTATTTTTATCACGTTCCAGGGACGGACAGGGGGAGAAATTAAAGAAACAGTCCTGTGATTTTTTTGAATATGCTCATCTCCAAGGAGGAGGCAGATGAGGTGGAGCCCAGGCAGAGGGCAGCACCAAGGGTAGGAGAGGAAGTGGGTATGTGCCAGGGAGAAGTACCTTGGCGTGTTTTGCTCAGGGGCACTGGTGTGAGTGGCAGCAGGTACAAAGGATCCAGGCCTTTAATGGCAGGGCAAAGGCACCAGCTTTGATGGGGAAATCACAGGCTGCAGCTTCTAATGGGAGATCAGGCTCTGGCTTCTATGGAGGATCAAGAGGCACTGGTCTCAAAACGGGCTGTTTTAATGGAAGGTTCCCAGCACGTGGGGACAGAAGAGTGGCTTCTGCAGGGGTAAAGGGCAGAGAGGGGACCAGGGTGGGTCAATGCCCATGTGGAGGGGGGGGCATCTCTCTGGGCTGTCTCAGATCTAGAGTCAGGAAAAACCTTGGCTTCCTCTCTTTTGTGGTTGCATGACCTTGACCCAGTCATTTGAACTTCGTGGTTTCACCTTCCTTTTCTGTAGGACAATGATAAACAACCCCCACTCCCCTCATCTCACAGTTTTAAATAAAATTGTACAAAATGGAGCTGGGGATATAGCTCGGTGGCAGAGCACTAGCCTAACATGTGTGAGGCCCTGGGTTCGATCCCCCAAATTGCAACAAAAAAATTAAAGTACAGCCTGCCATACAGCTGCCGAAGGGCTGTTATTACATACCACAGATCTGTTCTACAGAAATGTAATGAGAGGGCTGGGGTGTGTGACTCTGTAGTAGAGCATTTGCCAGGCATGCATGAGGCCCTGGGTTTGATTCCCAGCACCACACACACAAAAAATGATACAGACTGGTGTTATAGCTCAGCGGTAAAGTGCTTGCCTAGCATGGGTTGAAGCTCTAGGTTCGATTCTCAGCACCACATAAAAACAAATAAATAAAATAAAGATTAATTTTTTGTACCGGGTATTAAACCCAGGACCCCTTAACCATTGAGCCATATCCCCAGCCCTTTTCTTATATTTCATTTAAAGACAGGGTCTCACTGAGTTGCTTAGGTCATTGCTAAATTGCTGAGGCTGACTTTGAATTCGCAATCCTCTTGTTTCAGCCTCCCAAACTTCTGGGATTACAAGTAGGTGCCACCTCGCCCAGCTAAGGTTAAATTCTTGGAAAAAATAAAAAAGATACATACTCTTAAATGATGTTCTAGTAGTCACATTTGTAGAGTGAAAAAAAGCACACCTGCAATCCCAGCAACTCAGGTTGGGTGAGGTTCAAGGCCAATCTGGACAATTTAGTGAGACCTTGTCTCAAAATAAAAAAATAAAAAGGGCTGGGGTTGTAGCTTAGTGCTAGAGTACTTGCCTTAGTATGTGCAAGGCCCTGGGTTCTGCCCCTAGTATCTGTAAAAAATGAACGAAAGAAGAAATTAATTCAAGTAGTACTCTTTAAAAATTTTTAATTTTTTTAGTTGTTGATAGAACTTTATTTATTTAAATATTTATTTTTTAGTTTTAGGTGGACACAATATCTTTATTTTATTTATATGTGGTGCTGAGGATCAAACCCAGTGCCTCGAGCATGCCAGGTGAGCATGCTACCACTTGAGCCACATCCCCAGCCCTAGAACTTTATTTTTATTTATTTATATGTGGTGCTAAGAATTGAACCCAGTGCCTCACACCTGCTAGGCAAGCGTTCTACCACTGAGCCACCACCCCAGCCCCCTGAAGTAGTACTTTTTAACTTAACCCAGTATATCTAGTATCCAGCATTCAGCATGCAGCACTAAGTTCTCAAGAGCCTCATGGGCTGAATGGCTACCATAACCAGCACAGATCTAGAAAAAGAAGCCCACAGATGATCTGGGGTTACAGCTTAGTGGGGGGAGTGCTTGTCTTATATGTGTAAGGCAGTGGATTCGATCCTCAGCATCACATAAAAATAAATAAATAAAATAAAGTTATCATAGACGGGTGCAGTGGTGCATGCCTGTAATCCCAGCCACTCGCAAGTTCAAAGCCAGCCTCAGCAATTTAGCAAGACCCTGCCTCTAAATAAAATATAAAAAAGAGCTGAGAATGTGGCTCAGTGGTTAAGCACCCCTGGGTTCAATCCTCAGTACCAAAATAAAATAAAATAGGTATTGTGCCCATCTACAACTAAAAATAATTTTAAAAAAGAAGCCCATAGAATAGGGACTCCTGCCCCCAGGACAGTGGGGATGGACTTCTGGAAGTCAAAGAGGGCAAACTGTGTCCCCTAAGAAATACAAGGCACAGCACCCCTTTTGCTGGGGAGGGGACAATTTTATGGCTTTTAAGGGATCACAGTATCTATCCCAGCAGGGACTCTCTGGGGGAGGGAGACTGACAGCTGCCATCTTCCTTCTATAGGTAGACCACCTCTGGCCCCAGCCGGCCTGGAGCTGGGGCTGGGTAGACCCCCAGCTTCCCTTTCTGGCACATCCTGGCATTTGGAACAGCCTGGTGTGGAGGGAAGAACAGCTGGACTTGAAAAGCTTTCCAGAAGCTTCTGCTTCTGGCTGAGAGGGCTAAAGCCAGGCCCCTCTCTGAGCTACACCGTCTCTAAAACAGGAGTGGTCACCATTGACCCCACTTCTACCGTGGAAGAAAGGTTTCTTATCCAACATGTGTGGGTTTGTAAGCCATGAACATATGAAGAAAAGAGAGAGTGGGGAGGGACAGAGGGACAGGGAGGGAGCCTCTTCCAAGGCTGCCCTTTATATATCGTTGGATTTATTCCCAGGATCTTCAAGGATGACTCCCTGGGAGCAGACGCCAGCAGAAGAAAGATGGGGAGGGGGACTCAGGAAGGATGTGACCTGGCAAACCCTGAAGCAGAGGAGCTGGAGCACTCAATTTGGGCCCAGGAAATGGGGGTTCCCTTTCTTAGCTGCTCTCAGCACTAGGGTTTGTGGGAAAGAGAGAACAGGGCTTCTTCAGGGCCAAGTGAAGGGCGCTCGGTGCGGGCAGAGAGGCAGCCCTCGCGGGGCCAGGCTGACATTTTCTGCTGATGCTGGGAGGCAGAGAAGGGGGCCTGGAGTTCTCATGACCCAGACAGCTGATCCTGTGTCCAAGTGGCCCGCCAGGCCTCTCTGTCCTGGCTGCAGAATTGTTGTGCCAGTGATAGGGAAAGGGGACAGGCACCAGGCTACCCCCAAGACTAAGTGCCCCCAGCACACCTGCTGGGTCCCCCTTGAGCCTTCAGTTGTATCTTTTGTAGAGTCTGCAATTAAGGGGGAGATCTGAGACTTTAGATTTACACCCTCGGGAGTTGAGCAAATGGGCTTCAGGAGATCTTGTGAATGTCCCACTTAGTCCTCATCACTAAAGGCAAAATGTGCCTGGTGAGTGTGTGTTTTTTTCCAAGCCCAGGCTCTAAGCTCTTGTCAAGCCTTGAAGGGATCAGTGACCCCTACAAGGGTAAGAACTGCTCTAGGCACACACTCACAAACACACGTGCACAAACGCATATACCAACCCACTCATGTATACACAACATTTACACCCAAGTTCATGCACACATCCACACCCATCCACACATGTGCACAAACACACTTTCTCTTGTCCTGTTTCAGGTCCCTTGCATCTGCGGAACCGTCCTAGACAGAGTTGCTTCCGCTGACATTCTCCCTCCACAACTGCTTTCTGCCTAATCTTCTAAGTGGCCAGCCTCTGCAACTTAGACCCTGTCTCAAAATAAAATTTTGGGCTGGGAATATAGTTCAGTGGTAGAATGCTTGCCTAGTTTGTGTGAGGCCCTGAGTTCAACTCCCAGTAATGAGAAAAAGAGAAAGAGGGAAGGAAGGAAGAAAGAAATGCCTGTCTCTCTGATCCATCTCCTACCATCCCTCCTGTGACCCCAATCCTCAAACTCTATCTCTCACCCTGGGTCACTATGGAAAGGGTAAGCCTCTGGAGGACAGCACTATCAGTGGTGTCCATGAGTCCCCTCAGAATCCAATTAGCCTCCCCCTTCACTTCCTGCCCTGCTGAGCCCCACCCCAAGGTAACACCAAGGTCAGATGTGAGGAAAAAATAGATGAATCGACATTTTGCAAAGCACAGTGCAAACTCCACTCAGGTGCAGCCCCCCTCTATTCCTACTGGACTCCTGCCCGCCCTTGATTCCGCTCCCTCCAGCACCCCCACACCCGTCCAGTCCAGATGTCCAGAGCCCAAGCAGCAGACAGACACCATGTCTCTCCTTTCTGAGCCTGGGTCCCTATCTATGCTGCCAGCAGACCTCTGGGATAACTGGGAATGTGAAGAACTACCTTATTTTGTCTTTTTTCTTTCCCATTCCATTCAAATAAGGATTTCAGACAGCTTTCAGAAACCCACGTGACAAAGAATAAAAAAGAAAGAGGAAGCCAGAGGGGGGAGAAGTCCTGCTTCCATCCCCACTCCACCCCCTCCCCTGGGCTGTGTCTCTGGCACCCTGCAAAGGGCACCTCTCTGAGCCACCACCATGGGCCCTTGCTGAGCCCATTCAATCCTTCTTTCCAGCGACCTCAGGTGCAGACTTGGCTAGTATCCCCCTCCCTCGCCAACCTGCCAGGCTCCACTCCAACCCAGGCCCTGCCAGTCCCAGCTCCCCCCACCCAGCCCCTCCTGCCCTGGCTTTCTCTCTCCCACCCCCATCTGCAACCACAGCACATCCCAGCTGTCTGATTAACTCAATTGATTAATTAAGCTCTAATGAGAGCCGTGACTCACCCCTGCAGCTTCTGACCAGGAGGCCGGTTGTGCCAGAAAGGGCACTGAGGGCCACAGGCATGATCTTAGGGCGTTCCAGGGGGCAGGAAGCTCAGTGACTGGTGGCACTAGCTGGTAAAGGAGGCACAAAGCTTGCCCAGGGCGAGGTCTCCTCCAGAGCTTGCAGAGGGGAGAGGACTCTGGGGAGTTGGCAAAGAGGTTGCCCCTCAGTCAGCTGATCAGTCCCAGTACACATTTGCTAGAGGCAGGGAGGACAGAGGAGATACTGACTGCCTGGGTGGTGCAGGGGTGCTACATCCCCACCTTGACTCCTGGGACCCAGAGTACCCAAGACCTGAAAGGACTGGCCATGTGGAAGCTGGACGCTGGCCATAGGGTCAGACCTAGCCTTGCAGCAGCCTCCAACCCCATGGTTTCTCCCACCCCCACAGCTCCCAGACCTGTGATCACTCAACTCCCTCTCTGGCTGCTGCTCCCAGTCCCAAAAAACCACAAGGGCTCTGCCACACACGTCTCAAATTCCAGTCCTCCTTCCTCTAGCCTCCCCTGTCAACTCTGCCCATGAACCCACCCTTCCCCCAGACTCGGTACACTTGTCTGGGACATAGGAGCAAATGCCCTTCATTAACAATAATAAGCAGTTGAGTATAATTTTCCACTTCACAAAGTACATCAATCCTCATTCTTCCCCAGAATCCTGTGAGGCAAACAGAACTAGGCACCCACTCTAGAGATGAGGAAACTGAGGTCACAACTTGCCCAAGTGCACGCCTGATTCTTTTTTTTTTTAGTACCAGGGATTGAACTCAGGGGCACTGAACCACTGAGCCACATCCCCAGCCCTATTTAGTATTTTATTTGGAGACAGGGTCTCACTGAGTTGCTTAGCACCTTGATGTTGCTGAGGCTGGCTTTGAACTGGCAATTCTCCTGTCTCAGCCTCCCGAGCTGCTGGGATTCTAGGTGTGTGCCACTGCACCAGGCATACACCTGATTCTTTCTTGCTTCCAAGCCTTTGTGTTTGTCTCCAAAGAACACACTCTGTGGCTTTGAGGCCCCAGCTTAGCGCTCACTTCAGTCAGAAAGCTGAGTCTCCCCAGTCACAGGTAAGGGCCCCTAACTGTTATAGTATCTGTCACCCTGAGGGCAACTGCCATTCTGTCTATCCCTGTTCTTCTCCAACACCCTGCCCGGGGCTTCATATGTCATAAGGACATGATGAATACTTACAGAATGAAAGAAAGAAGGCAAGAAATAAATGAGCCACCACAAGTGGCAGATATTTTGAGCCCGGTGTAGTTCAGGGAGGAAGGACACTGTGAAGGACCGGATTCTCCGGTCAGGGCATGTTGGCTGTTGATGGACAGGAATCCACTCAGGAATCCAGTGGTCTAGAAGTGAATCAGGGAATCCCCTCCCCTCCCCTCTGTTGAGAGGATGGGATTGGGGGACCAGCCCAGGGGATCATGGGAGATGGTGGGGGGAGATGGGTAGAGCAGGAAAAGGTGGGGAGAGTGTGGCTCTAGGTCTTAGGAATTCTTAGGTGAGACAAAAAAACTCGAGTGGAGACAGGGCCATTGGCTAGACAGTCAGAGACCTGGGTTGGAGTCCTGTCTTTGCGTGACCCCTCTGGGAGGGTGACTATGAGCATGTGGCCTTCCCAATGGAATAAGTCTGATGGCATGGGTTTCATGCCTATGGTCCTCACATGGTGTGGGAATTCTGCAGCCCGGAGAGACATTTGTGACCAGAGGACATGAGAGAGTGATGGATATACACACCGGAGGCGATGGGAGCCGGGATCACAGCCTGAAGCCTCTGATCCCCTTGAAGACCACCCCCCTCCCTGCCCCTCTGCTGTCGCTGCCCCTCAGATTCAATTACCAGCTCAGCTTTCAAATCGGGCTTCAGCCAGTAACTTTACTGGAGAAAATGATTATGTGATTATTTCAACCTTTCTCCAAACACCGTTTTAATTGGATCTGGGAAAAGGCGATTTATGCACCAGCGGGGCCACGGGAGGACGGGGAGTGTGCCAGCCCAGGAGCCTTGAAGGAATGTGAATAGGACTGCTTCCGGGGCCCTCTCCCCTCAAAACCTCCTCTCCATCCCTGGATCCAGCATGGACTTCAGCAGGAAAGAGGATATTGGTATGTGTGTCGGGGGACTTTCCAAGTAAGTGAATTGGAAGCGACTTGGAGAGGGACAGGATTCTAAGGGCCTTGTTTCCTGCCCAAAGTAACCCTCAACCACTTAGAAAATGACTTTTCTGCCAATCTCCCTTCTCAGACCCCCTGGAGTAAAATTTTGCTCAAACACTAGCCTGAGGAAGCAGAATTGTAAAGAACATCTGATTTTCCAGAATCCAGCAGAGCCTTTGATAGGATTTGGGACTATCTGCTCCAGGAAGCACCCTGCCAGCTTCTCCCTACTAAACAGGTAACTGGAGCTTAACCACATGCAAACCTCTCTGAGCCTCGGTTTGCTCATCTGTCAAAGACAGAGTTGACCCTAGGTGACCCCCAAGGCCTCTCCCTACAATGAAGGAAGCCATTTTAGCCAATTCTCCATGTGTCCTGGTTTTTCATGGCTGGAGAATTCCAATGCCAACTCTTCAATGGCAAGTTCCACAGGGACTGAGCCACAGACTCAAGCCATGGAGAGCTCATCTGCTCCAGCAGCTAAGGATGTCCCTCCCTACCGCTGGGCCAAACTCAGCCAGCTGCCAAGCAGAGAGAATGGGCCTGGGCTTGGGGCAGGAGAGTGGGTGCCCGAGAGGTTGAGTGATTAGGAGGAAGGACACATGAAAGTCCTTACCTTTGACTCCATCTCCATCATCTGGAGGTCTGGTTTTTCCCTGGGTACTCTCTGAGTCCTTTAGAAAAATTGCTTAGAAGGTGCCATTTTGGAGAAAGTACTCTAGGGAGCTCCCTACAGAAGGCTGTGTCTTCTTCCCACCCCGGGCAAGACACCAGTTCCACCTGGGACTGTGGGAGTACTGGCCACACCCTGGCAGACCTCCGTGTCTGCCAGCCATCAGCAAGCATTTCCTGGGCACTTGGAGAACATGGGCAGAGAGACAACAAGACAGGCACAAAGAGCAGAGAAGGTGCTGGTTACATTTATGGACCAGTTATGGAGCACCTACTGGGTGCCAGGCCTGGGGCCAGTGCCATCTCGTGGCATCTCACAGTCTGATACGAGAGACAGGACACCCTCTTCCCAGGAATAACCTGAACTCCAAGACTTGACAGAAAAGATGACTCAGAGATGGGGCCCTATGGACTTGGGAGCATTAGGCTAGACTCAATAGGGAGAATCTGGGCAGACTTGTTGGGGGAGCCAGTTTCAAGGAGGTGTGGGTGTGGTTGGGCTGTGAGGTGGGCATTTGGAAGGACCAGACAGCAGGGATGCCCAGGAGAGCAGGAAAGTGGGTAGATAGGAAAGAAGATAGCCACGATATGCTTGCATCTTTGCATAACATCCCCTAACATCGTTGGGAATTATAATTTCCATTTTACTCACTGGAGTCCTGAAATAAAGATAGGTTGTCAGGGTCACACAGAGCCAAGAGGGGCTAAAAGCAAGATCCACCTGTGCCCTGAACCCTGTTCTTTCCCAGTTTCACCTCACCTCTCTCAGAGCCTGTCTGCCTTGTGCTGAGGGCACCAGCAGACAGAGGAGGGCTTGGCTGGAAATTAGGAGTCCAGTTTCTAGAAATTTCTGGGATCCATGGGGATCTAGAAATAAGATCTGAGACAAACAGGACCCCAGCCCTCCAAGCAAGTGCCTGCCTGGTGATGGGGGTTTCAAAGATGTGGATCACGGGGGAAAATTATATTGTCAAAGAAGAAAACCAGCAATGCCATCCCTCCTTCACTCATTAATTTCTGGGGAAGTATTAGCTGTCAGCAAGCAGCGGTCCTCCAATTCAAATTACAGAATTTGAATTCTTAATTTCTCCTAATCCATCAGTGAGCTGCCTTCTTGGGCTAATATTAGCAGCGCTGGCAAGGCTTGGAGAGGAGTCGCTGATGTCTTCTGCCCCCCACCCAATCGATAGGGCTGGGCCCAGGCTGTGGGCCCCTCAGAAGCTGGGACCCCTCGCTGCTCCCCAACTGTCTCCACTCCCAGAAAGAGTGCAGAGGTCCTTAGGGAGGTCCCTGGAGAGACGGAGAGCCAAACAGCAGAAGACAGAGAAAGAGCCAAGGAGGCGTGGGGGAGATGGAATCAGAGCCTGGGAACCAGTGGCACAAGGGGGAAGGGAGGGAGGGACAGACTCAGGAAAGATAAAATTAGTGAGACCGAGAGTGGGGGAGGCAGTGATGGAGAGACTGAGCCAGAGGCCCAAAGAGATGGATGGAGACAGAGCAGGAGAGGAGGGAGGGGCCCCCAGAACCCAGAGTCACAGAGGGCATCCTGCTGACCTCTGCAGGGAGAAAACAGTAAACAAACCAAACACCACGGGACTCCAGTGGTGTCGTGGGAGTGAGGTATCCCATGGGTGACAGCCTCCCTACCGCGGGGCCCACCAGTCTTCTTTGTCCCTGGGCGTTCTGGAGTCAGGTCCTACGTCTCAAATCACAGGTCAAAGTCCTCCTCGGCCAAGAAGGCCTCTTGTTTTCTCTCCAGAGCACCATCTCTTTAGTTTCCAGAAGTAACCCTCTCCAGGAGAGCCACCCATGGCCTTGTGGGAGATGAGGCAGCAGGGACAGCAGCTAGGTTAAGGAAACTCTATCTATTTCTTATTTAATCTCTTCAACCAGGCTGTGAGGTAGGAACGATGGCACCTATTATTTAACAGGTGAGGAGGTGAGTTTCCTCACTTGCTCCAGGTCATGGAGCAATGGCCAGCCCTGGGATTTGTACCAGAGCAGAAGGACTCCAAAGTGAAGCGCTTAATACCATCTCACCGGATCTTGGAGGAAACCCCGGGTGGGTTGTATATGGAGGAGTCCCTGGCTTTGTTGGACTACCAAAGGTTGAAGGACACTTCAGGCCGGTCTCACAACCTTCCTCATGTGACCACAGCTCATTAGCTAATTTCCTTGTGCTTAGGTGTGTGTGGTGTACTGGGGATTGAACCTAGGGGCACTCTAACTCTGAGCTACATCCCCAGCCCTTTTTATTTTTTGAGAGAGGGTCTCACTAAGTTGCTAAGGCTGTCCTTGAACTTGCAGTCCTCCTATCTCAGCCTCCCCCGTCACTGGGATTACAGGCATGTACCACCGCCCTCAGCTCCAGCCAGTCTTCTCACGGATGTCCAGATGGCCACCTACTGTCCAGCCCACTCACCCCACTCACCTGGGGCTACTGCCTATCTTTTTGTCTCCCCAGATCAACCCTTCATCCAGACAGGTTGGCTGAAAGCCTTACCCTGCCCTCTGTCTGACTCACTGTGGCCTGTCCCTCCTTGGCCTGGTCCTTGTCCTTTCTGTGACTGTCCTTCCTCTTCTGCTAGTTGTGAACCTCCCCGTGCACAGCCAGCTGCCCTCCAATGTCCTAGGACCCAGCCTTTCCCCAGAAAGTGCTCAGCAAATATTTGTGGACTTAGGAACTGATTGATTGGTGAGGTGAAGACAGGAGACTGAGGATAAAGATGCCCAAGAGCTGAGCCGTGTTCCTCTCAGCCTGCACCCTGGGGAAGAATCCGGGGGCTGGAGGCACACAGGTGGGGACCCTAAGCTGAAGAAGATATGCATGGCCAGGTGGGCAGTCCCATGGTACCAACTGCCCTAAGGTGACTGTCTCCTCCCAGGGAGGGAGGACTTGGGGATGTGGAAGGGGAAATTGGGGAAGGAGTTCTGGAGGCTCCCCCAGGCTCTGTCCAGGCACCAAGCAAGTGGGAGGCAGATTCCAGGCTCTGCATCAGGCCGAGGCGTCCGTCCCACTCCTTTGCTGCCCCTGCTCCTCCACCCCCCATCCGAGAGGCTGAGCTTGCCTAGGACTATTTTGGGCCAGACCTCTGAATTATGCATCGTCTGGCCAGTGAGCCCAGCACTGCTGACCAGGGGCAGGAGGGATATGAATTGTCACACGGTATTTCTGAGTTTGTGCAGGCGCCAAGCGGAGTGTGACAGAGTGGCACAGGTGTGGCTCTTGTGACTAAGGGGTTGTGGTTGTACATGAGTGATTATGGGTGCACAGATAGGGGTTGGGGGGTCTCAGAGACAGATATTTCCTTCTCTCTGAGGTTCCAAGCTGGTGAATCCCTGGACACAACATCCAAATCAGTGTTTGGGAGCAGGATGGAGCAGGGTGACTGTACGGGATGTCCTGCACCAGCCTGGGCTAACCATGGGGTCTTCAGAGGCCAGATGGACAGAAAAGAGACATCAACCTCTAGGGAAGCCCCAGGGGAAGGAATGAGAGGCCATAACTGCCCACAGATATCACAGTCATGGCCACCCTGAGTTACGTGCTCCTCTAGGTCAGGCACTTTACATATGTTAACTGGGTTAAATGTCAAAACACCTCTAAATGGTGGGCACCAGCACCCTACCTGACTGATGAGGAAACTAAGGGTCAGAAAGGCCAAGAAACTTGCTCAATATGGAACTAGCAGAAGGAAGATTTAAACAGTTAAGGAAATAAAAAGTCAAGCCTCAGCCTGGGAGAAAATTCTTGCAGTACTTACTTTTAACAAAGGACTTGCACTCAGCAAACTCTGACAACTCAATTAAAAGGCAATTTGATTGTATTTTTTAAGCATTTATTTATTTATTTTGTGGTACTGGAGATTGAACTCAGAGGTACTCTACCACTGAGTCACACCCTTAGCTCTTTCTATTTTGAGACAGGATTTCACTAAATTGCCGAGGCTGGTCTCAAACTCTGGTGATCCTCCTGCCTCAGCCTCCCAAGTTGCTGGGATTACAGGTATGAGCCACTGACCCTGGCAAACAATCCAATTCTGAAAGAGCCGAAAGAAAATATAGATGGCCAGTATCTTCATGCCCACATGAGAAGATATTCAATTCATTTGTCATCGATAAGGGAAGCTCATATTAATACCACAGTGAAGGACTGGGAATGTAGTTTAGGGTTGGAGCACTGGCCTCACATGCATGAATTCAATCCTCTAGCACCACAAAACAACAAAACAAAAACCAAACCATAGTGAGATAGCACTGCACACCCACTGGAAGACTGGCTGTGCTGTTGGGAAGCAACTAAAACTCTCCTACACTCATAGTAGAAATGTACAGTGGTACAACCTCTGCAGAAACTAGCTCATCAGTTTCTTTAAAATTTAAACATACAATTACCATACGACCCAGCCATTCAACTCTTCGGTGTGTACCTAAGAAAAGAAAAGGCATATGTTCACAAAGCCTTGTACACGTATATTCATAGTAGCTTTATTCACATCAGCGCAAACCTAGAACCAACGCAAATGTCCACCCACAGGTGATCTGATTGTCTTATACAAAGGGATGTTAGATGGCAATAAAAGGTGTGTAAACTCCTGACATAACAACACAGATGAATTTCATAAACACTATGCTCAGTGAAAGCAGCCAGACACCAAGAGTACATATTACATAATTCCATTTATATGAAACTCTAGAAAAGAGAAATCTAATCTATAGTGACAGAAAGCAGATCAGTGGTTGCCTGGGGCTGGGGGCAGGGTAGGGATTGACTGGGAAGGGGCACCAGGGAGCTTTTGGGGATGATGAAAATGTTCTATATCATGATCATAGAGGTGGTTATATGTGTACATAAATTTGTCAAAACTCTTCAAAATGAACTCTTAAAATGTATGCATTTTATTGTATGTAAATTATATTTCAATAAAGTAGAAAAAAAGAAACCCAGACAAGCTGAGCTGAAACCCACACCTCGAACTGTTGTACCTTGTATCTCTGAGGTAGCAGAAAGTGAGCCGTGGGCACCTGAAGCCCCTTTGAGGAAGTTTCTGTGGTTCTTTGGAATTGATTACCTGTCCCTGCCAGGAAGGAAGCATCCATCTTTCCTCTGCCCTACAGGCCTCCACTATCCCCAGCTCTCTGTGGATTTCCATGTAACCCGAGGAACTGACCAACCCCCAGGGGTAACGAAGCCTCCTTCTGGGGCCCCCTCCTGATCCCTCCAGAAGGAGGCACCTCACAGCTTCCTTAAGCAGCATCCTAACTGGCAGGTCAGGAACTGACAGGGAGTCAAAGTTTTGTTTCCCTCTACTGCTCGAGATTCAAAGCTACGACAGCACACCCCTAATCTCGAGAGGCCTCTCCCACTGACCTCCCAGGAGCATGGTGGTGGGTCTCCAGTGCAGTGGGAGGGGCATGGGTGTACTGTTTCTGGGCAGGTACCAGGCTTACCTACCATGTGGCGCTGAGGGTGCAGGAGAAGCTGGGTGGCCAGATGGAGGCCCCACGTGCATGGTGGCTCCCGCTCCTTGTCACATTCACTGTTATCACCAGTCATTACTGAATGCCTGTTAAGTAGCAGGCTTTGAGTTAAGCCCTCTGCCTGCATTTCCTGTTAATCCTCCAGACAGACATCCTATGGGACCGGAGCTATTGTTGCCCTCATTTCACAGATGAGGATGCTGAGGCACAGAGAAGGGATTCGGGATCACACAACTAGCAGGTGGAGGGAAGCCTGACAGCAGCCCGAGCTGTTAATTTCCAAGCAATCCTCAGACCAGCTCCATTTGAATCCCTTGGAGGGTTTTTAAAAAAAATACAAATTCCTGCCAGGCGCAGGAGCACAAGCCTGTAATCCCAGCAACTGGGGAGGCTGAGGCAGGAGGATCACAAGCTCAAGGCCAACCTCAGCACTTTAGCGAGACCCTCAGCAACTTATCTCAAAACAAAAAATAGGGGCTGGGATTGTGGCTCAGTGGTAGAGCGCTCACCTTGCACATGCCGGACCCTGGGTGCGATCCTCAGCACTACATGAAAATAAATAAGTAAAATAAAGATAATGTGTCCAACTAAAACTAAAAAATAAATATTAAAAAATTTTAAAAAATAAATAAATAAAAGGGACTGAGGATGTAGCTAAGTGGTAAAGGGCCCCTGGGTTCAATCCCCAATACCAAAATAAATAAATAAAAATAAAATTTCCAGTGTCTTTGCTTTGTCCTTATTTCCTCTAGACCCTCAGGTGTTTGCCAGGTAGAGGATAAGCCCTGTCATCCAGCAGCCTGAGGAGGGTGGGCAGGGCTGATCTCAGGGAGATGGGATGTACAAAAAGCAGCAAATTGTTCATTGATTTCAATCCTATTGAGGGGAGTCCTGGGACCAGCAGAAGCAGGACTGTATTTGAATTGGAGAAGTGGGAAGCGTGGTTCAGCTTAGGGCAGGCGAAGTCAGGAGGTGGCCACCCGGGGGCCCCCGGGGGCTCGTAGGCATCAGGGCCTTAGCTGTGGTCCTGAAGATGTGCCTCTAGTCCATTCACCCCTGGGGATGCAGGTGCCTGGGAGGTGGCCCAGATTCAATCTGGTAGGACCTGCAAGTGGAGAAGGGGTGGGAAATGCAAGGGATAAAGGTTCCACCACCAAAAAAGTCAGCTTTTCCAAGACAGCCCATATTTTAAACATCTGACCCATCAGGCCCTTGTGAACACACAACCCATCAGATTTGGGGATCAGAACGTAAACTTCATGCCCTGGTAGGGAATTGGAGAGGTCCCCTAAACACCTCTCCTTCCTGCATCTTCCTGTTCTGCCAGCGCTCTCAGCTCCTTGGAATCAGTTACATGTTCCCGGTGCCTGGGAATTCCTTGGGTCAGCCTCAGGCAACCCCACTCCTGCCTTCTCCTTGGAGTGTGCATCTCAATGTCCACTGTGGAGGCTCAGGGAATGCGTTTCAGGGGTTTCCCATTTCTCCCATTGGCCACAAGGAGCCACATCTTAACCCTCCCCCTCATCCCCACCATGCAGCAGATAGTGCAGCACTGGCCTGGTCAGCCTTAGACTCACAGCCTTGGAGACTCCTACCAGAGGGGACCCTGCCCTCCCTGCCACCAGTTCAGAAAATTCTCATGACGGAGGACCGTCCTTGCCTCACTCTGAGCTTCTGCCCTATCATCCAGGGGTAGCAGGTAGAAGGGTTCCTGGGGAGATTTCCAGCTCCTTAGCCCACCCCTCTTCATGCTCAGGTGTGTGTCCTCTTGTCCTTTTGCTATAGGACAGATGGTGACTCTCCCTGATCCCTGAGAGTGGGGCTAGAGAGAAGAAAAGGGTCCAGAATCCAGCAGAAGTCATTGCCACAGGGCTCGGCCTTGTTTCAGCTCTGGACAAGTCACAGAGGGCCCGTGGCAGTGCCCATGAGAGGTAGGGGGAGCCT
The DNA here is from genome assembly GCF_964194105.1 of Spermophilus citellus. Classification (NCBI taxonomy): domain Eukaryota; kingdom Metazoa; phylum Chordata; class Mammalia; order Rodentia; family Sciuridae; genus Spermophilus; species Spermophilus citellus. The sequence goes on along the minus strand of NC_138199.1, from coordinate 57,642,338 downwards.
AGAGACTGCCCTCAGGGCGGCTAAGGACAGCATCCTTCCTTGAAGGAGGAACTGAGTCTCCTCATTGGAATGATGGGGAAACTGAGGTCTGGGGCAGGGACTGACCATGGCATGTGAGTCAAATCCAAGAGCCAGTAGCCTCCTGGCATGCAGGCCCTCCTGTGTCTGATCCCAGACTGGCGGTAGGCAGGGCACATGCAGATCCCTGGACAGGCCCCACAGCTGAGGAGGGCAAACAACAGCCTCCTAAGCTTGGGGCCAGGGCCAGGCCAGAGCTTCCAGGGACACAGTGATTTCCTGTCACTCGGCCCCTGGGCCCAGAGCAGCTGCTCCCTCATCTAATTAATGGCCCTGGTTCTGAGTCCTTGATGAAGGGGGATCATGAGCCGTTGCTCTGCCCAAGTCTCCATGGAGCTTTCCATTAAGCAGGGGCAGCTGGGAGGGGTTCGGAGCCCGGGCAGCACACTGGGCCGATATGCTGAAAGCTGCCCCCCATCCCACCTCTCATCCTCCTCTTGCCCTGGCCATTTCTTAGCTCCTATTCCCTCCTCTCCTTCCCCCAGTCCACTGTCCCCTCCCTGCTCTTACAGGTCTCTTCCAGCCCAACCCCTCTTCTGCCCACTTCTCAGAGCCTTCCCCTTGAACCTTGCACCCTGACTCTTAGCCTGGCTCCAGCAGGGGCAGGGGCTGGGAGGTGCCTCCTTTCACAACAGGAGAGGGATCTTTGGGCTTTCCCTGTGTGATCAATCCAGCCCAGAGTCATAGCCCTCCCTGGACTGTCACTATTAGCAACTAACATCACACTTGGAAGTAGGGGGATGGTGGAGTGTCCAACGGGCAGCAGCTGGACTTTTCTGAGGACATTCCTGGTTAGATGGAAAGGGATAGAACTAGTGACCCAACAATTCCACCACTTGTCAACTGGACCAGTCCTAGGGTTGGAGGAAATTCAAATTTGTCCCAGTCAGGGACAGGGAAGTCTAGTTGTGACCAGAAGCCATTTTAAGGATCCAGCAGAAAGTGACAGGTGGTGGTCAGTGATTGGGCGAGTCTTTATTGGACAGATGGCCAGTGGAGAGTGGCTAGGGTTAATTTGGGGTGGTCAGTTTGGGGAAAGTCTTAGCGAAGGCCATTTTTGGATGTTAATTGTACAAATGTTGGTGATGCGTGGTCATGTTGTGAGGCCAGTGTTAAGAGGTTTTATTAGCCAGGTGCAATGGCACATGTCTGTAATACCAGCGGCTCAGGAGGCCGAAGCAGGAGGATCGCAGTTCAAAGCCCAGCCTCAGCAACTTAGTGAGGCCCTGGGCAAACTAAGTTGAGACCAGTCACACAATTAAAAAAATTTAAAAGGGCTGGATGTGGCTCAATGATAAAGTGCACCTAGATTCAATCTCCAGTACAAAAAAAAAAAAAAAAAGGATTTTATTAGCCTATTGAAGTTGGGCAGTGATGAATGGTTGGGTAGACACTGGATAGTTGGCTGAGCATCATCGTTGGCAGGTAGAGGTGGGTCAATGGATGATCAGTGCTTTGGGGGAGGGTTAAGTCTTGACTAGGCAGTTAAAATGCAGTTATTAAAAAGTATTTGGAGGGGCTGGGGTTGTGGCTCAGAGGTAGAGCGCTCACCTCGCATGTGCAAGACCCTGGGCTCGATCCTCAGCACCACATAAAAATAAATAAATAAATAAATAAATAGTATTGTGTCCAACCACAACTAAAAATAAATATTTAAAAAATAAAAATAAAAAAGTATTTAGAGATTGGGATAAGGTGTTCAATGCCCATATCCCTAAGGTCGGGTACCCCTTCTCTCATTCTGTGTGGTACCTGACAAGGCTAAAGAATGCTGAGCTCAGTCCCAGTTCCCTGCTCCTGTCCTCCACCAGCCCCAGGCTATGCTCCTTGCTTAGCCAAAGCAAAGCTGTCCAGTGTGGACGCAGGGCCATCGTCTCCTGGGATCTGGTAGGTGGAAAGGCAGGGCCAGGTCCCCAGAGGTGGTGCATGGGGCATGGAGGACAGAGTGGGCCGAGAGCTGAAGTACTTAGGGATGCAGCCAAGCTCCACAGGGGGATGAAGGCTGTAAAACCAGGATGCCTATTGATGAATCGATTCCCATTATTGATGTTCCCTGGACAAAATTTGAAAGATGTAGCTGAGGGAAAGGATGGGGTTCTCAGAGAAAGCCATGACACGCCTGGCCACTCAGAATACCAATGAGATCCTCTGCTTCCCTGGCCCTTCAGAGCTTCCCCTTGCAGGGCTGGCAGCAGGTGGGGGCATGCACCTGGGCATGCATTGAGCTGCAGATGTGAGGCTGGGGATTCTGTGGTAGCCAGGGAGCGACAGTTCTTGAATGTAGTGTCCCCACACTGGGCAAGCTGCAAACTTGCAGAGAGTATCACGCTTGCACGGATAGTTACAGGGAATGGATTTTCTTCCTGTGAGGACAGTTTCTCCAGAAAGCAAGTGGTTCTCCACAAGGGAGTACTTCCCTATTCAAGAGGCAGTGATGGGGCCAGGGGTATAGCTCAGTGGTAGAGGGCAAGCTAAGTATGTGTGAAGCCCTGTGTTCAATCCCCAGCACACACACACACACACACACACACACACACACACACACACACACAGTTGAGTGGCCTGGACTGGAAGTTTCCAAGTAGCCTAGAAGACCCTCATTTGATAAATGTGCCTTCTAAGGCAGCTCCACCACCACCAGCCCTGCCACTGTACTGTTATGAGTTGTGGGAAATGGACATAAGCAGCCGGGGCATGGGAGTAGCTGCTGTACTGTTATACATCGCTGGGACAGAGGGCAGAGGGTCCACTTGGGCAGAGCTGAATCCATCTGTAGGAGGTCACAACCAGGAAGGCTTGGGGAGAAGCCAGGAAGGCAGAAGCCAGGAAGGCAGGAGCCAGGAAGGAACAGAGTAACTCACTGCTGTGAGGTGGGTACAGAGTTGGGGATGGAGATGGCTCAGGGTGGAGCAAATGCTGATGCTACTGAGACTGTCGGATCACAGGGGCCCAGGCTGGAGGGGACAGTCTGATTGGGGAGGCCCCATTTCTGCCTTAGGTGTCCAGTCTGATGAGCGAGGCTAAAGCCCTGCCCTGGGAGTTGCAGTATGAAAACAGAGACACAGTCCTTGCCTTGGGGAGCTCCCAAGTATAAAGGGGGAGGCAGTGCTTACCCCCAGTATCCAGTGTTTGGGAGGAAGGCGGGAGGCCAGTTGTCCTGATTGGAGCAAATGTGCTGGGAGACCAGATCTGAGATGGGAGGCAGGAACCTCAAGCTGAGCCAAACCCAGAACCCAGGCGTGCCAACTTCCTGCCTCTGACTTAGTGCTAGCCTAACTTCAGCCCCACTCGCTGATCCTCTCCTCCATACCCTCTGTGTGCTGCCCCGGGCTCAGCTCTGTCCCTGATCAATGATTGAGGACACTCAACTCTGAAGGAGGCCAGGGCTGCAGAGAGGTGGGGTTCTCCAGATGTGCACATAACACTCGCTCTGGCTTCACCCACGCACCCCTCCCACAGAGAATCTCTAAGGGGATTTAGGCTCAAAAGATGCAACGCCCTCTGTGTCAGACCTGGCACTCAGCATAGTTGTGACTTTGGACAAGCCCCTTTCCCTCCGTCCCCCTGAACATTGAGTGGGTTGGACCTAACATCCTTCCAGGTCTCTGAAAGCCCAGCCAGCTCTGAGCAGAAAGCACGATGAAGAGCAGTCTGTGCCGGAGGCTTTACCATTTAGCATCTCATGACCTTGGAGCCTCAGTTTCCTTGCAAAACAGGTGCAAGAAAAATGGGCACAAGGGCTGAGACTGCCTCCTAGGAGTGCTGCAGAGAGTCAATAAGAAAAAACCAGTTAAAGTGTCTGGCACACAGTGCGTGCTCCATGAAGGTCACTTATAACCATTATTTTTATCTTCCTCCTGCAAATAATAGGGGTCTTGGACAGTCCTCCTCGGGCCCACTGTCTCTTCCTCAGGCAATTATGCCACAGCTGCCTTTTATTTTTATTTATTTATTTTTAACTGTACTGGGGATTGAACCCAGGAGCACTGTACTGCTGAACTATATCCTTAGCGCCTTTTATTTTTTGAGACAGGGTCTTGCTAGGTTGCCCAGGCTGGCCTTGAACTTGCGATCCTCCTGCCTCAGCCTCCCCAGTCTCTGGGATTATGCACCACTGTGCCCAATTCTTGTCCCATGTGATCAGATTCTTCTCAGCCTACCACTCCATTTCTGCAAAAGTGCCCCCTTCCTATGGACAAGGATGCATAGCCCCCTCCCTATGTGATGCCACCACTCTGAGGGACCCCTCTTCCAGCCCCCCTCTCCTGCAATTATGTAGAGCAAACAAGAACAGCTGATGAGAAAGGAGTTGCTATTAGCTTAACCTTTCGGGACTGGAGCTGCTGGGAGGAGATGGGCAGGCGCGCGGGGAGGGGCTCCTGCAGCAGGTGGGCAAGGGAAGGGAGGCAAGGAGAGCAGGTGGAAGGACCATGACTCTGGGGAGCTAATGGGTAGGATGCAGGCCCAGAAAAGGCAAGCAAGGGACAGAGAAAGAAAGGAAGGCACAGAAGTGGAATTAGGAAGACTGAAATAAAGAAAGAGGTTATGGAAGAGGAAATGCTGGGAAAAGAAAGGCCAAGATAGCAAAGCATTGTCCCATGCATCACAGAACCCCTGGCCCCTTACATACAATAGGATGGCACGTTAAAAGCTAAAGTGGTGGTGCACACCTGTAATCCCAGCGGCTGGGGAGGTTGAAGCAGGAGAATCTGCGAGTTCAAAGCTATCCTCAGCAACTTATCAAGGTCCTAAGCAATTCAGCAAGACCCTGTCTCTAAATTGTGTGTGTGTGTGTGTGTGTGTGTGTGTGTGTGTGTGTGTGTGTAGATATATACAGAAATAGAAATATATGGGCTGGGGGTGTGGCTCAGTTGTTAAGTGCCCCTGGGTTCAATCCTTGGCACACACACACAAAAAGCTACGGACAGGTTACCCCACCTGACTCAATGCAGAACTGCAGAACGAAGATGGTCAGAGCTGTGAGGGAGCTCAGACACCACCTGGCCCAGCTCTCCCACTTTATGGATTGAGAAACTAAGGCCCAGAGAGGAATTTGCTTTTCCCAAAGTCACAGTGAAGGCTGGGAGAAACTGGAGGAACATTCAGGCCCTGACTAATGACCCTAAGCTCTTCCCTCTACATCACCTCCCATCCACCCACCTAGCCATCCATCCATCTGTCCATTCATCTCTCCACTCACCCATCTACCTAGACAATTACTCCAGGGACATGAGCTCTCACTCATCCTGAGCTGGGTGGGCAAGTCAGGTTCCCAGCCTGCAGGAACTCTGATCTTGGTAGAAGTGACCCACGTAAATAAGGAAATGAAACATAGGGTGGCGAGTCCCACAAAGACACAATTACTTCTCAGCCAATTGGTTAAACAAGTATCTCCTGTGCGGATCAGGAAGGCTTCAGGGAGGAGGTGACATTAATCTGGGACTTAAAGGACAAAGAGGAGAAGCCGTTGCCACTGCAGTTTTCCCAGCCAAGCCAGGATAAGGTGCTGAGAGAAGGCTCTGCCCTTCCTCCCCCTCCTCTTCTGAGTTCTGGGAGGGAGGAGGAAGCAGGTGGGAGGGGGTGGTGAGGGCCTTTGGCTCCACCCAGGCCTTTCCCTCCTGAGGTGAGTGGGGAAGGATGGAGCTGGTCCTGGTGATGATAATTGGGCAGGGCTGGCAGAGGGTGGCCAAGTAGCAGGTGCGCTGCGCCTTTCTTCTCGCCCCTATTTGCCTCTGGCCTGCTTCTCTCCTCCCCAGCTCAGGTGGGCCAGACAAAGGAGGGCAGGAGGGGGAGCTGGAGAGCGTTGGGAGGCCGGGCCCAGAGTCCTTTTGCCTGACCTCGGCTTGGCCAAGCACTGAAGCTCACTGTGACCTTCATCGTCCATGCCACTCAGGGGGCCAAGGGAGGCAAGGGGGGACAGGAAGGGGGAAGGGAGACCTGACTCACACTTAGCCCACATCCTTGGCGAGACAGCAAGGAATATTTTTAGGAGCTCATTAAACGGGAAGAAAGAAAGGAAAGGGAAGGAAGGAAGACGGGGATTATGCATTATTTTTCATCCAAGTGACAGCTCTGAGCATCTCCACTGGAACTGTCATGCAAAAGAAATGGCATGTCTAATATTATTATGGAAGGGGTGTGCGTGAGTGTGAGTGTGTGTGAGCACGTGCCATCCTGGTGCAACTCTGTGGGGTAGGGGCCCATGTGAGCCTGTGTGTGTGACACTGGGCCAGGGTGCCTGAATGTGTAGTGCAGTGACAGTGGCTGCTTGGGGATGAAGGCGGCATGTGCAGCTGCGTTGGGCACCGGGAGCCGGGGACTGTAACTGTGGGAACAACTTTGCGAGGCTGTGTGTAATGGGGCATGCAGACTGTGTACTACTGTGTAATTGGGTGTGTGTAACTCTGGGTGCGTGAGACATCACTGGAAAGCTACCCCTGGAGCTGGGGGGGGGGACATAATCACAGGTGAGGGAGCAGCCAGTATGCATGGCTGTGGCTGGGCAAGGGGGACCGTGGGTGCAGAGGTGATTCAGAAGCAACTCCCAGAAGGCACTGGGGAAACGGAGGGTGAAAGGGGCACTGGACCCTCCTGTCCTTGTACTGAAGGGAAAGAGAGCAGTGGCCAGAGGCCCCCTGGCTCACACCCACCCTGTCCCCTTGTCTGTCCCTGCTGACTCAGGCCAGGAGGTCACCGTCTCACTGATGTGAGTGCGAGGTTCTCCTGATGGAGCTGCAGCTACTTGTTAGGTACTCCACAGAAACAGTCTTGCTGACTTTCTAGAATACTCTGGCGAGGTGGGTGCTGTTATTATTCCCATTTTGTGAGGGAAGTGGCCCGAGGTACCCGAGACTCAGGTAGAGAGCCTTCCTGACACGACAGAAGCCAGTGAGCCAAAGCCGGATGTGAATGAGTCTCCAGGTGGCTTCTCCGGGTTGGTATAGGCGAGCACAGGAAGCCCAGGGAGGGAGACTCGGCTGTGGCAGCCTTCCCAGGGCTTCTTTGAGGTTCCGAGAGGGTCCATCTAGATGACAGGTGCCCAGAGTGGGGGGAAGCGGGGATCTGGAGAGAGGAGGGACAGGGGCTGGACAGTGGGGCAGCAGGGCGGGTGAGCAGCGTCACTCCTGTCAGCGGCTGAGCTGTGGCGCGGGCCCTGCCGACTCGGTAAGTAAAGCCAGCCTCGTAAGTGGCTAATTGATTTCTGTTCCCTGATTAAATGTGCAGCACTTTACATGGCAGCAGAAGGAGGTCAGCGCTCCCCGCTTCTCCAGCGCCGCGTGCGGAGAGACAAAGAAATTGATTTTCCAATCGATGCTCTGAGCAATGATTAAATGCTCTCTGCACAGCGGGCCTAATGAGTCCCAGAGGGGCGTGCCGGCCCTTTAATTAGAGACTCTCACGGGGGCCCTGGGGTGGGGCTGCCCTGGAGTGAGGGGTGCAGCCAGGGAGGGGACCATATCCCCAGGGATTGGTGGGCTGAGCCTCTGGTGAAGCACCTGGCCAGACAGATGCTGTCTAGAAATCGCCGGGCATAGAGACCCCGTGGAGGGGTCCCTGGGCAGCCTCCGTGGAGGGTTCCTCCAGCAGGGAGACCCCGGAGATGACGTCTGGGCTGACAGGTCCCTGGAGGAGGCCTCTGAGCTAAGACATCCTGGAAAGACCTGGGCTAGAAAGTTTGGAGGCTGAGGCCCCACGTGGAATGCACAGACCCATCCAACCAGGCACCAGCCAGGGCCCCCGCCGGTCCTGGGTGCTCAGGACCATGCCCCCGCCTGCCTGCCTCTTGTCCCCCAGCACCCAGGTAAACGGCAGTCCCCCTTTGGCCAGTTCAGCTCCTCCAGTGGCAGCAGCAGAGGCCCAGACAGGAAATGAATCCCCTCTAAGCGGCTGCTGCGTTTTCATTACCCAGCTGCCCCATTGGAGGAGCCGACTAAAGACTTTAGAAATTCAAATGAGGCTCTCGGGGGAGAGTGGGGCTTAAACATTCCCCTGCGCAGGCGGCTTTATTGAAGGAATAAACTATATTTGCAAAGTAAGATATTGAGGCTGTCAGTTTCTCTTAGGGATATAATGAGATCCTGGGAGGGAGGGAGACGGCAGGATGGAGCTCCCAAGGGCGGGAGCCCCAGTCAGGAGCACTGGGGTGAGCTGCCCCACGTGGGCCAGGCAGAGCCCTGCCCATTCTGTATCACCATTCACCACCCAGTAGAAGCCAGACCCTCCCCACATCCACCATCCCACCTCCCTGGTCAGAGCTGAGAAAAGAAGGTCTGTAGGGAAATAGGCCCCTGGAAACCAGATAGTGAAGCCCCCTGAAGTCCCCGCACACACTTACCTGCCAGTCCTCCCCTGATGGATATAGTTCTGCTCAGGAAGCAGAAGTAGAATACAGGAATTGAAACTGGGGTGTGGGGCTATGGCTTTGTCTGGGCTCTGCTAGCTGTTCAACCTTGGGCAAGTTACTGATCCTCTCTGTGCCTCAGCCATCTCCTTTCTAAAATATGAGCACCTACTTGACAAAGTGGTTGTGTTAAATGATCTGTTTTATGAATGACACTCAATAATACATCCTAGCTATTATTAAAAGAGTGGGGGGATGATAGAGAGAAAGGTAGTAACCATTCACTCCCCCTCCCTCCAGGAGGCTCTACTCTGACCATCCAAGAGCTATCATCACCCCTGCTCCATCATCACATTACCATAACCAATGCCGCCACCTCCATCGCCACTACCATTACCAGCATCATTGTGACCATCATCATCACTACCCCCAGGACTCAGACTTAGAGACAGACACATAGCTCTGAGGTAGAGGAGGTTGGAGGGGTGGAACTGGTGGAACGAGTCCCAGAGGGCTTCCTGGGGGAGGAAGCGTGTGGACCATGTGCAGCTGGGACAGGAATCTTTCTCTCTTCCCTTTTTAGTAACTGCTGGCGGATCAAGGTAGGTTTTTAGTTTTGTTTTTCTTTTGTTTTTTTAGCAAGAAACAGGTCCAAGACCAGAAAAGGACCACGGAGCAAGATGACTAGATCCCCAAGCTTGCCACTTCAGACCTCAGACAGCGATGAGGGTCCAGGGGTGCCTTCCCCTCCACCTCGGTGCCACTCAGAGCTGCTGTGGCGTGGTGTTCAGACCAAGGGAGGCCCGCAGTCCCATCTGGAAGAGGAGGTGTCAAGTTTAATGGGTCAGGCAGCAACTGGGCTGCCTGTCACTCTCATTCTGAGGCTGGAGGGGAGATTGGAGCTGACAGTGCACAAGGTCCGGAGGAAGCAGATACAGAGCCTGCCCCAGGGGCCGGAGGAGGTCTGCGCTGTCAGGGCTGTGAGAGGTAATGCGCTGGTGGTCCCTCCAGTCTTCTCAGTGGGACCCCAAGCCTCTGGTGACAGATGGCTGCTGAGACCTAGAAGTCCAGACAAAATGGCCAGGCCTAGCATTAAACATGAACAGCATGAACTTGGGCAAATCACTACCACTCCCTGCGTCTCCTTTTCCCTCACTCTGCTGTGTGGGTGGCTTCATGAAGGCACCAAGGAGGAGCATGGGGTAGGAGTCAAAGGACCCAGGGTTTAGACATCGCTCCATCCCTCTAGCAAGTCATCTGACACCTTTACCCTCCGTGTACTTATCTGCAAAAGGAGATGCTATTCTCAGGGCACTCTGTGAAAACAAAATGAGTACGGCAGGGCCTAGCACACAGTAGGTCCTCAGGGATTCACTGAAATTCTTCTAGTTCTCAAAATCTCAGCCTAGCACTCTGAAAGGAGCTCCTGCCACTGTAACCACCTCCATCTCCACCTTTGCCATCACCTCCATCCACACCAGCAGCACCACCATTGCTTGGCCACCATCACCACCAACAGCATCATCTCCACTACCACCATCACCTCCATCACTACCACACATATGATATGCTTGCTTTCTTTTTTTTTTTTTTTTGGTACAAGAGATGGAACCCAGGGGGCGCTTAACTACTGAGCCACATCCCCAGTCCTTTTTTTTTTTTTTTTTTTTTTTTGTATTTTATTTAGAGTCGGGGTCTTATTAAAAGTTGCTTAGGGCCTAAGTTGCTGAGGCTTACTTTGAACTCATGATCCTCCTGCCTCAGCCTCCTGAGCTGCTGGGATTACTGGTGTGCACCACCATGCCCAGCTACAATATGCTTTTGTAAATATAAGAGACAGACAGTGAGGAACCAGTGGAACACTCTAAAGCATTCGGATGGCCCACCCTCCTTCCCCCCAAAAAAGAAGATCCCCTCAGTCAGATTGCCTGGGAGGTTGGCATGAAGCCCAGATTCATGGTACATGGAGTGCTGGGGTCTCCTCAATCCCAACACCTCCTAAGCTTCCCCCCCCCCCCCCCCCGCCTCCAGCAAAGAGATATGCAGTGATACCACTGGGGAGGGGCTGAGAAAGGGGCTACTAGTACTAGTGGAGGCACCGTAACTGATACTTTGTATACTGTATCTCCTTTGAGGCTGATGGTACCCTGATGGTAGGTATTGGTTACTGCATTTTACAGGGAAGGAAACTACAACCTGGAGAGATGGAAGTGATTTGCCTGAGGTCACCTGGCCAGTGAGTGTCCAAGGTGAGATTCAGTTGCACACCCAGGCTCTTTCTCCCGTCTTCCCCATTCCTATATGGCCTGACTGTGGGAGGGTCCACCTGAACAGGTGGGGGAAGGATGCCGATCCTAGGATGAGAGAGGGATTCTGGGTCATTTTCCAGCATTCAGGTAGAAGAGCAGGATGTCTGGGTGCCCAGTCTGGGCACCCAGACATCGCTCCCTAGACCCTGGGGTACCACATTTTGCTGAGCACTTATTCTTCTTTGACCAACTCTAAACACCAGACAAGCAAGTACTTTGTCTAGGGGCTGGGGATATAGCTCAGTGGTAGAGCATTTGCCTAGTATCCACCAGGCCTCGGGTTCCATCCCCAGCACTGCAAAGAAAAGGAATAAACAAGAACCTTACCTGATTTTGTTCACTGGCTCCCAGACGCAGAGCAGCACGGGGCCTGGCACCCAGATGAGTAATGGTGGCTGAGTAAATACATGAATGAACCCGTGAAAGCATGAATCAATCAGGACGTCAAAACCCGGGTGGAAAGCTGCACTGACGATTAAAACCCAGGAAAACAGCAGTCAACGCAACTTTCCCTGCTCTTTATTATTATTCTTTTTTTTTTTGCCTTTCTGATTTTATAGAAATGGTTGTTCTCAGATTGCAGAGCACAAACTGACTGATTGATGCCCCAGAACTAATACCCTGAGACAGACCCGAGGCGGAAAGGACGATTATTTAACACAGCACCCAGGGGCACAGGGTATGGGTACATCATTCTTGTGCAGTGAAAAGCAGATGAAATAAAAAGTTATGCCCAAAACACATTTGGCTCCTCATGGAGGCCTTCCTCCCCATCCCCTCCTCAAGCTCCTATCTGCTGTCCCAGCTCCTGTGCATGTCTGGTGGGTTCTGGGTGCCTGGGAGCAGAGAGTCAACCTATGGTGCCTAAGCCCCACTCTGGGTCCAGGTCCCTAGGCAAGGGCTGGTTAGCAATGTCTACCTTTTGGGGAGGGGGCCCAGTTGTCTCCCTCAGCTGTGACCCTGCAAGCTAAGGGCAGCTGGCCTATCACTGGTCTCATCTGGGTCCGTGTGGGTGATGAGATGGGCACTGATGGGTGAGCTGGCAGCCGGGCTGGAGTGGAGCGGCCAGCTGCCCTGGGCACTGTCTTCCCTGCTTGTCACCACTCCCGGCTGCCCAAGCAGCAAAGCAAAGTCACAGTGACAAGATTCGGAGGAGAAAGGCTCCAGCTGGGGGTGGTGCTGGTCTTAAGGCCACTGGAGCAGCAATGTGACAGCTTCTCATCTTGGGGGCCCTCTGTCCTCAGTTCCTGCCCCCTCTGCCTCGACCCTCACCAGTTTCCATTTCTTTGGCCTCCTTGTCTCTCCCTTGCACTCCAGGCTGACATCAGCTCTGAATGGCCCTTGGTCCATAACTCTTTCCATCTCCTTGTCCTTCTTCTTCTTCATCGCCCCAACCTCAGGGCCTATCCCCTCCTGCTCCTTACACGCACACACCATCTCAGACAGGAATCGAGATTTCCTCCTAGGACCTGTATTAAATATGACCCATGGCAAACGACTGGGATGTGGACTCCCAATGAGTTTGCAAGTGTGAGCTGGTGTATATGCAAAGGTGCGAATCTATGAGCATGAGTGTGCACATCAGTGAGGGTGTGGAGGCTGTCAGCCCCACACCCTACTTGACCACCCTCTCTTTGTCATCCTGGGCTCCCTCAAATCAGGCCAGGGAGTGGGGCGGGCGGGAGTAAGGCTGCTGAGCTCTGGGCAGAGCCCCTGCTCACTCCTTGGGCCTGTCAGCCACTGATCTGTTCATGTTCCTATAAATATTTACAAATCCCAGCTGCTGAGGAGGCAAGACATCCTCCACCAGCTGGGGCTCCCAGCCTGCAAGCTGGCAGGGAGAGAACTAGCCAGCGAGGGCCATGGCAGCAAGAAGGTGGGGTTGCACTGGAGAGGTGGGTGTCCAGGACTCCTGAGTTCACTTCCCAGTTTTGCAAAGCTTAGCCTGGGTGCCCAAGTCTGTCCTCACCAAGAACCGTAGAGCCAGAAATATCCCCGAATCCTCTGCCTCAGGAAGCCTGCCCGACCCTACCTGATAAAGAGAGGGTCCACCCTTTACTGTCAACCTCCTGCTTTTTATTCATGTTTCCCAATTAGGGCTACAGGAAAGGGTCTTCCTTCTTTTAAAAAGCAAATAAAATTCTTCCAGAGTCCCTGGAGGGTACTGTCTATCTGAACTCAAAATCTTTCCCAGGACACCCTGATAAATCCCTCAGGTCTTTCTAGATGGGAGGCTGGCACACATGCAGCTCAGGAGCTCCCCCCCACACTTAAGGCCCCTCTTTGCAGCCCCTAAGAGGGAGTAAATCATGTTCAGCTGGAGTCACCTCTACCCCAGCCAGTCCTGTCACTTATGGAGCAGGGCTGGTTGTGAGAACCTGGACAAGGAGGATTTAGAAGGGACCTGTGGGGAGAACTCACAGCTCCAAGGCATTCACATTGTGATCTAGGCTGGTGGTCAGACATCCTGGTGAACCAGTCCAAGGGAGATTATAGATTACTGATCTTCTCTACCTTTGCCCAGTACAGTGTCAGGCACACCACAGAACCTCTGGCATTGTGTGATCTTTGGCCTCAAACCTGGATCTCCATGTCAAGATTTCCCAGTGGCACTTGATAGCCAACTCTTGCTCCCAGTGGCAGAAGTCATGTAATTGAGGGATGGTACCTCAAGGCCTGAATGTCCTGGGCCTCCTAGTTAAAGCAAGCGCAGCATGTACCCAGGAGCCCTGACACTGAATGAGCAGAGTCTCTTCCCCTGTCTTGGCTATAATTTCAGATTAATTACTGCTGAGCCCTCCTGGCCCCCTGTGGAACTTTCCTAGGCTCTGTCCAGGTAATACCTATATCCTGGCTTAGGTTTTTCCAAGAAGCTCAAAACTGGTGGGAGGGAAAAAATAAAAAGCAGGCAGAAGGGCCCTATGACACTGAGGGGCTCTGGCCACTTGTGTGGATACTCAACTGGAAACTAGGCCCAAATGGGGCATCAAAAGCTGGCAGGCAGGGGCTGCTACTCTGCCTGAATATAGAAGGCAATGCAGTGGCTTCCCTTCTTACTCTCTGGCATCTGAGTCAGCTGTTTTTACATGCCCAGAGGGTCCAACTATTCCAACTTTAAAAAGGATCAGTGAGGAGGGGGTCATTGCTCAAATTGGCCACTTTTTCTTTTTTTGATAGAGGGATTGAACCCAGGGGTGCTTAACCACTGAGCCACATTCCTGGCCCTGATTGTTTATTATTTTGAGACAGGTCTTGCTAAGTTGCATAGGGCCTCACTAAGGTTCTGAGGCTGGCTTTGAACTTGCTGCCTCAGCCTCCCGAGCTGCTGGGATTACAGGTGTGCACCACTGCACCCAGCTCAAATGGGCCACTTTTCTTAGTCCAGAGCCGTTATGATGTGGCACAGAACTAGGCAAAGAAGGCAGCTCCAGGGCCTAGAGTTTTCCTTGGCAAAAGTCAACTGGCCCCACCACTGAGAGAACTGTGACCTTCTCAGCTGCCAGGGAAGAGCAGGGTCTGGGGAGAAGCGAGTGAAGAAAGGGACAATCTGGAGCTACCATGTGCTCTGGAAGAGAGGTCTGGTGATGGCAATGGCATGGGGAGGGTTAAAAATATTCCTAAAATAGCCAAGCCAGAGCCTAAGCCAGCCAGCTAGTGCCTCTCCCTGAGAGCTCGGATCTATAGCGGGAGAAGCCAGGCTGCTCTGCACCCTACTGCCTGCTGCCTGGTATGGCTGTTAATTAAGCCTCCCATCCCCTTCTCTACCAACCCCTCCTGTCCTAGCAGGGGCTGAGGGGCAGTAAGCAGAGGAGCCAAAAGACAAGGAATTATTGCTGGGGCCAGGAGTCCAGTGGCCTGATACTCCCCTGGTCTGGGTACTGGCAGGCCCAGTGCAGGCCTTGTGGAGGAGATGAGGGTGACAGCATAGAGCTGAGTTCTCCCAACACGCATAATGAGCCTCTGTAGGGTGGGGGGATCCCAGGAAGCTCATCAGATGCCAGATTCTCCTAGATCCGTGTCACCCTCCACTTGGAGCACCTTGAGGTGATAGTAGGGCAGGTAGGGGTCAGGGGAGCCCCCCAAGAACAAACCACATTTCTGTTACAGGGATAGGACCAGCTACATAATCTGCCAGGTGAAATGAAAATGTGGAGTCTGTTGTTCCAAATTGGTAAGAGGGCTGGGGTTGTGGCTCAGTGATAGAGTGCTTGCCTAGCATGTGTGAGGCACTGGGTTCAATTCTCAGCACAACACACAAATAAATGAAAACAAAGGTCCGTTGATTATATATATGTATGTAGAGAGAGAGAGAGAGAGAGAGAGAGAGAGAGAGAGAGAGAGAGAGAAATTAAAGGCAGTGAGAACAGAGCAGTAGATCAAGATCAAGTCCTTTCAGAAAGCAGGGTCCTTGCCACTGCACAGATGGAAGTCCATGAAGCCAACCCTGTTCAGGATTCTGTTTAATGAACATTTACTAAGATTTCTACACTTAGCTGTTATATTCCACTGTCTCCACCACCTCAGAGACACCCCACCCCCAGCCAGTGATCCCATTTCCTCAAATCTATGGAGATAAGCTAAGTAAAGAATGTGTCAGAGGGCTGGACCACCCCCTACCCTAGCTGATTCAGGCTTTCCAAGGATACTGCTGTGGCCATAATGCCAGCCCCTACTCTCAGTTGTTGGGCCTCTCTGAGCCCCACACTCCACTATAACCTTCTCAGGGTCGGTGGGGACCACCTGGTACAGAGGCAAGTGATCAGTCTCTTCTCTCCTGGACCTTTGATCTTTCACCAGGTGGGATCCAGGCAAGAGCCCCAGGGATTCCCATCCTGGCTCTGCTCGGATTGGCCCTCTGACTTACTGCAAGCTGTTTCCCCTCTCTGGGCTTCTGTTTCCCTGTCAGTGGAGGCGTCTCTAAGACCTCTCCACACCCTAAGGTCTACAGTTTCCTATGGTGGGAGTGAGTGGGAGGTTTTTCCTAGAAGGAACAATGCTTTGGGAGTCTTCCTGAGCCATCCTGGGGAGCAGAGGCTTTCCCCGCAAAGCTCCCATCCTCAGACCCAGAATCCAGGAAGATGAGCTGCTTCCCACTTGCCCCAGGTTCTCCTCTACTCTGTCTTCCTCCATCTTGCCTGGGAGCTGGGGCCAGGGGCTTGGTGGGTCTGGGAGAGTCCAGGCCTGTAGGAGGGGGTGGGGAGCCTGAGGACTGTGCTGGCCAGGCAGGCCTTCTCTGGCTTCTTTGCAGGAGGCTCAGCATAATTGCACTGCCTGTCACTCCTGCGTCCTGCTATCTGTCTCTTCAGCTGACCCTGCGCACTCGCCATTATATTGGTTCCTGTTGGGGCTGCGGAGCTTCATCACTTATACATGCAGCTGGGAGACGCAGGCTGGACTGAAGGAGACAGCCCCTCCCCTTAGTTCTCCCTGGCCTTCAGCTGGGCCCTTTTCAGAGCTGCCTCCCTGGAACTGGATTTGGGATCAGCAGTGGGTGGCTACTCATTAGAGTTTGTGGGGTGATGCCCAGAGTTGGCCAGGTTTCTGGAATCTCCAGGTATGAGGTCCAGAGTTCCCTAGTGAAAAGGGCATAAGAAAACCTGCCAATGACCTAGGAATTTTGACTCCCCACCCCTAACCCCATTCCACTCTCCTCCTCAGAAGATGGGGCAGAGGGAAGGGGCTCCTGAAGGAAGTCCTCTTCCCAACCTCTGAGAATGGGTCAGTACTGAGTCTTGAGACTCAGCCCATTGAGGTATGTGCTCTGGCTCCTAAACCCAAATCACAACCCAACTTTCACTCTCTGATACTTTATGACCAAAGGTCCCCTCTCCAAAGGAGGGCTGAAATTATGGAGGGCCTTCCTGTGAAAGATCTGGATGTGTCTGAATTAAAATGTCATGGTGGAATTTAAAATCTTTTAATGGATGCCACTGGGGAGATGTTTTTCACGCGAGAATCACAGACTCTCAGAGCTGCCTGTACAATGGTCCAACCCAGAGAAAGAAATGGAAGCCCTAAAACTTAATGAGTCTTTTCCAAATACACATGGCAGGTTGTTGACCTAACTGGTCTTGAAAGCCAGTTTCTGCCTCCTAGTTCCCAGCTCTGCATCCTGCCCAAGCCATAGTTGTAGAGATCAGAAAACAAAATATACCTTTCATATTCCTGGATTTTGATGCTGAAGTGACCTTCCTTGTCTTTCCCATCAGGTAAGTGCCTGCAGGGTTTGGTGAATCGAGGAGGCCCTCCTGAAGTCAAACAGACCTGAGTTCCAATCCTGCCTCCTCCTCTTATCCACTGTGTGATCCCAGGTAAGTTACTTTACCTCACTGAGCCTCAGCATTCTCACCTCCAATGTAGATATGGTAGTGCTTATTCTTTAGACTTATAATGAGAATTCAACAGAGTATGCAAAGCAGCTGGTACATATCGGTGGTGCCCAGAGAACAGCAACAATGTCCATCTATCCTTTATTCCTTTAATGTACATTTTAAGATCCTTCCACAAACTTGGAATTCTCCTGCCCCTCCCATCCCCATCTTCTTCAATTTATCACCAAGTCTGCCAGTTCTGACTCCTGTCTTCCCAAACCAGGCCACTATCAGCTCTCACCTGGCGTACAGCATCTACCTCTTACTTAGTTTACTAATCAACACTCTTACTCTATTTTAATCCTTCCTATAGTGGCCAGAGTGATTATTCTAACTTGAAAAATCTGATTGTATCACTCACTCAACATCCTTCAGTAGTTTCTAAATGCCCTTAGGATAAATTATAAACTCCTTGTCACAGCCCACAAAGGACCTACAAGCTGGGTCCTTAGCACATGCTTTTTCCCCCCTTCACTCCCTCCTCAGCCTCTGGTGTCATCTGCACCTTGCTGACTTCTTCAGTCAAGGCTTAATCTAAAAATCACCTCATCCAGGAAGCTTCTCATGATTCCAGCCTCCAGATGAATTCAAGTGCATTCCATGAACTCCCAAGTAACATGCTTGTCAGGCTTGATAGCAATGGCCTATTTAATTGTCTGGGTTCCAGTGATACACTATAAACTACATGAAGTCAGAAATCTTTTCTTGCTCATCATTATGTCCTGTGACAACAAGAGATGTGTTGAGCACTCAGTTAAAAATGGGTTATAGAATGAATGGAGGATGGATACATGGATGGATGGATAGATGAATGGATGGGCAGACCCATGTAAAATGACTCATCATCTGAAGGTCTGCCTGGATTCCTCTGGATAGGCCGTTCTTCATCTGTGCTTCATAGCAACTGGTACAAACCTCCACCCAAGCCTTTAGATTCCTCAGCCATAAAATGGAGAAAACAATAGTACCTGCCTCTCAGGATTTTTCCTGTTAAATGGCATAAGCCATGTAATAGTTTTAAATTCATGATAATAGACTGTTAAGTTTAAACAAGCTAATCCACATAAAGTGCTTAGAATGGAATCTTGCACTTAATAAGTACTCAAAAAAAAGTTGGCTACAATAATTACTATAGCATATATAATTTCTTTATACCTGTGTCCCCTGCCAAACAGTAAGATCCTTAGGGACACTAAATAGGTCTGACCTTTTGGACACATCACTACTAGCAACATCCCACGGTGCCTAGTAAATGCAAAAAAAAAAAAAAATTAAAAGAATTCAGATTTGATAACTGGTGAGTCAAGGCCTAGCACCCCTCTTCACTCACAAACCCAGACACACAGTTTCTTACACATTCACACCCACTCACATTCATTCAAAGAAAGTCAAAATATCAAAAACAGCCATCCAGTTTCCTAAAGCAGCCATGCATAGGTTAAGAGCCTTACTTATGACTTTCCCTGTACCCTCCCCAAAGCACCCCAGCACCCAGCACCCTATCCCTCCCCTGGAATGAGGGAGCTGTAGGAGGACCTCACACCCCCAGGAGGGAAAGCAAAGCCAAACCTTCAGCCCTAGTCTTGACAGCATCTCAGCTGGCAACAGTGCCACCAGCCCTTCTCTGTGCAGTGGCTCACCCCTTTCCCATCCTAAATATCTGGGCCCCTGGCCTTGTCAGGCTTCCTTCTTCTCTCATCTAGTTCCCTCTTGGAACCTGGAAGTGCAGTCCCATTTTCTTCCCTCTCCTAATGCCAAGCACAACAATCTGCTGAAAAATGGCAGGGAAGAGGAGACCCAAGGACTTAAGTGATTAGAGGGCCTTCTTAACCTTGTGGTAAAATAATTATATTAACTACAGCTTGCTTGCTAGGTGCATAATAAGGGTCAGATACAAAACCCGCCATTTTACATATATTATATCTCACCTAATCCTCACAACCACCTTTTTTTCCCAGGGGAGGACACTTAAGACGCTGCAGGTTAAACCGTTTACCTAAAATCACCAGGTTGGAATGGCATGCATGTCTTTAATTCCAGAATCTTCGACAGCCAGGCTTTTAAGAATGGAGGGGAGAGTCTGGGGCAGTCTTCGGGTATTAAGCTGGAGAGACGCCCCTCAAAGCAGCATACGCCCTCCAGTCAGTCAAGTCGGATCTCCGGGGGAAAAGGGGCGCTGGGCGCAGGGGACGCAGGGGCCTCTTTCGGGATCCTGGTGGGGGCGGTGGCGGTGGCGGGGCGGGGCCTGGCGGGCCCTGGGGAGGGGCGAGCCGGTGGCCCCGGCTCGCAGGCCAAGATGGCTGTTAATTAAAGTGCTGGCACCAGCTCCTCTCTGCAAAGTTTGAAGCCGTTATTTTCCACTCCAGCGAAGCGGGGAGAATCCGGCTGGGCTGACAGAGACGCCACACCGCGCCGGAGGAGCGGGCGCGCTTTCGGAGCGGGGGGCGGGGCGCCGTGCAGAGGCGAGCGCGCCTCTCGGACGCCCCGGCGAGCACTGGGGCGGCCGCTCCCGCCCCCTCCTCTGCCCCGGCAGCCAGCCGGTTTCCCCAGCCCATTCGCGAGGGCTGCGGGTGCTGGACCAGCTGGCGGCGTAGCGGAGGAAGGGCTCGTCCTGTGGGGGTGAGGGGTTCTGTACAAATTATACTCCAATGACCGCGCACGTGTCCCTCGGGTCACCAGCCTTGTCGCTCATCACACTGAGGAGACTGCCTCGGGAGACCGGGAGGCTGACAGCTGAAAAAGAGGACCACCCTGCCTAATCCAGGATGAGCAGGACCTGGCTGCCCTGAGCCTCCTCCCCAAGCAGTTTGTACGATAAACAGTATCTAGAGATTCCAACGCATTGAGATTGGGGAGCTGGGGAGCCCGCTGAGGGTTTGAATCCCGTCTCTGCCACTTATTACTTTTGTGACTTGGGGCAAATCTCTTAACTTCGCAGTCTCAGTTCTCCGTGTGCAAAATGAGAGTAATGATGGGTTTTACCTCTTTGGATCCATGTGAAGATCGAGTGTGATCACATATGTAAAGCATTCTACATAGGGTCTGACACATGATTGCCCCGCTTAAATACTATTTATTAAAAAAATAATTATCTCCCTCTTTGGTGATGGGGAGGGTCATTCTCTATACTCTGTGCTTGGAGCCCCCCCCCTCCCGCAACCCCACCTTGACTCTTCCTGTCCTTCTCCTCCCAGCTCAGGGCCAGGTGTGCACAGTCAACCTTGGGCTCGGAACGCCAGAGAATCATAAGAAACGTGGTAGGTCAAAAGGAAGGGTGTGATCTGGAAGGGGTCTCTCAGGAGAGAAAGAGACTGGAGAGTCATCGTTAGCAACTGGCCAGAGGCCTCTGAATGGCAGAGCACTCCCTGGTGGACTGGATAAAGGAGGGTGAAGGAGGAGCAGTGGAGCAGCACGAGCTGAGCCTCAAACAATGTGACAAATATTTTGATGGAAGCAGACACATTTCATTTTATGCAACCTAAACACTTTAGTGCACTCGAGGAAGAGAAGAGCTTCATACGACCTGAGGGGAAGAGGAGTTAGGGGATCCCAGAGGGGCCGAGAGGCAGGGACAGAGGAAGAGGGGGGCCACCACCCAGGGACGTACTTGTCCGGGTCGGGTCAACTTGGAGAAATACCATGAGGGTGCTCACCTCAGGATTCCCGTTTTTCCTTGACTAGAAGCAAGAATAAGGGGATTGCCCAGAGAAAACCAAGGAGGCAGAACCCAGGTAAAAGCAGCCTGGCAGGTAGCTCAGTGAGGACGGGGCAAAGGCAAGGAGGGGGTTGAAGATCTTGCCCCTCCTGGGAGAGGGCGGGTCCCGGGAACAGTCAGAGCCAGAAAAATAAAGGAGGAGGCGTTTGCTCTAAGAACCTGGGTTCCGTTGGACACTCTGACAGCATACAACCCCACATCTCCCAGGCCTGGAGGGGAGGCCTGATTGCAGAATGGTCCCCCCTTTCATTCCCTTCCTTACTCTCTTCTTTCCCCTCATAACCCTCGTTCTTTGTCCCCTGAAGACCCGGGCGCTACCCCCTCGCTGCCGCCCCCACTGCGGATCGCGGTCCTACGCCTTCCCTCGATCCCTCGTGACCAACCCTCGAGGCCTGTCCTCTCCAGATCTTTCTTGGCGCTCTCTATCTCTCCCTAATGCCCACCCTTGCGTTTGCTCTTTGGTGCCTACCTCCCCTTCCCTGTGGAATCCACTCCTGTTTAACAGACCCTAGCCCCCTCCCCATTTCTGAGTCTCTGGCTTTCTCAGTCTCTTTATTTCTCTCTTAGAGCCCGCCCCCGACTCAGAAGCCCCGCCCCTCTCTGCCCCTCCCACCTCAAACCGCCCGCGGCCCAATTAGGCGCAGGCCCCGCCCTCATCCCCACCCCTCGCGCTCTCTGAGCCGCGCGGAGCGGGAGGGGCGGGGCCCAACCGAGGGGGCGGTGGCCCGAGTGCTAGCAAGCGGGAGGAGCTGGGCGCAAGGCGGGAGGCGGCGGCCGCCGGGCTCAGTCCGACCGCGCAGCGGGAGGGAGGCGCGAGGCAGGAGCCGGCTGCTGGGCTCCGCAGCGCAGGCAGCGCAGCGCGGCGCCCGGGGCCTGGCCCCATGCCCGCAGCCCCGCCGGACCGCCCTTGAGCGCGGGCGTCCAGCCCGCGCCCCTCGCCCGCCGGCACCATTGCCCCGACGGCGCGGCCGGGCGGCCCGGCTCTCCCCAGGCTCCGCGCCGGCCGGAAGACGCTGCTGGCGGCCGCCGCGGGCGTGGTGATGCTGCTGGTGCTGGTAGTGCTCATCCCCGTGCTGGTGAGCTCGGGCGGCCCGGACGGCCACTATGAGATGCTGGGCACCTGCCGTATGGTGTGCGACCCCTACCCCGCGCGAGGCCCCGGCGCCGGCGCGCGGCCCGACGGCAGCGACGCCCTGAGTGAGCAGAGCGGCGCTCCCCCGCCCTCCACGCTGGTGCAGGGCCCCCAGGGGAAGCCGGGCCGCACGGGCAAGCCGGGTCCCCCCGGGCCTCCCGGGGACCCTGGTCCTCCGGGTCCGGTGGGGCCGCCCGGGGAGAAAGGTGAGCCAGGCAAGCCGGGCCCTCCAGGGCTGCCGGGCGCAGGGGGCAGCGGCGCCATCAGCACGGCCACCTACACCACAGTGCCACGAGTGGCCTTCTACGCCGGCCTCAAGAACCCTCACGAGGGTTACGAGGTGCTGAAGTTTGACGACGTGGTCACCAACCTAGGCAACAACTACGATGCGGCCAGCGGCAAGTTTACGTGCAACATTCCCGGCACCTACTTTTTCACCTACCATGTCCTCATGCGCGGCGGCGACGGCACCAGTATGTGGGCGGACCTCTGCAAGAACGGTCAGGTGGGCCAGGAAGGGGCTTGGGACTGGCCTGGGGGCAGGGCATCCAGTGTGCGACCCTTACCCCGGGGCAAATCCGTACCTGATCAGAGTGGACGGGCGCTTCAGGCAGGTGCATGTGGAGACCCCAAAGCGACCCTCTTAGGCATTATTTGAGGGAATGGTCAGAACCGGGGGCAACCCTGACTCCTCGGTTCCTGGATTCCGGTTTTAAGTCAGAAGCTGCTGGGCACCCGCATCATGGAAATGGCGGGTGATAAACCCAACTAGTCAGATTACTAGGCTCTCGGATGCGCAGCTTGGCCTTTGGGAAGCCGATTCAGACCCATACCTACTGAGGACTGAGACTCCGGCTGACACCAATGGGAGATAAGGGAAGAGCAAAGACGGGCTCTGGGGCACAGCATAGGGAGAAGCAACCTCCACGCCCGCCAGCGTTTAGGCGCGCAGCTATGCGCACAGGCAGAGAAAGCGGGCTACCGGAAATGTTCTGGGCACAAAGGCAGAGGGATCTGGCTCTCAGAGCCTTAGCTGCAGTACATTCCCGCCCTCGGGAAGGGACCCTTGGGCTAACCTGACACCCTTTGCAAAATCCTGGATTGCGCGGTTCCTTCCCACCTTGCCAGAGTTACCCAACGCAAGAAGACGGCCTCTGGGGAAAGTTTTTCCTCCCGAGGCTGGGCGAGATGGAAACTCCCCTCTTGGTCTCTCAGGTCCAATTCTCTTGGCTCCTAGAATGTGGGGAGGAATCCTCTTGGTTCCCTGAAGTGCCCGGGGAGTCTGGTACCAGGACCTTGTGTGCCCAGCCCTCTCCTTGGAGCCACCCAACCTCCGCCCAATCCTGCCCAAGGAGAAGACCTTTCCCAGCTCCTAGAACACCACCTCCCTTCCCAGTGCTCCCTGCTCTTGGTGGCTTGAGGCTCTGGGGGGCGTGGTTAAGCCAGCATTCTTTAGGAAGAAGGGGACCCCTAGTCTGTACTAAAGCTAAACTAGTAGGAATTAGGAATTTCCTGCAATTGAGACCCAAGATCTTGTTGGAACCGCTCTCAAAGCAGCACTGCTGACCTTAGGATCTGCAAAGCTTGAGGATCTGGGAAGGGGAGGAAGTCCACCTAAAACCTGTCTGGTGCTTAGAAGGCTGTCCCCTTTTTTCTTTCCCCTGCCTGCCCCTCCTTTCTCTAGTTTCTGCCTCTTCTCTCTCTCTCTCTCTCTCTCTCTCTCTCTCTCTCTCTATCTCTATCTCTATTTCTATCTCTATCTCCTGTCTGTCTCTTTCCTGTGTTTGCCATTCCTCTTTCTGCAGCCTTTTTCCCCTGGGTCTAACCCTCCTTTTGCCTATTGCTTATGTCTCTCCCTCCCATTTGTGTCTATCAGGCTTTCCAGTGTCTCTCCTCTTTGTCCTTGGTTCCTGACCAAATGGGAGGCCCCAGTATCCAGTAAAGGCTCATTCTGCAGATATCCCCATGATTCCCCTTATTAATCACCAATAAGGGATGCAGCAATGTCACCTTCATTGATGGAATTTCTCCCAAAGAAAGTTTGGGCTGTCAGGAAGCTGAATTTTCAGGAGGCTGGGGGCTTGCCTGGATAGGGAAATAGTCCCTAAGCCACTGCACTACCTAGACCCTGCACCACCTCAGGAGTCATTAATAGAACCCCAGGAGGTGAGAGAAGGCCCAAAAGATAGTGTGTGCTTGGAGTGGGACCACTTGCTTCAGTCACTTGGAGGTGGTCCCCAAAGTCCCTTCTTTCCCCTCCAGCAGGGGCAGGATATTGGCAGAGCCTCACGAAGGGGGCTCATGGTTGGGGAACCACAGGCAACTTACTAGAAAAAAGAAGGTGACTTTAACTAGGGGTTTCAAATACCCAATACTTCAACAGCTATCAGACACCCTTCTCCTACAAAACAAGAGAAAACAATGGGACCTACAGCCCCCTCTCCCATGTCCTTCATGACTTTTTCCACTGTGCCCAAGAGGCTCCTTTAATCTCACAGTCTGTTCCACATGTTAGTTTTGAGACTTTACTAGGATCCAGGTTTGGGGCTGGGTACCAGGGGTTTGATCCACTTGCACTCTAGGGCCTCATGCTATGCAGGGGGCAGTAGTAGTCATAAAATAGCACACCCTAATGATTTCTGTGTTAAAGGTGGGCTGGGAACCCAACTGGTGACTCCTGTTCCCAAATGTGTTCATTGAGAGGAGTGATTCTGTGATACCTATCCTGTCTCAGACCAACCTGGTAGGGAGAGAGGATGGTGAATCTGGGTTCCCCAGGTAAGGAAACACAACTAGGGAGAAAATAAAAGGTCAAATGCAGGGAAAGGCTGACTTAGAGGTGGATTGGTACATTTACGTAATCAGAGAAAAATAATGACAGGGCTACGCAATGGATGACAACAGAAGAAAGGAGCTTGGACCTCCCTCTCTGTCCTCAGGACCAGGGGCTACCCTGAGCTCTATGCTTTTCTTTCCTGGCTTCTTGCCTAAGAGAAGCTTCCAGAATTTCTTTGGGAAAGCAGAGCCAAATCTGGACTCTGGCCCTTCCCCAGGCAAGATGAGTTGGAGCTAGGAGTGAGGTTGCCACCTTTGTGCCCTTTCCTGGTCCACTGGTTTCTGCTCGACCCGATAGTCATTACAACTTAAGAAACCCGAGGAAAGGACTCTAGGTCAGGAGCAGTGCCCTGCGTGAATGGTGCTGCCTGCCACTGCCTCCCAGCTCCACAGGTCAGACAGGCCAGGGAGGACACAAAATTGATAAACTGGGCTAAGATCGGGGGACTGTATGGAATATGCCAGGCCTGTGGTCAGGGTGATACTCATCCAGGGAAGAGGGCCATGAGCAGGTGAGTATTACAAATGGGCCAGAGCTTGGCTAGCAGAGTCTACTGAGGTGAAAAGAAGTGGCATATATACACTAAGGGCTGCAGGATAAAGACCGAACTGAAAATCAGCCTCTTACCAGGTGGCAGGAAAGGGCTCCCAACTATCCTCTCTGGTTCTACTATATTTCCCAGCACAGAGCACAGTGCCTGGCACAGAAGGAACACAATGTGAAAGGTGCCCCTTATGGCCAGGGTGGCTGCCTGTGGGAGCCACACCTGCACATCCAAGACAGGGACACATTTCTTGGATTACCCCCCTCCCTGTCCTGCCACTGCCTCAGTTTCCTCTCCAGGTAGTCTCCGAGGTAGTCATTCTACAGTGTCCCTTGGTGACAAGGCACAGACTTGCTTTCCTGCTTCCATGGCAATTTCAGTTCCCCAGTTCCCCTTGGCCCTGAGGAGGAGCTGGATGCTTTAGCTGTTTTCAGTCTTGGGCAGAGAACCAGGACCCCTGGGTTCCAGTCCAGGATCCCCCACCATCTAAGGATGGAAGGGCATAAATTCTCTGCCTCCATGGATAATTAGGATAATTACAGCAACAATCATGGTGATGAATAAATAATAAACATAAGCAAAACAGTTCTGATGCCTGTCACATCACCAGGAGATTCCTGATGACAGATGACTGTATTCTAATGGATTTTGCTATTAAGGAGCACACTGTTTTAATGAGTTAAGGCTAAATTAATC
The DNA here is from genome assembly GCF_964194105.1 of Spermophilus citellus. Lineage (NCBI taxonomy): Eukaryota > Metazoa > Chordata > Mammalia > Rodentia > Sciuridae > Spermophilus > Spermophilus citellus. Next base: position 57,616,316 of record NC_138199.1, on the reverse strand, counting down.
TGGGTAATAAAAATAATTGTTATTAGTAGTAATTTATTAGCAAAGATAATGAAATGCATGTGTAATAATAAATACTACCAGGATTAGGGCCCAGGGAACAATATAGAAGTTGGCTGCTTGCTTTCAGCTCTTCCCTAGTAGCTCAAAACCCCATCAAGATTTCATTTTTTCTTTCTTCAGCATCAAAAGCCTTTTTTAAAAGTGGATGTGGTGAGATGGGATCTTCTCATTCATTTTTCCAAACAGAGAAACTGAGCTCCTGAACAGACAGCATCCCCTTTCATTTAATTTTCTCCCACCTTTAGCCAGCCCAGGAGTTTTCCCAGCTAAGTGCTCCAAACAGTTCCTTTCCAAATTGGAGAAGGGGTTGAGGGCAGAGAAGAAGCTGGAGGGATCTGGGCTTTAAGTGGAGGGTTGCTTGATAGTATGTGGGGCCCTCTTCATCCATTACTGCTGAGTCAGCAGCTCTTGTGGCTGACCTACAGTTCTGCCTCCAGCCCAGGAAAGAGGAAAAGACTCTCCCCTAATTTGGCTTGTTTCCACCAAGCCATCTGTCCAGGTGGGCAGGAGGGGGAGCTGCCTCTGGAAGGGGCAGGATAGCAAACGACCCATTCAATGCAGCCTCCCCTACCACAGTCACAATCCAGGAGATGGCTCTTCTCTTCCTGTTCTATACCCAGGGTATCCTGGGAAGGCCCAGATCCTAACACTCCTATTGCCGCAACTGTTGGAGAAGAATGTCTGGAGGTTATTCAGCTGCCACCATATGCCCCCAATATCTTATGCTTATAGTCAGAACTGCCAAAAATGGCAGCAGACTTCAAGCCCAGATGCAGGTTCCCTCTGACCCATTGTCCTATCTGTCCCTCCCCATCCCCCTGGATAATAAGGACCAGCAAGGATATCAGATCAAACTGAGGATTGCAGAGGGATGTAAGGCCCTGGCTTCCTTCTTTCCACTTCCTCTCTGGGGTAAGACGGAGGAGCTGGAAGTTCTCTTTGGCCAGGGTTATAGTCAAATAGATACAGTGCACCTCCTTGAAGACTGGGGCCTAGGCCCAGTCAAAGCCTTCAGAGGGGAAAGAATTTTACTGCTCCAGTGTGGAAAGTTCTGGAATGAGATTCAGACAAGGAGTCCAAAGACCTGGTTCTGGTTCTGGTTCTGGAATGGTTATTTATTAGCAACCTGTATTGGTCCAGCCACATGACTTATAGGGCCACGATGCATCCTTTTGTCCATCCACTAATATAAGAGAAGTGGGTGTGATTGAAATGTGAGGTACCATCATTATTAAACCAGAGTGAAAGAAATAATAGGAGAAAGGGAAGGCCCCCTGTTCCTTATGGGTCCAGAACTGCCTTCTCAGCAAGGAAGGATTTCCAGGTTGGAACATCCTGGAAGTACTGAAGTTCTAGGCAGCCCAGATGGTAAGATCTAGAGAAGTTAAGGAGGAGGGCACCAAGTTGAGGTCCAGATGAGACCTAATGTAGAATCCAGGGCTCCTCTATTTCCATCTCTCAAAATTGTTATGTGTGATTAGAAGGGCATGGGTGGGGTGACAGGGAGAAGTAGGCCAAACTACAAGGCCCAGCTTTAGGGCCTCCAGATCCTTGCCTTGTGGCTGCCTCACCTCCCTACCCTCTCCTGCCACCCCACCCCCATCCCCACAGGTGAGGGCCAGCGCCATTGCCCAGGATGCAGACCAGAACTATGACTACGCCAGCAACAGTGTGATCCTGCACCTGGACGTGGGTGATGAGGTCTTCATCAAGCTGGATGGAGGCAAAGCGCATGGAGGCAACAGCAACAAATACAGCACTTTCTCCGGCTTCATCATCTACTCTGATTGAGCTCCCAGCATCCCTCTCCATCTTCTGTTCAACCCTTGGGCTTCCCTCCCAGGAGCGGCAGACAAAACCCATTCCCTACCGACCCCTTAGCTGCCTGGTCCAGGCTGCCAACCCTCCCTGGCTGTGATTCCCCAAGCCCACTCTCACCACACCCAGGCCTTCCCACAGCAGAGCCACAGAGCACTCAGTTCTGTCCACAGGAGGCAGTTTGACTGCAGGGCCTCAGCCTGTGATGTATATTTGCACAGTAGGACTGTTTACTGCCCACCCTGGCCTTCCAGTCAGTCTCAGCCTGGGAGGAAATTGGCAGAGTTGCTTCCTGTGCTGGAATGAGCTTCCCTCCAGCTCTGGGTTGGCCCTGCCTGGGGGAGGGGCAGGTTGGGGGCTGGATGGTTTCCCAGCACCCCTAAAGCCCTAGCCTGTCTGCACCCAGTCTGACCAAAGCTATAATAAAAACATTATTTCCACCCCATGAGGGTTTCAGTTTATGCCCTGGGGAGGGCTGCAGGAAAGCACCATGGACCTTGGTCTGGTGGAAGCTTTGGGGAGGATGGACAACCAGATGCCAGTCAGAGCTGCTGGAGGAGGAGAGGTGTCAAAGGGCCTGATGCCCACTGCAGCCCATGTGGGCCTGGATGGCTGAAATGGGAAGCAGCCTATTCTTCGTCATCTTCCCTGGTGGATAAGTTCCATTTTGCCTTGCTGATAGTGGCACCAGCATTCCCAAGGCACAGGCAGTCTTTAAACTGGGAGACCTAGGTTCTCTTTCCTGTAACACTGTGTATTATCCTGGTCAAGTCACTCCCCTCAGACTCAATTCTGGGTTAGTGACAGCCATGGTTAAGGAATAAGCTTTGCACTAAAGATTGGTTGACCTTGGTCCAAGCAAGTCACTTCTGGGCCTCAGTTTTCTCATCAGTAATATGTAGGTAAGAAGACCTATTCCACTTAATTGAGGATTGAAGAGGTATAACTTATGTGCTTAATAAACAGCTCTTATTATTTATACATGACTTTAACATTTGCAAAATGCTTTTATGTATATCATTTCACTCAAGTTTCCCAAATGGCCAGGAGGTTGGATGGGTAGATTTCCTTCCAGGGAAGTTAAAGAGCTTGCTTAATGTGATATAGTTGCTAAGTTCTGTGATTGCCCTTGAATCCAAGACTAAGTCTCAGCCTACCACTGCCTCCCTCACCTCTTGTAACTAGGGGATCATGACAGTCACACAATTAGGGCATTCCTAAATAATATAGGTTAATATTTGCAGAGCACCCACTATATGACAGACTCTATGTAAGCACTTTATATTTTTTCACAGATATGTAGTGGGGGGTAGCAGATTTATGGGAAATGCTCTTATGCTCTTTACCACAATGCTATTTTATTTATTTTAAGAATTTCTATATGCATTTATTTTTTAAATTCTTTTTAAAAAAAAACATTTTTTTTAGAAGTAGTTAGACACAATACCTCATCCCATTCACTTATTTTTACGTGGTGCTGAGGATCGAACCCAGGGCCTCACAAGTGCTAGATGAGTGTTCTACTGCTGAGCCACAATCCCAGCCCTCTATATGCATTTATTTTGAGGCATATATTTCTATGTGCATTTATTGCTCTTTGACCCAAATTGGTCTCAAATTCCTGGGCTTAATTAATCCTCCTGCATAGCATACCATACTGCATCTGGCTGTTTTATCCATTTTAGATGAGGAAACTGAGGTTCAGAGAGGGTATGCAACTTGCCAAGATCACAGAGCTAGGAGAAGGCAAATGCCAATATTTGAACCACACACTGTCTTCCCCAGGACACCAGATTTCATGAAGAGTTGGTATCTCCAAAGCAAAACTGAAGCTAGCATTGCATAACCCCAGCCCTGCCCTTCCATTCCCACCCCAGCCTTGCAGAAACCTGATGCATTTCTAAGCATCTGCCCTGGGAAACAGCCAGGGGATGAGGCTCTTAGAGAATCCCAAGGCTCTACATTGAGGAAAGGTCCCATCTGGCTTCCCAGTCTGGCTCAGCTGGAGAAACAGGAAGGAGGGGTGGCCTTCCTCCTGGCTAGGCCCCATGTATTGGACCCTTGTCATGGCTGGCAGACTTGAATGACTTTCTTTATCCTCCCTTCTCTCCTCTACTTCCCCCCACTGCCAGCTGTGGCCATTTAATAAAATTAGCTTAATGCTTGTTCCTTCCCTGTGGGGTCTGGAGATTGAAATCTGCGGGTCCCCTCAAACCCAATAAAACCCCTGGCAGGTCTGGCTGAAACTAGAGTCTCTGTGGGAAGAGTGATTAGATTAGAAGACACTCCTCCTGCCCCCAGTGCTGCCCACAGCTCCCTGTGATTCTTTATAGCCTCATTGGCCTAGAATTACACAGCTGTCACACCTGGGAGCCAGCCTCCACACCTGGGGGCTCCCCACCCCAGCCCCAGAGGCCACAGGGACTGATCCAAGACCTCTGTTATACAATAAAAAGCATGTTAATCATTTCTGTAGTGAGTGCCTGCCTAGCTGGCTGGCTGACTTGCTTTTCTTTCTGGTGACTTGACAATCTTGTCATTTTGAGAGGTAAGACTAAAATCTGCATTTTGCAGATGAGGAAGTCATAGTCTGAAGAAAATTTGTGACTTGCCCATGTTCGGGCAGAAAGTTTGTGGCGCAGCTGAGACTGGACTGAAGCCAAGGACTTTTTACCTTTCTACAGGGCTCTAGGAGGGTCCTGCAGTGCCAGCTGCCAGCTGCTTGTCACTTGGGCAACATTCCTGCTGCAGAAGAGCCTTCTGGGGGAGTGTCTCCCCCATCAAATTGCAACTCCCTAAGGGCAAAGTGGTTTTTCCCTCAGACATGATATACCTGAGGGCAGGGACTATCTCCACCATCAGACTGGGAAGCTTTCTGAAGGCAAGACTTGCATCTCCTCCATCAGAGTAGGAAGCCTCAAAGACAAAGACTGTATTCTCCTCATGTTGTCAGCTCCTCGAGGGTGGGATGTGTGTCTCCCCTGTGGTGGGCAGTGCAGAGGAGTCCACTAATGGCTCCTCTGTTAAATGAGGCCTTTCTGAGATAAGGGGACAATCTCCACCTTGAAGCCCTCAGGTTCTCTGAAGGAAAGACTGTCTCTTTATCCAACTGGAGATTCTGTGAGAGCAGAAGCTATGTCTCCACCCCAGTCTCAGTCAGGGGCTTTTCTGGCACCAGAATATTCCAGGGGACAGAGCTGAGTGAGTAGTCAGAATGGCAGATTCACAATGGAGGAAGGAAATAAGAAGATTCCCCAGGCTGCTTCCCATTTAGAAAGATGGCTGAGTAATTGATGAACAATATCCCTTCCAGGAGGGGTGTGAGGACAGAGGTGTCCCTGGAGCTCACCCACACAAGGATGGCAGGCCAGCCTGTGCCCAGCCTGTGCCAGCCCTAGGGGCTAGTGCTGCCCTGGTTTCTGGGGTTATGGGGACCAGAGGGGGCAGTGGAGCCCACCGCTGGGGGCTGCCCTAATTGGATGACTTTGCAGGAAGGCCAGGCAGGTGTGCTTGGCACTCTGCTTCAGCTTCCTACCAACACATCTGCCATGGCAAGGTCTAGGGGTTAATTGGCTCCCGCCTCACTCCTGGTAACCGATATTTCATTTACTGCTCGGAGGGGAGCTGCCCAGAGAATCAATCCTGGACAAGCGTCCAGGAGACAGGGGATCTAGGCAGGCACAAGAGCTGTTTCCAGGAGGAGTTCTGAGCCCCAGAAGAGGAGGCAAGAGGCAAAAACCAGGAGAAGGCAGCCAATTGTTTAAGGCTATTGTGGGCCTCACCAGAGTTCTGCTGACCCTGGCAACAGCTCCAGGACTCCTGAGGACTGGGAGAAAGCCCTACGGGTCCTGCGGCTTTGTTACCCCACCTAGATGTGTTGTTTTCCCTGCCCCCATTCCTTCTGCACTTATTTATCTGGGTGCCCCCCTCCCCATAAAGCTGTAACAGGTTAGATGTTGTTAATAAGGTTATTTTCACAAGTGGTGAAGGTATATTTGAAAAGCGGAATTGGAGGTGTGAGTTCCTCACTCCCTTCCAGGTAACAAACCTTAAAATCCTACAAATGAAGTGATAATAAAGTGGAAGTGAAAAATCTATACATGTTTGGAACCGAAAGGGAGTGGAAGGGTCCCTGTGTGGTGGCAGCTGGGACTGGAGGAAAGAGACCAAAGAGCTACCCACCTCCCATGCTTTTCATATACTGAGCCCCATTCGCCTTATCTGCCAAAATTGAGAATCAAAGTTATAGGATGGGCAACTCCTATTACACAGCTGGAAAAACTAAGGCCCAGAGAAGAACCCAAGGTTGCTCAGGTTGGCTCAAGGCAGAGCTAGAACCAGAGATAGCAGGATCTGGTCTACCTGCAGGAAGAGGAGACAGAATTGGGTTCAAGTCCTTACCATCAGGACCTCCAAGTCAAGTCCTGTTTCAGGAAAAGATACTTCATTTCTCTGAGCCTCAGTTTCTACATCTACAAAATGGGGGAGAAAATATAAAATCAAAATACCTATTTGAGGGTTGTCAGGAGGGAGTGGATGAGAGCCTGTCTTATAAGTCGTGAAGCAAAATTCAGATGCATTATTATTATTTTAACCCAAGTCTCCTGAGCCCCATGATTTAAAGTTCTTGGTTTGTACTTCAATGCCAGGGATGGAGATGATGATCATGGAAGAAGATAAAGATTCCTGGGTTGTTCTCCTACCCAAAGTGAGTGTGGGGTTCTAGGAGAGGGCTTCATATGGGGTACCCAGGAGGTAGAGCTAAGTATTGGGAATGGAGTGCCCTGGTTCCTCCAATCTCTAGTGTCAATTCTCTCACCCCTTTGCATCATGGGCTCTGATTTGGGGTGAGAGCAGAGGTATACAGCTGAGGCCCTGACTCACCCGTTTGTTCTGTCTCAACTTGCTCTGCTCGTTTCACCAAACATTACTGAATACTTCCTATAGGCAAGGCCCTAGCTTGGTGTCAAGGATCCAGAGATGGATGAAAGGCACCAAAGAATCAAGATACCCGCAGGGATTGTAAAGATACATCTAAAATATAGTGGCATTCAAGGGCAGGCAATGTTTCACCTACTGGGAACAGAATTACCTCTGAGGGAGTTGGATTAAGTGAGGTTTACATTTTTTACTTTATAATGTTTGGAAAGGTTTTGTGAAAAGTATTCCTCCAAAATCTACCCACTGCTTGGGTTGTTGCTGAAGCTAACCTTTGGGAGAACAGAGTACTGAGGGGTTTATCTTCTCTTATCCAAGGGCTGGAAGGAAATTGGAGCTGGAGATCAAAATATACATTCATCTCTGTATCAGTAATGTATCACTAATATATGTATCATGAACTGCTCTATTTATTTTGCATATATTCATTCATGAATGTAGTGGGGTACAGTGGTGCACAACTGTAGTCCAGCTACTTGGGAGGCTGAGGCAGGAGAAAGATTGCAAATTTGATCTTAAATTGCCAACTTGGATAATTTAGGCAGACCCTTTCTCAAAATAAAAAATAAAAAGGGCTGGGCGTGTAGTTCAGTGTTAAGTACACATACATTCAATCCCCAGTACCAAAAAAAAAAATGTATTTTGCATGTATTCATTCATTTAAACTGTACAATAATCTCACAAGGAAGTTAATATCATCAAGTCCAGTTTTTGGGTGAGAAAACTGAGGCACTGGGAGATGAATTAGCTTGCCCAAGATCACATGGCTTACCTTTTCTGAGAACAGTTCTCTTAACTGTCCCTATGCTTCCCTCAAGGAGGGGAGAGTCGATTCTTCCTCTCTCCCAGCAGGAGGAGCCTTTCCTCCCCTAAGACATCCGGCACCCTTTCCCTCAATGCTTGCTACCAGGGAAGTCTATGCAGGGGATGGCGCTCCTGCCTCTTCTCAGCTGGTGACAGGTAAGTTCCAGTGTTCCTCCACAACACCCCAAGGCTTGGGCTCCTTTGCTCCCTTAGTGAGGAGCCCTAGTCTGGACTAAGAAAACTGCTCAGGCCAAGAGTTACAGACTTTCCTCCTGCCCCCGACTACAGGGAGGAATGGGTCTGCAAAAACCTTGACTACAACTGCCTGTAGAACACTTGCTTGTTATTCAAAGCCCAGGTCCACTGCCTGTTCTTCCATGAAGCCTTCCTGGACTCCCTCAGCAGTTAGCTGCCTGTCTACAAGGCTGGACCGAAAGCATCTTCCAAAGAGGACAATGTCTCAGTACATAGCACTGTGCCAGTTGCATAATAACCACACTACCATAATAGCAGCTATTTCTCAGCCTCCTTAAACTTCCACCTTTTCCTCCTGCGATGGACACTGTATACACTGCCCAGGTCTCCTTTGGGACTGAAGGATCTATTCCACCAGCTGCTGGGAATGCTGCTAGCAGATGGCTCACAGCTTCCTTTGGGGATCGCCTCTACTGATGTGAGCTGCCTTGCTCAATGTCTGCCCTCTTCTCAGAGTAGCCTGTCCCCCATGACAGACTGGCATGGAAGTTTAAAGGCCTAGTCCCCTGCATGGTCTCCTACTCAACAACTCTGAGAGTCCTCCCAGATTCAGAGCTCTCAGCTCAACTTTCTCCTTTTGTCCCATCCACGTCCTTCCCTTCTCTTCCACATTGTTAATTTCAACAGCACTCCTCCATATACCTTCCTGTGTACTGATCCTCTTCCAGAGCCTGCTTGGTCTAGCTGGATGTGGTGGCACCTACATGTAATCCCAGCAACTCTGGAGGCAGAAGCAGGAGGATCACAAGTTCAAAGTCAGACTCAGCAACTTAGCAAGACCCTGTCTCAAAATTTAAAAAAATAAAAAAAGGGGGCTGGGGATGTGGCTCAAGCGGTAGCGCGCTCGCCTGGCATGCGTGCGGCCCGGGTTCGATCCTCAGCACCACATACCAACAAAGATGTTGTGTCCGCCGAGAACTAAAAAATAAATATTAAAAAAAAATAAATAAATAAAAATAAAAATTTAAAAAAGGGCTAGGGAGTAGCTCAGTGGTTAAGATCCCCATCACCTAGGTTCAATCCCTGATACCAAAACAAAGAAAGAAAGACTGCTGGGCAGAGCACTCAAACTGGTACACCTATAACCATTTCATTAAATATCTGCAAGATACTTTGTCTAGATTATATCTAATCTTTGTAACAAAGTAGTATTTTACTCCCTATTTTATACTTCAGAATCTGAGGGTTTGAGAGGCTGATCCCCCATGATTATTCAGCAAGTCCCTTCTCACCGCCCACAGCAGGGTCTGACTCTTCCTCTTGTCTCATTTCACCTCCATTTAATTTTCTGAACCAAAGTAGGACACCGGCAAGATTCAACTTAAAGGACACAAGCAGCACCTGTTCCCTTAGGGTCGGTCTCCTGGGGCCCTAAGCTCTCCACTTCACCCCAAACCTCTTTTAAAATACAAATAAATTTCTGTGAGAGGGGACCCTTAAATGGAAAAACTATTCTTTAATAGTTTTATTTCCCTTGGTAGTAAAAATGTTAAGAGTACCCTGATTTTGTATTTCTTTATATAAAGACAACATCTTTGCATAGTTTTCTTGTTTTGTCTTCACCAAACTAGCAGAGCTATTCCATTATATAAATGGCAATTGAGATCCAGGAAAGTGAATAAAGAGTTTGGGCCAAGTCAACCAAGAATTAAATAACAATTCTACTAGCCTGATGACCTGCTCACAATCCCAGTGTGGGGACAGACCAGGTTTGCTGAAAGTAAGAGCAACTAACTCCTCACAGCCTTCACCAGTTTGGTGCTAATCAGTCATAGAGAGCTATCCCCTTAACATATTCTGGGGCTTTGGAGGGCTTTCAGAGCCGTACTCTCCTTCATGAATAGGAAGGACAGAATATTCACCTCGCCCCCCCGCCTCTCTTTTTAAACCAGGGATTGAATCCAGGGGCGATAGACCACCGAGCCGCATCCCCAGCCCTTTTTTATGTTTTATTTTTAGGAAGAGTCTCGCTAAATTGTTGAGGCTGGCTTTTAATTTGAGATCTATCTCGCCTCCCAGGTCGCTGGAATTACAGGCATGCGCCACCACGCCCGGCTCAACGCTATCCTAGAAGTTCACTTTGGGAGGGTCCTGGAACGCGCAAAAGGACGATGGAGAACGACTTGGGTAAGAAGATGCCAACTTTGGCCACAGATAAAGTGGTTTTTTTAAACCTGTGTAATGTCTAGTTGCTGTAATTGGTAATGAATCAAGCCCCCAGGAAAACAAGAGACTGAGTACGTCTCCCTTTGCGTATCCCAACCAGGTACTGGTTTCTGTCTGCCACTCTGGTTGGTCCAGTCTGGGAGACTGATTGCAAATCACCAGCCAGCAGGAAGGAAGTGCGCATGCGCACCTCGGATTGTCTTTGTTACTTAGGAAACAGCCAATCAACGGTCTGAGAGTTAACCAATGGGGAAGCGCGGAGGAGTCGACCGGCTAATTTGAACGCGCGGCGCGGGGTGAAGGTTGGACCCGGTAGGGAAGGGTGTGCTGAGCGAGCTCCTGACTCTGAGCGCTTCCGTTTGTAGCGGAGGGATCTCCACGCTAGCGGCAACACCAGCGGCGGGGAGTCCGTCAAAGGTAAGCTTTGTCCACGGTGGGGTAGGCCCTGTGGGATCTTGCCCTGGGTCTCCGACACGTGGACCCAGTTGCGGGACCGGAGCCTGAGCCAGCCCGCTGATGCAGAACGTGAAAGTATAGCGTGATCACCGAACTCTGCCGTCTCGTCAGCAAATCCTGGGTGGACCCCTCTGAACCAGGTGGGGAGCTGGGCGCTTCCTTACACCTTGCGTACCGGAAATCACTATCCCTCTTGCTCTTCTGTCCAGGACTTAGACTGGGTCCGCACGTCTGCACCTGGCTCTCTGTATGCCGGCTCTGTGAAAGGTCCTCTCGCTCCTGTACGAGGAAGGATTGGGCCCTCCTGCACACTAGAATGGGAGGACCTGGGACCCCCTAAACCATTGTCCTGCTATCTCTACAGAACTGATCGCTGAGTTGTATGTGCCATGGACTGTAACTTAGTTACTGGGCCACTCAATACATATTAGAATTGAATGAAGGAAGGAATGAAAGGACATCTGTAGACAGAAAAACAAGCCTGTTACTGTTCTTAGGATGTTTTTCCTCTTACCTTTGAACTTTTAGCGAACTGAAGTGATATGAAAAAGAAAAGCCACAGAACTTAGGGCATTTTATTGAAGACATTGGTTCTTTTCTGCATTATGGAGAAATGATATACTGTAGAATTTTAGTAATAATGGCTGTACTTCTTGAGCACTTACCAGGTTTGAATGAACTTAATCCTTACAGCAAACTTATGGGATAGATATTAATGTTATTTACATGAACAGGTTTGGAAACTGAGGCACAGAGCAGTTGAGCCTAGCTCAGAGGAGAACACCTACAACATTTTTCAGAATGAGCTTCCCCTCAATGTTAAACTGATTTCTTCAATCTTCCTATTCTATTTGTTTTCCCATGATGAACAACTGCACCCCATGATGAACAACTACATGTATTCAGTTCTTGGCCTGTTTCACTATTTAATTTCCCCATGGCTCAGAGATTTTAAGGTGTCTCAATTTATTGGTTTTTATGTTATCCAGCCCAGTTGTATCTTTTTAAAAAAGTGAACAAGTAGCATACTTTTAGACTTTTCTCTACCTGGCCACAAAGCAAATTTAAGCAATTATTAGAGTTTTTTATAAACCATATTCTCTGGGCTGGGGATGTGGCTCAAGCGGTAGCGCGCTCGCCTGGCATGCGTGCGGCCCGGGTTCGATCTTCAGCACCACATACCAACAAAGATGTTGTGTCCGCTGAGAACTAAAAAATAAATATTAAAAATTCTCTCTCTCTCTCTCTCTCTCTCTCTCTCTCTCTCTCTCCTCTCTCACTCAAAAAAAAAAAAAAAACAAAACAAAAAACAAAACCATATTCTCTTTCCACAAGCAATTCAATTATAAATACCAATGAAAAAGATAATTAAAGCAAATCCTCATTTGGAAATTTGAAAAATACATTTAACTAGTCAAATAGGACATGATGATATAATTAAAAGATACTTTGCATGGAACAACGAAAAATACTATTTATAAAGCTTGTGGGATGCATTAAAGCAATACTTAGAGGATAATATAGTCATAAATATTTACATTTGGAACATTAAAAAAAAAAACTAAAGATAAATAGACACAGATAGAACCAAACAACGGAATACATATGTAAAACATAAAAGGAAGAAGACAGCCAGGCACAGTGTTGTGCCCCAGTAATCCCAGTGACTGGAGAGGCTGAGGTAGGAGGATCTCAAGTTTGAGGCCAGCCTGGAAAACATAATGAGACCTTGTCTTAAAAATAAAAAGGACCAAAGCTATGTGCAGTAAGTTGTGCCCATCTGTAATCCCAGCAACTTGGGAGGCTGAGGCAGAAGGATCTCAAATTCAATGCCAGCTTCAGTAATTTAGCAAGGCCCTAAGCAATTTAGACCGGGTGTCAAAAATTGGGGAGGGGGGCTGGGATTGTGGCTCAGCTGTAGAGCGCTTGCCTAGCATGGGTGAGGCCCTGAGTTTGATGCTCAGCACCACATAAAAATAACTAAATAAAATAAAGGCATTGTGTCTAATTACACCTAAAAATTAAATATTAAAAAAAGAGGGGAGGGGCTATGATTTAGCTCAGTGGTAGAGCACTTGCCTAGCACATGTGAGACACTGGGTTTGATCCTCTGCACCACATAAAAAATAAATAAATAAATAAAGGTATTATGTCCATCTACAACTAAAAAATATATTAAAAAAAAAAAAGTCTGGGGATGTACTCAGTGGTAGACCACCCCCTGGATTCAATTCCCAATACATAGACACAAAAGAAGAAGATAAAGAGCAGAAAATAATGAAATAGAATTTTACAATATAAAAGGATTAACTTAGGGGCTGGGGATGTGGCTCAAGTGGTAGCGCGCTCGCCTGGCATGCGCAGGGTGCTGGGTTCGATCTTCAGCACCACATAAAAATAAAGATGTTGTGTCCATCGAAAAATTAACAAATAAATATTTTTTTAAAAAAAGGATTAACTTAGCCAAAAGTTGTATCTCTGAGAAGACTAATAAAAAAAAAACCTTCACAACATTGATGGAAAAACAAAGGAAATAAAAAATAATCTTCTACACAAAAAAAGGGAACATAACTTTAAATTACAAAGATTAAAAGAAAGTCTTCAATGGAACACCCTTTTAAAAATGCTTTTGAAAAATTTCTAGGAAAAAACTTGCCAAAACTGGCTCAAGAAGTTATGGAAATTTTTAATAGACCTAACACTACTGAGAAAACTGAATTCATTTTAAATATACCTTCATACACATAAAAAAAAAAAAAACTCACCAAATTCCATCAGGCCATTAGGAAAAATGATTCTATTTTTATATAAACTATCCCTAAAACATTTTCAGGATTTTTTATGATTCTACAGATGAGAAAAAGAAAATTACAAGTTAATCTCTTTTATAAATATAGTTGTAGAAAGTCTTAAACAAGCTGGGCGCGGTGGCACACTCCTATAATCCCTGCAACAGAAGGGGTTACACGTTCAAGGCCAGCTTCGGTGGTTTAGGGAGACCCTCGCAAATTAGTGAGACCCTGTCTCAAAATAAAAAATAGAAATGACTGGGGGATGTACTTCAGTGGTAAAAATGTCCCTGAGTTAAATCCCCAGTACCAAAAAAAAAAAAAAAAAAAACCTTAAAATATTAGCAATCAGAAGCCAGCAATGTATTAAAAATAATATGACCATGTTGAACTTATTCAGAAGTGCAAGAATGGTTTAACATTAGAAAATCTATTAACACAGGTATAGTGATATAGCTCAGTGGTAGCTTGTATTCCTAGCATGCTCAAGGTCCTGGGCTTGATATTCCCAGTACCAAAAAAGGAAAAAGAAAAAGAAAGAAACTCTATTAATACAATTTACAGATTAAAGGAGGAAACATATTGCAATTAGGCACAGAAAAAATATTCAATAAAACTTTATACCAATTCATGATTTAATATATATATATATATATATCAGTAAACTAGAAATGGAGATAAATTTCCTTAAACCAACAAAGTGTGAAATACTAGGAACATTCCATATAAAATCAGGAAAGAAAAAAGAATGCTCATTCTTATTGCTTCTATTCAATATTGTACTGGAGTTCCTAGTCAGAACTATAAGACAAAAAAATAAATAAATAAAAATAAAAAATAAGATTAGAGCTGGCTCACCTATATCCCAGTGGCTTCTGAGACTAAGGCAGGAGGATCACAAGTTCAAAGCCAGCCTCAGCAATTTAGAGAGACCCTGTCTCAAAATAAAAAAAGAAAAAGGACTGGGAATGTGGCTTAGTGGTTGAGTACCCCTGGGTTCAAACCCTGGCACCATAAATAAATAAATATATAGGATTAGAAAGGAATAAACAAAGCTATCGAGAGTTACAGCCTTAGGTTAGGATAGTCTATTTAAAAAACAAAGCGATGGGTTCAAACTAGCCTCCACAACTAAGTGAGCCTTAAGCAATTTAGCAAGGAGACCCTGTCTCAAAATAAAAAGGGCTGGAGATGTGGCTCAGTGGTTGAGATCTCCTGGGTTCAATCCCAGGTACCAAAAAATAAAATAAAAATAATAAGCAAAACACAGCTCCTTATATCCGCCATGCACAGGAAGAACCAGTGGTCCTGGGACACTGTCCTCTGGGTACCAAGGTGAGGAGAGGTAGGAGCTGCCAAAGCCCCATGGCAGGGCAGAACAGCCTAAGGATGGAGTAGTGCCTCTGGTGACAGAAAGAGGTCAGGTTCTGGCCTTGCTTACTACCCTACCTGCTTGATGTGATAAGTTCCTTCCAGTACCTCCAGTTTCCTTGGTAGAATAAGAATGTAACATGGGCTGGGGCTGTAGCTCTTTGGCAGAGCACTTGCCTAGCATGCTTGAAGCATTGGGTTCGATCCTTAGCACCACATAAAAATAAACAAATAAAATAAAGGTATTTGTCTATCTACAACTACAAAAAAACAAGAATCTAACAATTGTATCTTACTCACATAATGATATTGTTGTGGGCTGGGGATGTGGCTCAAGCGGTAGGGCGCTCACCTGGCATGTGTGCGGCCGGGGTTCAATCCTCAGCACCACATGCAAACAAAGATGTTGTGTCCGCTGAAAACTAAGAAATATTAAAATATTAAAAAAAAATGATATTGTTGTGAAAGTTAAATGACAGCATTTGTAAAGCACCTAGCATAGAGTACTTAGTGTAGTGTCTGATACAGTCTGTAAACCACTCAGTAAATGATAATTATTTTTAGGCTTTCGGATTCAGACTGCTCTTCTCTGGCTCTTATTCATTGATAGAACAAACATTATTCTGCATCTGCTGCATGTTCTTTTGGAGTTTAAGGATATACAAGTATAAAGGGTATAAAAGGTTCTGAAGGAACAATGAAAGGGGGTACAGAAACCCCTATAACAGTAGAATATCTAAGGGCTGGGCTCCTTTCCTGACTTTCCTAACTCCCAGAGTCTGCAGGGGGATCCCCTCAAGTCTTCAATAATTCTCCTTTAGGAGCTTCTAAGGAACTTTTGCTTGTTGGGTCTGTCCCTAAGAGGGTGGAAGAAAAGGCCACCCCCAAAACAACTGAATCTTGGCTTCCCAGCCCTAGCTCAGTAGCACACTAGCCTCTGGGTTTTAATGAGCTGCCCTGGGTTAGAAATAGGACGTGACTGTGGCTGGCTGAGAACCCTGAAGATCTTATTAAAGAATCATCTCCCTTGTACTTTGGGCTGAAATGCTCTTTCCAACCAAGGATCAAAGCAAACTTGACAAACGTTCTCTCATTAATCTCCCCATCCCCCTAGGGTGGGAGCAGATAGGTAGCTTTCTCCCTGGCTCTCAAAGGGGGAAGCTGATGTGACATTGATGCTGGGTGGCTCTTGGAAAGAACTCCCCCTAAGTCAGATACAGAACAGAGACTAGGACCCAGGTGTCTTAGGGGCTCCCATGGTAAGTGTCACCCGCATCCCATACCCTGTGCCCCCAGCACTGTCTCAGGAAGAGGAAAAACATCTCATTAGGCAAACAGACTCGGCCTCGCTGGCCCTCAGGAGGCGGGGAGGAGAGAAACTGTAAAGGTTATGCACACTCCTTTGCCAGTGCCCTTTTTAATTTCCTGCTTGGAATGTTAGGCTGCTCTGTGTCTCCTCCTCAGCCAAAACCCTCCCGGTGGGATGCTGGGACTGCCAGGAAGGAGCCAGTGTAGACTCGGGCATCCTCTGACTTTTTTCCCACAGTAAAAAAGTGGAGTTTCCTGGGAGTGAGAATTCAAGGGCAAGAAACTCAAGAGCTAAAAATTAGGTTCAATCCACATGTCTACAAGTGTTTACTGAAAACATAATGCTAGTCCCATAAAGGGGATTATGATTATTATACTAACATAAGGGGCTATTACAAAAATGTGATCATCAAAGCATAATATATAATATTATCAGACACTCTGCGGTCAGACTGCCTGGGTTAAAATAGGACTCCATCTAGCATTGGAGACCTTGGGCAAATTGCTTAACCCTCTCTGTCTCAATTTCCTCACTGAAAAATGAGTATAATAATACTATCTATCTTGTGGGATTGCAATGGAGATAAAAGGAGATGATATGTGTAAGGTGCTTTGAATAGTCCCTGATACAGTGATAACTTAGCTAATATGTTTATTATGACAATCTGATTACTGGAATAGAAATCAAATTATTCCACATTATTGTTCCTTGATGTCTTTCCCTTGTCTGCTGTGGGGAAGAAGTTTAGGAATAAGGGGACAAGAATTCCAAATCAGCTCAATTTGGCTCATTCCCCAAGGTAATACCCCACTTTTCTTTGCTGAGTATGCTCAGTAATTGTGACCTATCAGCCTACCTAGCCTTTACTGGGAAAGAGTTCTTTTGTTCATATCCTCCAGTAACAGTCTCCTTTCCCATTTCTTAACTCCTGTTAATATGTCCCTAGAATTGGGCTAAAGTTTTCCAGGAGATCTGTTAAGTTCTACATTCCATAATTCCATCCCCACTCTTGGTAAACTGCCTCAAAGGAGAAGTGAAAAGCCAGGGGGTACCAGGCATGGTGTGACCGCCTGTAATCCTAACAACTCAGAAAGCTGAGGCAGGAGGACCACAAGTTCAAAGCCAGCCTCAGCAATTTATTGAGGCCCTAAGCAACTTAGTGAGACCCTATCTCAAAATAAAAAATAAAAAGGGCTGGGAATGTTACTCAGGGGTTAAACACCTTTTGGTTCCATCCCTGGTCCACCCCCCACACACACAAAAAAAAAAAAAAAAAAAAAAGAGAGAGAGAGAAAGACCTGGGGGAGCTATGAGAAGGAAGGGGACTTAAGTGTTTGTCATAATTACCAGGTCAACACTGGGGAATCTGTTGTGTCACCCCTGGCATAAGAAGATTAAAGGAAAAATACAGAATGATCATTTCAGCAAGCCCCAAAAAGCATTTGATAAAATTCAACACTCATATCTGCACCCCTAATGGGCAGTAGAGGGTGGGCAACTAAATAAAGAAAAATAGAACATAACTGTCATTATTTGCAAACTATATTATCATTTAATTGAAAGGCCTAAGAGAATCAGTGGCAATCTATTAGAACTAATAAGGGAGTCCAGCATTGTGACCAGATACCTGATCTGCATACTGATCTGAAGCTTTGCCATATTCTGGTAAAAAGTGAATTTGAAAATGTAATTTTAAAAGGAGCCTATTCACAATATAACAAAGACTGTGTAATAACCAGTAATAAACCTATCAAGAAATATATATTACTCATGTGAGGAAAATTATAAATTTTTTCTGAAAGATTATAAAATTGTAAATAAATAGGAATAGATACCAGGTCCTAGATGGGAAGACTCGATAACATAAAGGATTCTTCTCATATTAATCTACAAATTCAAAATAATCCAAATTAAAATCTTAGCAAGATTTTTCATAGAACTTCAGAACCACCAGTTTGCAGCTACACATGCTTGCAATCCCATCTACTCAGGAGGCCTCAGCAGGAAGATAACAAGTTTGAGGTGAGCCTGGGCAACTTAGTAAGACCCTGCCTCAAAAAGTTCAGTGGCAGAGTGGCCCTAAATTCTATTTCCATAAAAATCTAAATGTAAGAGAAGAAAAAAGCATTAGATTATATGAAAAGTGTTTATTACCTTAGAGAAGGAATGTCTTCTTAAATATGACATAGAAGCCACAAAAGAAAAGACTGGCATATTTGACTATTTAAATATTAAAAGTATCACTTTAGCCCAGGGTAGGGATTTTTTTCCCAGAATATATGGTTGGATTGATATCAGCAATAATATACCACAAGGAGCAAAGACATGTAATGTATCAGTAGATGCCAAAAGAGTATTGAATAAAATTCTAGACTTTCCTAATAATAACTCTATATAAAATAAGAATAAGAGAAATAATTAATATGATAAAGACTCTTTATCCCAAACTCATTTCTAAAGAATGAGGCAATAAGGCCATTTTCTTTCTTTTTTTTTTAAGAGAGAGTAAGAGAGAAAGAGAGAGAGAGAATTTTTTTTAATATTTATTTTTTAGTTCTCGGCGGACACAACATCTTTGTTGGTATGTGGTGCTGAGGATTGAACCCGGGTCGCACGCATGCCAGGCGAGCGCGCTACCGCTTGAGCCACATCCCCAGCCCAAGGCCATTTTCTATTAGATCAGAAGCAAAACAGCATGTCTGTTATCATCAGTTATTCAAAATCATTTTTTATAAGTTCTAGAGATTGTAATATATAAGAAATAAAATAGGCATAAATATGGAGAAGAAAAGGACAAACATTTTTTTATTTACTGGCACATAATTGTATACTTGGAGAATAAAAAAATCCTAATAAGCAAATTGGAATTAAGAAAGTTTGAGGGTGGTAAATATAAGGTAAATATCTAAAAGATCAGTTGTTTCTCCATTTTAGCAATTACCAGCTGGAAATGGGAGAGTTTTCCATTCATGAAAGCAAATAAATGTATAAAACACTTAGGAATTATATTTAAAGAATAACAAAATAAATATGTAAATGCAGATGTTTTGAGTGGAGAAGGGGATCTGGTTGTGAGCAGAACTGATAAAGTTTTATGTTTAGGGTTTTTTGTTGGTTGGTTTGTTTGTTTGAGACCAGTCCTTACTAAGTTGCTGAGGCTGGACTTGAACTTTGTGATCCTCTTGCCTTAGTCTCCTGAGTTGGCATTATAAGTGTGCACCATCACTTCTAGCAGTAAAATTTTCTTAAAGACATTAAATACCTGGGAATAGCGAAGAAAATTATGAAAAAGACTTGTGAGGGGCTCTTGCCTTACTAGATAAAATCACAGTAAAGTAACATAGTAGGAAGAGTGTGATGTTGGCATGGAGTAGATAAATAGCTCAGTGGAACAAAATAGAAAGTTAATACACCTATGGAAAAAGAGTCATTTAAATATGGCAAAGGCGTATTTCAAGTGAGAAAGAGATATGTATAAATAATTGACACTGGTGCCAACATGGGAAGGGAGAAGGAGGAGGCCCCTGGGTGTTGAAGGGCACCTGGCTAGGTCTGGGTTGGTTTGGTCCTCATCTCCATCATGTCTCTGCTCAGGTGTTGCCATGGTGATGGCTGTGGAGGACAGCATGGTGCAGGTGATGGTGCGGGTGCGACCCCCCACCCCTCGGGAGTTGGAGAGTCAGCGGTGGCCTGTGGTTCAAGTCGTGGATGAGCGGGTGCTGGTGTTTGACCCTGAGGAACCTGATGGGAGCCTCAAATGGGGTGTTACTCATGACGGCCCCAAGAAGAAGGGCAAGGGCCTGACATTTGTCTTTGACCGGGTCTTTGGTGAGAAGGCCACCCAACAGGATGTGTTTCAGCACACCACAAGCAGAATCCTGGACAGCTTCCTCCAGGGCTACAACTGCTCAGGTAAGAACCTGAATCCTGCTTGGTAGCAACCTTGCTTCCTTCCAAGGGGGGGTTTCCCCTGTCTCCTGACATAGGTCTGCCTGTCCCTCAGCTGGCATGACCTGTTGAGGGGAGCTCTGGGCCTTTTCATCCTGTCTGGAGGGGCCCCATTCATTCACTGTACTGTGCGAGGCACTATAAATATAATCACTAGAGCCTAGCATACAGTAGGCAGTCAGACAGACGCAGCTCCTGGACTCTTGATGCTGACAGTCTAAAGAGGAGAAGACACTGATCACAAAAACACAGCTGCATTTGTGTTTATGAACCACAGTGAATGCTAGTGAGGGAAACAGTGGCGGGCCTTCATTGGAGGAAGCTCCCTAGACTGGAGGAGCTGGTGATAACGCCCACCCACAGTGCAGCTCCCTGGAGTCCACAGATTTGTGGGAGCCACAACAGATGTGTGGAGGACCAAGAGGCTGAGCATGAGTGCTGGGTAGGGTACAAGAGGTAGGAGCAGTGGAACGGCAGACTGGTGGACATGGATGAAAAAGGAAAGGGGCTTGGGAGAAAGGCAGGGCTGAGCTGGGTGGAATATGCTGGTGGCAACCCTGGGGGAGGCAGGCCTGGCGTTGCTGACACCCTTCTCCCCACTCTGTCCTCTGCAGTGTTTGCCTATGGGGCTACTGGGGCTGGGAAGACACACACCATGCTGGGAAAGGAGGGGGACCCTGGCATCATGTACCTGACCACCATGGAACTGTACAAGCGTTTTGAGGCCTTCCAGGAGGAGAAGCAATTCGAGGTGCTCATCAGTTACCTGGAGGTAGGGCTGCTGCCTCTCTCCCACCCTCCGCCCTGGGGCTCCATCCCTCATTCATCTTCACCCTGCAAAGTGCCTTGTGTCTGGTGCCTCAAATACACACCTGTTTCTTGCTTCCCTGTCCAGCAACTGTGCCCATTCCAGCCTGCACTGAGTCGAGAGTCCTCTCCCTCTTGTCCTTTCTCCTCAGGTGTACAATGAACAGATCCATGACCTCCTGGAGCCCAAGGGACCCCTAATCATCCGCGAGGACCCTGATAAGGGGGTGATAGTGCAAGGACTTTCTTTCCACCAGGTATAGGATTGGGCACAGGTGGGGACAGCAGCCCCACTTGTCCTCCAGGGTTTCCTCATAAGGCAATTTGGGGATATCCTGGATGTTGGGTTAGTGGCAGTAGCAAGAGAGGGGTGACATTGGCTCTGAAGATCAGTCCTTCCTGTTAGGGGAAAAGCCCCTGGTGGGAGACCACAGCCCCCTCCCTGCCGTCTCCTCTGCAGCCGGCCTCAGCTGAGCAGCTACTGAAGATGCTGACCAGGGGGAACCACAACCGCACCCAGCACCCCACAGATGCCAATGCTACTTCCTCCCGCTCCCATGCTATCTTCCAGGTGAGCAGGGTCATGGACTGAGCATGATACCTGGGCTCCTGGTGCTCACGTCCCCCTCACTCCTACCCTTCCCCTCCAGATCTTTGTGAAGCAGCAGGACCGAGTCCCAGGACTGACTCAGGCCCTACAGGTGGCCAAGATGAGCCTGATTGACCTGGCTGGCTCAGAGCGGGCATCCAGCACCCATGCCAAGGGGGAGCGCCTGCGGGAGGGTGCCAACATCAACCGTTCTCTGCTGGCCCTCATCAATGTCCTCAATGCCCTGGTGGATGCAAAGGTAAAACAGTGCAGGCCCAGCACCCAGGACAGCAACTGAGGCCTAAACCCAGTGGTCCTTGTCTTCAGCCCTGGGCGGGAGGCCACCAGACCCTGACCAGGTTAGTCTAATACAGCTGTGTCTCCCCTAATCCACTGACTGCCCCAGGGCCGCAAGTCTCATGTGCCCTACCGAGACAGCAAACTGACCCGCCTGCTGAAGGACTCCATTGGGGGCAACTGCCGC
The DNA here is from genome assembly GCF_964194105.1 of Spermophilus citellus. Lineage (NCBI taxonomy): Eukaryota > Metazoa > Chordata > Mammalia > Rodentia > Sciuridae > Spermophilus > Spermophilus citellus. Next base: position 57,594,522 of record NC_138199.1, on the reverse strand, counting down.
ACAGTGATGATTGCTGCCATCAGCCCCTCTAGCCTGTCCTACGAGGACACTTACAACACCCTCAAATATGCTGACCGGGCCAAAGAGATCAAACTCACGGTGTGTACCAGTTAGGGATGGCCAACCTGAGTGTGGAGGGATCTCCTAACCTGGTAGGAGGATGGGACAGGACCAAGACAGCTTCCTTAGATCCCTGTCCAATGTCCCCAAGCAGAGGAAAGAAGTTCCCTGGGCTCTATGATAGGAACAACACTGTCCCTGCCTTTGGGAAGATTCCAGTTGGACCAAGGCAGACAGTCTACTCCAAGGGAGACATGGAACAGGGGGGCCAGTGGGCCAGTAGCCTGGTTCTGACTTGTTTTAAGCAGTAGGACCATAGTTTTAGCAAAATGACATAAACACCCATGTATGTTAACAAAAGCAGAGGTGCTTTGGCCTCCGCCATACTTGCTGGGCCTTCCCTTATGGGCCTCCCCTCCCTACCTCCTCGGGAGCCCTGGCTCACCTGGAACTGCTGCAGATCAGCCCCCATCTAGCAAGAATGTCTTGTCCAGAGAGCCAGGCATCAGGTTCATAGGCAGGCACTCCTCTGTCCTTTGCTGTGGTCCCAGGCACATTACTGACCTTCTCTGGTCTGTTTTTCTACCTGTAAGAGGGAGTCCTTGTACTGTAAGTGAGGTTCCTGTGTGATGCCTGGTCACCAGAGGTGGTTGATAACAGCTGCTTTGTATGAACAAACCAAACTTTTCTCTGTGTCTCCGTCTCAGCTGAAGAGCAACGTGATCAGTCTGGACAGTCACATCAGCCAGTATGTCACCATCTGCCAACAGCTCCAGGCTGAGGTGAGGAGCTTACCTGGGGAACAGACTTGGGGCAAGGAGTGAGAGACAGGAGCTGGGGTGCAGCAGGGCTCTCTGCCCATTCCTCACCTCTTGGGCTCAGCTGAGTTTAAGACTGCTGTCATTGCAGGTGGCCTCCCTAAGGAAGAAGCTTCAAGCGTATGAGGCAGGAGCCCAGGCCCCACAGCAGGGTCTCCCACAGTCCCCCAAGTTGAGCCCTCAACAGCAACAGTGAGTTCTACTGCCCATATACGTCCCACCCTTCAGCTCAGCTGGGACAGGGAACTGGGCCCCTTCTCTGTCTTTCAGATGTTCCATACCTAGGGTTGGGGATTCCCACCAAGGGCCAGCAACTGATTATCTCCTAGAATGTCTTGTTTTGTCAAATGAGCATATAAGCAAGTGGAATCTACTCATTGAGAGAAAGTGAACTTAGAGTTTGGGTGTTATTGTTTCTTAAAGCAGAAAATCCCTGAAACGTTCTTCTACCCTTAACCACAGCCCATCTGTCACTCAAGCATTGTTTCTGGGCTCTGCCACCTGGTGCTGCAGAGGTCCCCCTCCTTGCTCACCCTTTCTGCCCCCACATCATATCTTTCAAACTCTTATTTCCCCCTTAGCCTTCCTAGCTCCCCTTTAGTGTCCCGTCCCCGCAGCCAGCCCTGGACCCCAGAACTCCACGTGGGATCTGGAGATCTTCAAGAGGGGAGCCTGGGGACAGAGGCCCAGGAACAGAGGGTCATAGAAGAAAGCTCTTCAGACCAGGAGCAGACCCCAGAGGACAAGGACGAAGACCCTACTGAGGTAGGGCTTAGGGGCAGGAGGCCTGGGCCTCCAGGGGGCTTGGGGCTGGTAGAATATTTGAATAAATGTGTCTCTTTAACTCAGCGTCCCTTTAGTCCCAGTTCTCCTCCTGGGTTTCTTATGTCTGTCAGATCCTTGTATGTTTGGAATTGACTGGGAGAAAGCAAGCTTCTCCCAGGGCATGGCCATTCTTCGGGGAGCTGCCATCCTGCCCCTGCGGGAGGGAAGGGTTTTAGAGTTTTAGGAGGTCATCCTGGCTCCTCTACCCCCTTTTTCTTTAGGTTCCAACCCAGACACTGGAGCAGAACCTCAGATCCCCACTGTCAGAGTCTGCTGGTCTGACCCTGCAGCCTAAGCCGGTGGCCAGCCACCTATCACCACAGAACCTGGATGGGGACCGTTCTAAGCAGTGAGTGGCTTTTGCTTCTACTCTGGCCTCCAGGGTGGGAAGTGAGGGGCTTATCCTCCTGGGGGTGGGACCTGGTTCTAATTAAGAGTCAAGTTTCTTTTCATCGACGTCATCCCTTATCTGCTTTCAACTCCTAGATATGATCACCTAACTATTTACTTAGCATCATCTCTATTTATTCCTCCATGTAACTGGCAGCCCAACAGGCGAGAGAAGCAAAACACCAAATTCCATCCGGACAGCCAGCAAGTGCTGAGCTAGGGCAGGCTGCTAGGGCTAGCACTTGGCCTGGCAATTTGAGGGCAAAGCTGCTGTCAGAGTGAGGAGGGTGCAGCTGGGAGAAGCTGGGTGTCAGGCGGAGGAGGGGTCATCCTTCCTGAGTCAGTTGCTTCTCATGCATTTTCATCAACAGATCGACTGTGGCTATTTTTTTCTCAGAAATAAATACAAACTTCCAACTTGAGCCAGAGAGGAAGGGTTTGGGGACCTTCCTTCTGTGCTTCACTGAGGGGCGCTGCTGTATTTTTCCCTTGGCCCCAGGTCCATAAATCCCCTGCCGCTTAGTGGTGCTACTGCCAGCCCTGCTCCCCCCTCCCCAGCATGCTTCACACTAGGCAGTGTATTTAAAGCTTCCGGACAGAAGGGCCTGTTTAATTTTATTTCTTGTTGGGGAGTGTCTGTTCCCGACTCAGCAAAAAATGCTGTGGCCTGAATAATCAGCGGCTCATTATCTGTCTCTTGCTGCCAACTCCCTGGGGCCTGGAGAGGCAGGGATGCACGGGTGGGATGTCCCGTTGGCCTCCCAGGGAATAACCACAGGTTCCCACAGATGACTCATGGTCTCTCTGCTTGGTGTCCCCTCTTATGAGGAGAGAGGACCAATGTCCTCATTTCTGCTCTGCCTCTGGTTTTGTGGTTTCCGGCAAGTTTTTTTAATCTTGGCTATGATTTGGGGATCATAATCTTTATTCTCCCTAGTTCTTGGAGAATACTAATGCAATATTAATGAAGTACTAATACAATATGATAGAAGACCCCCCCCCTAGATTAAAGAGTGGCAGAACATTCTAGATCATTTCCATGTTTGGAAACACTCTGACAAGCAGATAATCGAAAATCATTTCTATTTGGCTTTCGAATTGAGAATCTTGGATCATCAGGACATTGAACAGAGCTGAGATTTTCCAGTTCAGTGGTTTCGTAGGATTTTTTTTTTCAGCTGCACAGTCCTCTCTTTACATGGAATCTCACACTGAGTTCTAATAGATATGACAGATAGCAGAGTTGCTTGCTATCTAATAGGCGTTTGAAACTTAATTTGAAAATTCCTGATTTAGACCAATTCCCCAATTGTTGGCTGGAGGGGGGGTGGGGGCTGAGGCTTCTGTGCAGGGCTAGACCTGGGTCATCTGACTTCCAGGCCCATTCATTTCCCTCCAAAACCCACTCTTCTCAGTAGTCTAATAGGCCTCAAAGCTGCTTTACCAAATGAGTGTAAGTTCCCTGAGCACACGTGACCGAGGGCAGTGGGGGTTCAGAGGTGTCCAGACAGGTAGTGTTCCCTGAAGGTAAATCACTTGCTATGAATAATCCTACTGAGGTGGGGGCTGGAGATGTGGCTCAAGCGGTAGCGCGCTCACCTGGCATGCGTGCGGCCCAGGTTCGATCCTCAGCACCACATACCAACAAAGATGTTGTGTCCGCCGAAAAAACTAAAAAATAAATAAAAAATTCTCTCTCTCTCTCTCTCTCTCTAAAAAAAAAAAATAATAATAATAATAATCCTACTGAGGTAATTCTGTTTATTCTTTTATCATAGGTGTGCCTTACAGAAAGAAAATTTGCTTTATGAGAATCTAAATTTACAACATTAATAATCTCAATACCCTCAGAATTTCCTTTAAATAATTCCCAGAGCATGTAAAATATGTGTTGATTCACACATACTTTTTCAGGATCCCATACACTAAATAGAGGACATAGACCAAATGCCTTTTTGAGGGTCTTCTCAGAGCCAAGGTCAATTTAACCTATCTTAGTTTGTCTCCTTTTAACCTAATAAGGTAGATGGTATTATTACCATTTTGCATAATATAATAAACTCACAGTGTTTACTATATGTGAGGTATTCTTTAAACATTCTGTAAACAAAATAACTTTTTGTTTTTGGTGCTGGTGATTAAAACCAGGGTACTTTACTGTTGAGCTATATCCCTGGCTCTTTTTTCCTTTTTTTGGGAATTTTATTTTGAGACAAGAGTCTCACTAAGTTGCTTAGGGCCTCTCTAAGTTGTTGAGACTGACTTCAAACTTGGAGTCCTCCTGCTTTAGCTTCCTGAGTCACTGAGATTATAGGTATACACCACCATGCTTGGCTAAAATAACTCAATCTCTCCAACAATCCTATGAAGTGGGTGCATTTGTTATCCTTTTCTTAAGTTTATGGACCAGTGCATCCAAGATCACACAGCTGAGAAGGGTTGAACTGAGAGTTGAGCAGGTATCTGGCAGTCTGACTTGAGCTGGGTTCTTTTTTTTTTTTTTTGTACCTGGGATTGAACTCAGGGGCACTCATCCACTGAGCCGCATCACCAGCCCTATTTTGTATTTTATGTAGAGACAGGGTCTCACTGAGTTGCTTAGTGCCTTGCTTTTTGCTGAGGCTGGCTTTGAACTCATGATCCTCCTGCCTCAGCCTCCCAAACCACTGGGATTACAGAAGTCCATCCAGTTTAAGCTGGGTTCTTAACAGCTACCTTATATCGCCCTCAGGGTAAATGAGCTTGTGATCACAATGCTAATAAGTGGCAGGGCTTAGAGGAAACTAGGACCTTCCAAGTCCAAAGTCACTTAGCATGTTTCCCTACTTTCCATGTCATTGTCCTTGTCATGGGGCATGTATAATGGGTGATACTTATTACCCTTGCCTATGGCCATCTTGGCCTTTTGCAAGGATATGACAGAGTTGGAACCCTGGGTGAGAGGCCAGCCAGCTAGTGTGGGGCAAGGCAGGAGAAAACTAGGGGACCAGCTCAGGTGTGTTCCTCAACTACAGCGAGTGATGGGGACAATGCCTGGCATAAAAGGACCCTGGTCAGGCTGTATCTAAGTAGAGCTCCCTGTCCTTCTATTCCAGGTTGGCCCTGCAGGTGCTATGCCTGGCCCAGAAGCAGTATTCCCTGCTCCAGGCAGCCAACCTCCTGACCCCTGACATGATTACTGAGTTCGAGACCCTGCGGCAGCTGGTGCAAGAGGAAAAAGCCAAGCCTGGGGACAAGACCTCCAGGACTCCTGGCCTGGCTGGGAGGGCCCCTCTGACCCAGGAGCTGTGTTCAGCCTCAAGTGAGTTTCACCCCTTCTCTGCCTGCCTATGGGTGCCCAGCTGGTTATACTGAATCATGCTGTGTTTAGGAGGCTGGACCCCAAGGATCGTGTACTTCTGCAAACAAAGAGGCCCCAGGAAACCTGAGGAGTTAAGGGTTCCTTCATGTCTCCAGTGTCTGGCTTCCCAAGTTCTTCACATTCTCTTTCCTCTTGGCTAGTCCCTGGTCTCTCCTCAGCACCCTCCTCTCTCTGCCCAGAATCTCCAGGGTACTGTGGCCCTGTGACCCGAACAATGGCAAGAAGATTGAGTGGCCTCATGCACCCTCTGGGGATCCCATCTGAGCCTGATTGCACCCTAGCCTCAGCATCCCAACAGCCCACAGAGAAGAAGAAGAAGAAGAAGAGAAAGAGCACAAGCCTCACAGAGCCAGACAGTCCCCTAGCCCCAAAGCTGGCGACCAAGCGCCAGCGTCAGTCTTTCCTACCCTGTCTGAGGAGAGGGTCTCTGCCTAAGGCTCAGCCTTCATGTGGGCCCAGCACCCCCAAAGGGGCAAGGGCCTCCTCCCCCTGCCATTCCCCTTGCTTCTGCCCAGCTACAGTCATCAAAAGCCGGGTGCCCCTGGGCCCTTCTGCAATGCAGAACTGCTCCACCCCTCTACCTGCTCGTGACCTGAACACCACTTTTGATCTCTCTGAGGAACCCCCCTCAAAACTCAATTTCCATGAATTTGTTGGCTGGGAGAATGTCCCCCAGGAACTGAACCGGCTGGACCAGCCCTTCATTCCCAGGTGAGTCACCCTCCCAACCTCCCAGCATAGGTCAGGAGTCAGCCAGGGTGCTGCCAACAAGAATAGAAGACACTGGATTTAGGAGACAGGATATTTGCCATCTCTTTCCCTTTGGTCATGGTCAGCTTTGCCACCCAGTCCCAGGAGAGCAGAGTGCACAGAGGACAGGAGGCATGGCTTAATCAGGGGCCGTCCTGTCATATCAGGGCCTTCATGCTCATATCCACCAGCTCTATGCTGGTTTGTGGCTTGCGCATGCATAGCTAATAGAACCCCCACTTGGGAAGAGTCAGCAGGGAACCAGGAATTAATGAGCCCAGCCCTGTCTGTTCCTCTGCTTTGCTTGGGCACTATGTCCTGATCTGAGTTTTGTCCCACTGGAACAAAAACTATTTCTGCCACTTTCCCCCCCAGATTTTTCCCCTCCAGCCCAGCATCTGGAATAGAGAAATAAAACTTTCTTCATTTCCAGTGAGAAGGTCCAGCTGTTACCCTTGCCCTCCACCCACATGGCCAGAGAGAGGAATAACAACCAGCTCAGGACAGTCCAAGGCCAAGAACAAGTGGCAGGCTGACCGGGACCTGTGAGGCAGAGGCCACAGGCTGCCCACCTGCACTCCTGCACCTTCCATGGCCCCTGAACCTGCTCTCAGTAACAAGCTCAGAGCTGGGCAGGTGGAAGGGTGAAATTGTTTGAACTCCAGTTCCCAGAACGCACCAGAAACTGACATCTGGATGTTCTCCCAGAACAGGGCTGTCACTCAGCTGTCAGCCCAGGCCTGGTGAGGCAGGGAGAGAATCCACCTCTTAGCAGGAAGAAACTTCAGGTCATCTTGTCCAACCTCCCCGTCCTCGAAAGCTGGGAGTTAGAGGGAATAAGAGTAGCCACTGTCACTTCTGGTTCCTTCCTTATCTGCTTCTCTCCCTCTGCCCGCTCCCCAGTGAACCTGTGCTCCTGCTCACCATGAAAGGCCCCAAACCAACATCTTCCCTCCCTGGAAACTCGGCCTTCAAGAAGAAGCACACCATGAGGTAAGGTCTGGAAGCTGTTGAGGTGAGGGCATGGAGAAAGAGCCCTCATTGGGGTGTTAGGCACCTAGGCTGACCACAGACCCCTTCCTGATGTGTCTCTGGACTCCTTGGAGCAAGCAGCCAAGGTCCTGTGAGCAGAGCCAGCATCTAACTCTCTGATTGGAATTTCTTTGGCCTTTGATTGTTATTATACGATCATCCCAGAGTGATCATCTAAGGTCCCCTATCCACAGGGAGATATTCAGCATTTACTAGTTAATCCAAATGATTGGACTATCCCCTTTATTCTCCTATGTCCCAAATTCCACAAGCTTCTCCAGCTCCCGCATCTGGCCTTGGAAACTCTTCCTGGTTCTCAGCTCCCCTGCCCTCAAGGCTTAGCGGATAGTGCTGTCTCCCTCCACCTACCCACAGTCAAGGGCATGGCTGTAACCTTCCTTCCTTCCCTTCCTCTCTCAGTTCTTCAGTCTCCCAGGGCCGCAGCCGCATCGCCCGCCTCCCCAGCAGCACCTTGAAGAGGCCAACTGGGCCCCTTGCAATCCCAGGTGACTGAATTGAGGGGAGGGGTGACTGGTCCACAGTGATAGTTGAAAATAGGATGCAGGAGGGGACAGAGTGGGGTTTGGATCCAGGTGAGAGGAGAGCTTAGAATACTTCTTCCAAGCATCTCAGGGACCATGAAGAGGGAGGTGGAAGATGGGACAAGAGGCAGGGGAGCTGTGGGGCAGAGCCTCACCTTCTTCCTGTACCCACCTGCAGAGCCATCCTCGAGTCCCCGCTGCCTCAGTGATCAAAGGACCCAGAAGGAACTGATTGGGACTGGAGGTGTGCTGTCAGCTGGAAAGTGCATTGCCAAGGTGTCCTGACCTCCAAGCTGTCCAGCTCCTCCAGCCCCTCTAGGCTCAATGCCTTCACTTTGTCCCTGGAGCCTCGGACACCAGGAACCCTGACCTTCTTTCCTTACCTTGGAAAAATTCATTCCGATGCACATTTCCTTTATTTAACACCCGCCCCAACAATTCATTCTGCTACTCGTCCTCTTCATTTTATTTTATTTTTCTAAGACAGAGTCTCACTATGTTGTCCAGGCTGGTCTTGAACTCACAGTCCTGCCTCAGCCCCTGGGCAGCTGGGATTACAGGCATGCGCCACCACGCCCGCCTCCCATCCTCTTTATTAATCTCTATAACACTCAGCTTCTCAGCATGTACATATTCATTTGTGAGTGTTAATGTGTTGATATTTAAAGGTTGCTACCTGTTTCCCCCTCATTTCCAAAGCCCACTATTAGGCCAGGGGCTCTTTTGGGCTCTGTTCGCTACCCATGTCTAACACAGAGCTCTGTGCGGGGATAGCTGTTGCCTCAGTGGAGGGATGAGGCCGGTGGGGGTGTTCTAGGGAGTCACATCTTGGCTCTTCATGTTTTCTGAGAGGGGAATCTAGCCTCACCCTGGCCCTGGTTATGATGAAGCTAATGATGGTGCCTTGATTTACAGAGGAAGCCAGCTTTATTAATCTTTACCCATTATACATAGACACACATGAGTATAAGAAGAAAGGAGAATGAATGCAGCCTTAATGTTACCACCCAGGTATAAATTATAAATGCTAGTGATTCCAGGGTTTACACCCTCCTGCTTCTTGATTTATGCATATATATGTATATATATATGTGTGTGTGTGTGTGTGTGTATATATGTACATATATATATATACACACACACACACATACCCACATTTACACACATATATGATGTATTTTTTTACTATAATGATTAATAAACCATTTCCATCCTTGGTGTGTGTTTTTCCTCTGTACACCTACGTGGGATGGCAACACTTTCTCTTTCTCACCTTCTCATTCTTCGAAATTTCTGAGTATAGAAAACAACACCCACCCAGCCTCCTGCTGCAGGAGGTCTGGGGCTAGGACTGAGCCTGGCTCCTCACTCCAGTTCCCAATCCTCCTCCCTAATGGGCCTTTATTTCTGGGGGAGCAGGGGTCAAAAAGCAACCTCATCTGGGGGTCTGGTCCATGCTACCACCTCAGGGGTGGGTTGCCTGGAGTCCTGCAGTCAGGGAGAGGTTGGTTTTTTTTTTTTTTTTTTTTTTTTTTTGGTTTTTTTTGTTTTTTAAGAGGGAGAGAGAGAGAGAATTTTTTTAATATCTTTGTTTGTATGAGGTGCTGAGGATCGAACCTGGGCCGTAAGCATGCCAGGCGAGTGCGCTACTGCTTGAACCACATCCCCAGCCCCAGGGAGAGTTTTTTGTTATTGTTTTGGTACTAGGAGTTGAATCCACTGAGCCACATCCCCAGCCCTTTTTTATTTTTGAGACAGGGTCCCACTAAGTTGTCCAGGATGGCCTCAGATTTGCAAATCTCCTGCCTCTGCCTCCTGAGTCACTGGGATTTCAGGCACTCTGTGCCACTGTGCCTGACTGGAGAGGTTTTTTTTTTTTTAGTGGTTCAAGGTCCCACTGCTGGAACCCAGTGCAAGGGGGCTGGGGACCTGCCTTCCTTTCCACTCAGTGGATTGTGTAGAACATAGTTATCTCTCTCCTCTCCATGAAGACATGGTTGACTGAATGAATTAATAGTGTAAATAAAATTACAGGAATTTGTTTAACTTGCTTCTGAAAACAAACATGTTAGGGGTATTTAGCACATTGTGAGTAGTGTGTAAATAACACTGCTAAGTTCAAAGCAGTCCTAGCTGCTCTGGGGGACCAGCCTCCCTGTCTACTTGGTGTACCCCTCCTGCTCAGTCCCAGTCCCTTTTTGGAGGTGTGGGGAAGAATACTCCTGCAGCTGCTGGGCTTCTTGGAGCTTCACAGCCTTACGAGGTGGATAATGGGAAACGGACCCAAAAAAGGGTTCACCAAACCTGCCCACACTTAAACAGCATGTGCTTGGGATCCAAGCCCGGGGTCTAGTTCTTTGCTTAATGTTGGGCTGCTTCCCTTTGGAAGTTAACAGACATCATTTCTTTTCACATGCTTGGGGTTCCCGCCTCTCCAATTAGCCTTAATGAGTTTTTCCCCCTTGTGTACTGTGATTCCCTTGGAATCAGTCAGTTTCACATCTGTAGCCCCTGGCAGCCTGGCATGGTGCCTTGACCTCGGGAGGCCTCACTGAATGTTGGCTGGATTCAAATTGAATAACTTCCCCATTTCCTGGGGCCCTCACATATATTATCTCATTTGATCATTACCGTCACCCTGGAAGGGCAGAGGCAGCAGGCACAGGGCAAGGCGGCTGGTGACTAGGGCCAGGAGGGCAACCTCCAAACAATAGGGTCCTTGCGCGAGGCAGAATTTGCCTGGGTTGGGGGCAGTCCTAGAGTGGGAGAGGTCACACTTGACAAGGATGTCCGGCAGCCAGCCATCCTCTTGGCAAACATTTGTGGCTCTGTGGTGCAAAATATGCTCTCGGGTGACCCATTAAATGCACAAAGACTGTGCTGATGGAGTTAAGCACGTGCAGCTTCTGCCCTCAATTATGGGAGGTCGGGCTGAGAGCGCTTGCTGTGTGGTGTCCCTCATGCCAGAGGCAGCCTGGCTTTGCAGGGAGCGGGCAGGGACTGAGTGGGGCAGCAAGCTGACAGCCAGCCCTCAGCTGACCTTAGTGGGCGGTGAGGCTCTGGATTGGATTGTTCTTACATAAAGAGAATCGTCCATGAGACATGGCAATCGATGGCTTCCCATTCATTGCAGGCCCAGCTTGGCCTAACACCCCCTCACCTCTGCCTCATTCTAGCCCTCACTCCATTTCCGTGGGTTTAGGAGCCCCTCTCCCCAAGCCCCTCCACTCACCTCCTTTCTCATCCTGAAACTCATGCCTGGCCCTTCCTGGGGTACAAAATTTGCCCAGTTCATAGAACCAGGCTCAGTGCCAAGAGCTGCCAACGCAGAATAAGACATGATCCTGCCATGCAGGGAGTCAGGATGGCACCTGTCCCTGACACTTGAGTGTAAGCCAAATCCTCCAGTGGTGTTGGTACCTGTCAAAGGGAAAGAACAGGGCTTTCTCTTTGAGTCCAGCCTCCACTCAGCTTCGGCTTGGCCCTCACAGGGGACATCACCACCTGGGGAGCCTCCTTGACAGCAGCTAACTCAGGAGTCCTGTCCCAGAGCCCTGCTTGTCAGTCCCCAGATTCCCCCAGGAATGGGCCTCTCCCTCTTGGCTGCATGTAGGGGATCCTGGTTCCCAGCCAGAATCTAGTTTGTAGTTGTCTTCTTCTCCTGCATAGTTCTTCTGTGAAGAGGGGCCCAGGAAGACTTGAGACAAAGGTCATGGGGGAAGAAAGGAACCAGAGTCACCCCAGGGGCTTCTGGCTATGGCTATGCTTTCCAGCACCCCTCCCTCAACTAAGTACTCCCCTCAGCCAGGTGCATCCCTCCTGCCCTGTTCATCTGGTCCATTTGGAGAACTGCTGGTTTGGAAATAAAAGGCTACCCACCCCCCACCCCTCTCCTCCCACCAGGGCCACATCTGGTCCCCCGCCTCTTGCCCTCCCAGAAGGACCTAATCAGGCAGGGACAGGAGGGGAGGGGAGCAGGGAGCAGAACAGATCCGAGAAAGCAATTAAAAAGCCTATCTCAGGGTTAGAGGCTGGGAGTGAGGGGCAGGCTGGAGCCAGCCCTGGTTGGGGTGAAGAGAAGCAGGGAGAAAGGGCCTCATCTTATTAACCCTGGGGTCTGTGAAGGTGAGTGAGCTTATGCCTCTAAGAACATGCTGAGAGGGGCCAGTGAAGAGGAGGGGATGGAGTCTGGGGTTCAGCCTGGAACCATCCTGTAGCCACAGAGGTCATTTCTAAACAGAAAAGCCTGACTGGGCATGGGCTGAGCAGGGGGAGAAGGAATCGTCCCTGCTCTGAGATTGCCCCCCTTCAAATGAAGGGGGAGACAAACCCTGCCTCCAGGAGCCCCATTGGACATTGAACCATGGGGTCCAGTGGTAGGGAGCTCTGGTCCAAGGTGCCTTAGTCTAGGCAGAGGAAGATTCTATATTCTTAGGCAAATCTGGATCTGAGGGGAAGACATAGGTCCCAGGATCAGGAAGCCCCCATCTGTGGGGGGAGACATGGACCCTGTCCTTGGGAGTCCTCAGGCTGAGGTGCAGACAAGACCCACACCCATGAGAAGTGTCAACATATCCAGAGCTTCTGGAACTGAATGGAGTCGTGGGCCTCAAGTCTGGGGATGAGGAAAGGCAGATGTCAGGGAGGAGAGAATGCAAGTTAGGAAACAACTCTGCTAACCTCTGCTCCAAGTTTGCAGAGCTGACAGAAGGAACTTGCATGCATTCCCCGGAGAACCTAAAGCCACCAATGACTGGTTGTTTGAGGGCAAATTGTGCTGATTCCCTCCCTCTTCACTAGAAGCTGCCCCTCTGCTGTCCACCCTGCCAGGATGGTGCCCACATAGTCCCAATGCAGCCAGTAGGACATGGCCACCCCCACTCAGCTCCCACTTCTCCCAGCCAAACCCATCCCAGATGCACTAGCATTAGACAGGTAAAGCACGCGGTAGGTGTTATTAAACAGAATGATTTGTCAAAGGCACCTGCCCTGTCCAATTTTCACTGATTTTTTGTTTTGTTTTCTGGGTTTTTTTGGTAACAGAAACTGAACTCAGGGGTACTCCACCTGAGTTCAGTTTCTGTTACCAAAAGAACAGAGCCACATCCCCAGCCCTCTATTGTATTTTATTTAGAGACAGGGTCTCACTGAGTTGCTTAGTGCCTCGCAGTTGCTGAGGCTGGCTTTGAACTTGCAATTCTCCTGTCTCAGTCTCCCAAGCTGCTGGGATTACAGGTGTGCGCCACCGTGCCCGGCTAATTTTCACTGATTTTATCCTCACAATTATTTGGAGAAATAGGTATGGCAAATCCCCATTTTACAGATGTGGAAATGTAGACTCAGAGAAGGTTCCTCAAGTCGTCTGACTTTACAGCTATTGAGGAGCAAAGGCTTTGCGCTGTAGAGGACACAATCATAGCAGTCAGAGGTAAGTCTAGAGAATAAAGGGGTTGATCTTTTTTGGTGATACAAACGTGGGTTTTAGAAAACCCACAGCGGGTTTTAGAAACGTGGATTTTAGAAAACCCACAGCGACTTTTCCCTTCCTGCGCACAGCTGTGGCCAGACGTGGGCAGCTGAGCACTGCCATCTAGTGGCACTGGGACTCAGCTCTCTTCCTCTGGTGGGAACTAAAGGGTCAACCAGAGGGACTTTAAGGCTCTTTATCCATCCTACCCAGCTTGTTCACCACATGATGGGCAGGCATTGGGTGAGAGGTGGGGGCACAAGCACAAGCAGAGCCACTAGGAGGCAGCTAAGTGGGAAAATGGTCACTTGAGTAAGAGACTGGAGTATTTGGAAATCATCAGAACCTCATGTTGTGTGGGTTGAGGCCTGAGAGGGGTTGATTTGTCTCAGGAGGACTTTGGGCTTTTCCCTGTATGCAGGAATTCATCTAAAAGATTCTGGTTCAGGGAGAGGAGCACAGAGAGGTCATCTTGTCCCCACATCAGCTTGAGGCAGGGCATAGCTTGGCTGCAGACTCTGTGAAGACACATCTGACACACATCAGATGTGTCTGTGAAGACACACCTGATCCCAGCCGCTCAGGAGCCTGAGGCAGGAGGATCACAAGTTCAACTTAGTGAGGCCCTAAGTAACTCAGCAAGAACCTGCCTTGAAATAAAATATTTAAAAAGGGTTGGGGATGTGGCTCAGTGGTTAAGCATTCCAGGATTCAATCCCCAGTACACGCCCTTCACCAAAAAAAAAATATATATATATATATATATATATATATCTCCAGGCATCTATCTACCAGTCGGCTTAGGCTTTGGCCTGAGGCTTTGGATGTTGGGGCCTTCCTGTTGGAGAAGCAGAAGAGGAGGCACCTCAGAAAATGAGCCCTAAACCAGACTGGGAGGATGGGTGTCCCATTAGAGGCTGGGAGGGCTGAGGGCTGCCTTGCTCCGGTGGCTGTGTCTGCCTGGGGCAGATGGGCATGAAGACAGTTTAGGAGGGAGAGAAAGGCAAACGTAACTGTCTAACAACAGGGCTTGGTTAAATGAACACAGATAGTAGAAAACCATGCAGCTGTTAAAATGATGATGTAGATAAATATTTATTGATATGGAAAGATGTTCACAACATATTGTTGAGTAAGAAAAGCAAATTACAAAATAATTTGTGCAGCATGAGCCTATTTTGGAAAATTGAGTTATATGTGTAGAAAAAAGCTGGTATCTATCTCCATGTGGTAAAATTATGGCTAATTAAATTCTTTTGTATTGCTTATCTGTATTTTCCGATTTTTCTACAATAATTATGTCACAAAAAATAATGGTTATGAAAGTTTGCAAAACAACCATGACTGACTTTTGTCTCTGGTGAGATTCCTGAGAGAGTTTGGGGCTGATTGTGGAAGGGGTCTCAGGATCCTGTGGGAGTTGAGGATGGAACTGGGCTATATCAGGGCACAAGGAGAAGGCCGAGGGTGGGGAGCCTGGGTGACCCTTTGTGCTGATGCTAAAACAAACTCATGTCTGCATGCACAGGAGCAAGTCTCTAAGCTCCAGTGATGAGCACCTTCTGTTCTTATTGTATCTTTTCCCTCCAGGACCTCTTTGCCCATATTTCCCTTCGATTTGCCTTAAAGAAGGCAAGACCACATACTATTTTCTGTTGGGCAGCTAGGAAGGGTAGGCCACCCCAGAGATGAGGCTGGGGACAAAGTCTCCTGCCTTGTCTTGCTCTTTCTTTAAAGTACCTTGTCCTTCCCCAGCCTCCCAACTACATCAGGATCGAAGGTCACCAGGACCCCCTCCTCAGGATTTCCCTCATCATGACACTACTCAGGCCAGGGGCAGATGTCATTGGAGTCCAAGGGCTCTCACCTCCTTCTCTGCACTGGGACTCATTGAGGGAAAACTTAGTAGCCAGCTCATCAGATGTCCAATTGAAAAACATGTCCCCTAGTGTGGAGTTGGGGGTGTTGCTTTTACTGGAGCTTGGGGGCCTGAGCTGGCTTGAGAGTTGGGGCTGGGGCAAGCAGCCAGGCCTTGTCTGCAAGTGGGAGACCTGGCGGTGCTGGGCTGGCTACCCCCAGAGTCTCCTCCTTGTGCCTGCTGAGTGACTCACCTTGGCACAGACACAATAGTCAGGGTGGGCACACAGCCTGCTTCCCGCTGCACCCTAGCCCTTTTCAGATGCTTTCCGAGAAGCCCATTGAGCAAGGGGGCTTGCACTGTACCCCAGCCTGATATCCTGGAACCCTGGGATAAAAGCCATACAGCCCCCTGGGGACTGCCCTTGCTGTATGGCGCCCACGCTGGCGGTGGAGAACAAAGCTCCATTCAGCAAGTGCCCTGGAGTAGAGATCAGAAGCTCAAGCCTGGGCAGCGAGGGCAGAGTACTGGGGGAACAGCACTATCTGGGCTCAGAAGGCTTTGGCGCCTGGGTGGGACCAGACTGGACAGGATGGATGGACCTAAAATCTCAAGGGGCAACAGGACCAAGGACCTATGTTCCCAATTAAACCCAGTGGTTCCTGAATTCCCAAACCCACCCATTCCCAGAGGCCTTTCCCATCTCAGCCTGATGTGTGGGAACTTAAAAGACATAAATCTTCAGGGGGAGAGTGAGGGGTGACCAGGGAAACAGGGTGTAACAGGAACAAAGATTTGAGCCGGCACTGCCAGCTCATTCATAACTGCTTTGTGGAGCTGTCAAGGACCAGGCTCTGGGAGCCTGTGCAGGGAGGCCAGGCAAACACAGGGCTAAAGAGAGGCTCAGGGAGAAGGCCTATCCCTCCTGCCCTATCAGGATCTCCACGTCTCTTTCCCATAGCTATATAGAAACCTTAGTTGCCCCTCTAGACATTCCAGGGAATGGGGGGGGGGGGAGAAAGCAGAAAAGCAGGACCTCTGTGCTTAGAGGGCATGACTCTGTATACCTGTTGGAATAGTGCTCAGCAGAAAACTGTAGCATAGGCTGTTCTTTGCAGCATGGCATAGGTTCATTCTTCACCTAATTCCCTGCATTTAGCAGGCACAGGAAGAGGGAATGTGAAGTAAGGGAAGGCCTGGAAGCAGGTCAGAGGTCACCTGGCACAGCTCTTGTGTGCATGTGCGTGCACACATGAATGCATATGTATGGTCCTAAGGATTGAACCCAAGGCCTCCCGCATGCTAGACAGCTCTCTCCGACTGAACTACACCTCCAGCCCAGGCCCAGTCCTTTCTTGACTCCTTCCTAGAGAGAGGGTCTCCTTGCTCATTGATCAGGGCTCCAGCACCAGCATCCAGCCCTAGGTACCAGGAAATCCTGCCTCTGGGTATAGTGACCTTGGTGGGGTGAGAGAACTCTCCCGTGGCTGGGCTGCAGCCCAGCCCCACCCCCTCAGGCTATGCCAGGGGGGCGTCGCCAGGGCAGCCCAGGCAGGGCCAGGCTGGTCCACTCTCCCATAAAGCCCTCACATCCCAGGAGTCAGCAGAGGCAAAGCAGGATGGAGCGGCGACGAGTCACTTCTGCTCGCCGGTCCTACACCTCCTCCGAGATGTTGGTTGGGAGCCTGGGTCCCAGACACCTCCTAGGTCCTGGCTCCCGCTTTACCCTGGCTCGAATGCACCCTCCAATCCCAGCCCGGGTGGACTTTTCCCTGGCTGGGGCACTCAATGCAGGCTTCAAGGAGACCCGGGCCAGTGAGCGGGCAGAGATGATGGAGCTCAATGACCGCTTTGCCAGCTACATCGAGAAGGTTCGCTTCCTGGAACAGCAAAACAAGGCGCTGGCTGCTGAGCTGAACCAGCTTCGGGCCAAGGAGCCCACTAAGCTGGCTGATGTCTACCAAGCTGAGCTGCGGGAGCTGCGGCTGCGGCTTGATCAGCTCACTGCCAACAGCGCCCGGCTTGAGGTGGAGAGGGACAATCTGGCACAGGACCTGGGCACCCTGAGGCAGAAGTGAGGAGCGGGGGGGGGGGGGGGGGGGTAGGGAAAGGGGGCTGGTGAGCAAAGAGGATGGAGCCTCTGAGAGGGCGAGGCTGCAGGACTGCAGTCTTGGACAAGGGCTCAGCCTCTTTGCTCCCTGGGTTTCCCCACTTCTGGAAAAGTGGGGGCTATCATGCTCCTGGGAGGGACCAGGTAGCAGTCTAAGACCTCAGGAATCTGATTCCCAAAGGACTTCTTCCAGGGTGCCAGACACTCTGGGCTCATCCCCACAGGGGAAGGCTATGCCAGGCAGCCAAGGGCCCCACTAGACAGAGGTTTTGCATTTGATTCTCTGGGCATTGAGAAGTGTGTGTGTGTGTGTGTGTGTGTGTGTGTGTGTGTGTGTGTGTGATGGGAGGGAGTTGTCACCTATTCTGGGTCTGGGTCTATACAAAAGAGGAGTGACAAGAGGAGAAGGTGGGTGTCCACAAAGAGGCTTGGGCTCCAGGCTAAAGGAAGTGGGGAAAAGTGCAGGCAGGTCTGGGTGCAGAACAGAGATGACTACATATCACTGGCCTCTGATCATATTCAAATCACTTTGACTTGCATGGCTATCAAGCAGAGATCACAGTAAAATTCATCTCAGAAGGTAGTACCTGGTGTCAGAGGAAACTCCAGAGGCATGGTGATTTGCTGAACAGTGGGCATGTACATGCACCCTCCAATGCGGGAGGATGTGTGTTGAGCATGCAGCAGCAAGTGCACATTGGTAGATGCGCCTGTGTGAGCAGAATCAGGTGCACTACCCTGCCAAGGCGTCTTAGTGATGAGTTAAGACAAAAGCCTTTGTCTGCTCATGATCCCAGTCAAGGCTTAGGACCCCTCTCTGACCCTCACTCCTCCTGCTACTCTACTGGTCCTGGGGGGCGGGGAGGGTCTCTGTAGTAGCCACCTCCAGGGAGATAGGTGCAAGATTCAAGAATCCTACAAGATCCTGGATCCAGGAATTTATTCCCCATCCCAGGCTCCAGGATGAAACCAACCTGAGGCTGGAGGCCGAGAACAACCTGGCTGCCTATAGACAGGTCAGAAAGGTGGAAGGGAGGGTCAGGGAGGGGGAAGTATTGATGGCAAACACAGCCCCCAAGCCTAGCCCTTCAGAACAGTGTGCTGCTTCCCAACACCCCAGAAGCAGGGGTAAGACAAGGCTGGGGAATGGAGAGGAGGAGCCTGGAGTCAGAGTGGCCCAATGCCCCATCTCCACTCCAGGAGGCAGATGAAGCCACCCTGGCCCGTCTGGATCTGGAGAGGAAGATTGAATCATTGGAGGAGGAGATCCGGTTCTTGAGGAAGATCCATGAGGAGGTGAGGCCAAGGCAGAGGGAGGGAAGCCCAACACACAGAGAGATACACACACTGAGAGAGACAGAGACAGAGATACTCTGAGACAGAGGAAGCAGATTGGCAGCAGAAAGAAAATGAGAGAGAGACAAGAGTCAGAAAGTGAAGGCAGAGACAGAGAGTATCCCCACCATCTGGTGAAAGGCACAGACATGCCCCCTGAACTGACAAGTACAAGGCCTTGCTGCCTGGGTTTTTCTTCACATCATCCCTAAGAGATAGGAGCTCTTCCAGCTACCTTCTTTTCACAGAGAAAGACACTGAAGTCTATAAAAGTTAAAAAAATGTCCTAGCCGGGCATGGTGACACACGCCTGTAATCCCAGTGGCTGGAGAGGCTGAGGCAGGAGGATCACAAGTTCAAAACTAGCCTTAGCAAAAATGAGATGCTAAGCAACTCAGTGAGACCCTTTCTCTAAATAAAATACAAAACAGGGCTGGGGACTTGGCTCAGTGGTCAAGTGCCCTCGAGTTCAATCCCCAGTACCAAAAAAAAAAAAAAAAAAAGTAAGGCTGAGGGAGCTTGGGTAACTTAGTAAGACCCTGTTTCAAAATTTAAAAAAAAAGCTTTTTAAAAGTCTTAAGGTCACATAGTTTGTCTCTGATTCCCCACTTCACTCTGTCTCCACTAAAATGAGAGCCATTCTTTTTCTCTCTGATTTTGTTTTTTGTTTTGCACATACCAGTTAAATGCTTTACTGCTGAGCTACATCCCCAGCCAAAACGAGAGCCATTCTTAAAAAAAAAAAAAAAAAAAAAACACCCACTAATCTCTGACCTCCAATTCTGGATTCACAATCCACGGCCCCATGGAACCTGGAAACCCACAGGCACATGCTCAGCACCTGCCTCCTACCTATCTAGCCCAGGAAGGACAATGACAAACTCTCCCTCCTGCTTCTCTTAGTCTTGGCCATGCCACTTACTCCAACAGGGCTGTCTCATCTCCCTTTGCCAATGCTCCTGGCTCAGGGGCAGGTAGAAGAGGGTGTGATGCTGTGAGAACCCCAGCTGAAACCTACACCTGGAGCCCTGACCCCTGGTACCCCTTCTCTCACCCTGGCCAGGAGGTGCGGGAACTCCAGGAACAGCTAGCCCGACAGCAGGTCCACGTGGAGATGGACATGGCCAAGCCAGACCTCACAGCAGCCCTGAGGGAGATCCGCACGCAGTACGAGGCAGTGGCGTCCAGCAACATGCAGGAGGCAGAGGAGTGGTACCGGTCCAAGGTAGCCTTGCCTGTGGGGCTCCTCAGTCAGCCCTCCTTGCTCCATACAAGAGGACAGGGGAAGGAGGGAGGAGGAAGCTAGAGGAATATCCTCTCAGTGACCGACCTCCCCAGAGAAGTGAGATAACCTGCCCAGGTCACACAGGCACTACTATTTCCAAAAGTACTCATTAATATTATTCCTGCTATTACTACTATTGTGCTACTAACATTGTTGTAATGCCAGGCCCTGTGCTTTGAGTGGATTATCTTACCATGAAGCACTATTCTTCGAGAGATGAGAGAACTGAAACCCAGAGAGGTTAACCAACTTGCCCAAAGCCACAAAGCTCCTATGTGGTAAAGTAGGATTTCCAACCCTATCCCATTTCACTTGGGAGCCTGCATTCTTGATGCCTCTGCCAGTCTACGTGCTGGGTTATGGAGCATTTACTGCATGCCTGGTTATTTGCTGGGATACAGAGAGGCATCTGAGCAGGGAGATGTGATAATGGACCTAAATAGGGCTGCATAGAGAAACACCACAGGGCAGTTTATTTGCAGCGTTGGAACTAGGGAAGTCGGTGGGGGACATTTGAGCTAGAAAGAACGGGTAGGTTACCTATATAAAGAGAAGAGGAACAGCAGAGCTTGTTAGGAGGCCGGGAGGTGGAACACAGAGAGTTAGTACTTGGAGGTGCTGGTCCAGGGCGCCAAGGCTGAGGGGTGTGAGCAGCAAAAGCCTGTGACAGTCTGAGTAGGGTCAAGGCCTGCTGGAATGCTGAGTGCAAGCTGGGGGAAAGGGCTATTAGCACCCAGGGGTTTGCTGGCCAGGACCTATTATCCAAGGTGGGGCGGGTTTCAGGCCCATAGATAGGGCAGCCAGCACAGAGGTTCAAGATCCTCTGGCACTGGTCATTCTTTCACCGGCTGAACAGGTACTGTGCTAGAGGCTGAGGCACAGCAGTGACTACTGTGCCTCCAATCCAGGGGTCACTGTCACTGGGAATAATCCCTGCCAGGGCCAGTGTCCTGGGGGTGACCTGGGTCATGCCCATCTCCGTGATTTCCCAGCAGTCTCCACGGGCCCACGCGGATCCCCTGGATATATGTGTCGGGGGCCCACCCCTCAGTTAGGGCTTTTTCCCCTTCTAGTTTGCTGACCTCACAGATGCTGCCGCCCGCAACGCGGAGCTGCTCCGCCAGGCCAAGCACGAGGCCAATGACTACCGGCGCCAGCTGCAGGCCTTGACCTGCGACCTGGAGTCCTTGCGTGGAACGGTGAGCAGTGGGGGTCACCACCACATTAGGAGATGCTAAAAGAAAAGGGCCTGGGTAGGGACCTGGCAGAGGGCGGGGCTCCGATGTTACTCCGGGCTGGAGGCCGGGCTCGAAGCCTCTCAGAGTTGCGCAGAGGTCCCAGCTCTGTGCAGTATGCCGGGGCCCCGAGGGACCGGCCGGCTACATCCCACAGAATGAGTCCCTGGAGAGACAGATGCGCGAGCAGGAGGAGCGCCACGCGCGGGAGGCGGCGAGTTACCAGGAGACCCTGGCCCGTCTGGAGGAAGAGGGACAGAGCCTCAAAGACGAGATGGCCCGCCACCTGCGGGAGTACCAGGACCTGCTTAATGTCAAGCTGGCCCTGGACATCGAGATCGCCACCTATAGGAAGTTACTGGAGGGCGAGGAAAACCGGTGAGCCCAGACCACAGCCCTCGGGAAATTCTCCCTGCTGCCTCCCTCTAGAGTCTGCCTTGCTCCCTTCGGGGCCTGAGAGTGATCCATCCTTGGGTCCAGTTATTCTCCCACCCAGTGCCCAGCACATTGCCTGACCAACACACAGTACTATTCAATAGATGTCTGATGAATGGCTCTAACCAATATTGATTAGGTCCCAGGGTGGGGGGTACCTGGGTCACCCTCCAAACTAAGGGTCTCACTCCTCAGCCTCTCTAACAAAGACTGGACTTCTGTTCCCCTGACTGATCTCTTCCAATTCTTGGCACTTTCACCATTTTCTCCTCCCTCTCCTCTGCCATGCAAGTCTCCATTCTCCTTAGTGGAACATGTGCCTCGGCAGATAACACCCAAAACTCTGGCACACTTTTGGAGCTACGCAGAGAGCACTGGCTGCTGCAGAAAGCTTGGGAGACTCTCCTGGCATGGCAAATGGCCCTTTAGGTTGTCATGCCAACCCTTGTCCAGAACCTGGCCTGGGATGTCCTAGGGCAGCCTGGTCACCCCATCCCTTTGCTGTCTTTCAGTATCACCATTCCAGTGCAGACCTTCTCCAACCTGCAGATCCGAGGTCAGTAGAGTGGGCCTTGTAGGAAGGGTGTTGGATGCCCACCTCCTCCCCCAAGATCATGGGCGTTCTGGCCTGGGGCCAGAGACCAGGGGAAAGAGGTCTGGGCTCTCCCTGAGGGTCTTCATGATTCACTGCAGAGCTCCTAGCCAGAGCACAGCATCCCTGGGCACTCACAGGTCGGGCTTGCTGCTGCTCCTGTCCTGCTCTGCCTGTGTCCCTTCCTCCCCTCCCTACACCCCATTCCACAGCAGAACTGGATGAGGTCTCTGCCTCTGCCTGCTCTGCATGCCTTGGGCAAGGTCTGCCCTTTTGAGTGTTTCATATTTTTTTTTCCAACTGCTTGTCACTACAGGGGGCAAAAGCACCAAAGAAGGGGAAGGTCACAAGGTCACAAGACATCTCAAAAGGCTCACAATACAAGTTATACCAATACAGGCTCACCAGATTGTAAATGGAGCCCCGTCGGCTCTCGGTTAGCTGCCTGCCTCTCAAATGAGTGCTTTTCTCATCTTGACAGGGAGTAAGCAAGTCTCAGCAAGCCCATTTTCCTGGTCCTCTTGGGCTCACTCCTCCCAGGAGTCCTAAAGGACCAGAACTGTGTCACTTTCCCAGGAACCTCAGTGCCCAGCACAGGGTAACTGTAGGTTAAACTAGCAGATCTGGCCAGTGTTAAAGGTGGCAAGTCCCTGGGTACTCAGACGAGATGCTCTCAATCAGATACCATCCTCTGCCTCCCTCCTCTGTCACTGGGAAGTTCCCTTGGGTCTTGCTGTGCCTGGTGGCCAGGTTCTATGCTTGATCCATCTGTCCCCAAGGCTCTGTTGCTCTTCTCAGTGCAATGCAGCCCAGAGGATTATTTCCCTCAGGAGTGCTACTCTTGTAGTGAATGAAATTTTATGTTCTCTGTTCTTAATTTTAAATAATAGTGTGACATGTTATAGTTTTCTCTCTAAGGGGGGACTAAATTACTTTTTTGTTGATATGTGGCCATCAGTGATTTGTAGATAAGGAAAGAAAATTCTCTTCTTCTGGGTGAGGATATTTAGGAACACCAGATGTGTTTCCAAGGCTTAATTCAGCATCAGAAAGTTAACCATGCTGACCAGGTAGTGAAAATCTGCTGAGTGCTAGACATTGAGGGATCACATAAGTGACAGACAAGTAAGAAAGGGGAAGGGACCTATACGTATCAATCACTAATATGTGCCAGATTTTTACATACATTATTTTAGTTAATCACCTTCTTACTGCCACCTAGAGACCATCATCCCCATTCTGCAATACGGCTGAGGTCAATTATTTTGTACATACGGCTGGTTAGTGGCTGAGCTAGGGCTCAAGCTCTGGTCCACCAGATTTCAAAGCCCACGTGCTTCTTCTCTGATGCAGTACTGGATTGCCAGAAAGCCAGATAGGGATTTAAATGAAGCCAGGTCAGAGATGGCAGAGCACTGGATTGCAGTGGGATGTGCCCAGCACCATGGGGACTTGGGAGGTCTCCAGCCCTTTTGGAAGAGCAGGGACTCTCCCTGCCTGGATGGATAGGCACTTGTGCTGGTGATTCGTGTGTGTGATGGAGAAGTTGGGTGTAGGAGAGGATGTGTAGTGTCCTGAGGACCCACGGGAGGCCTCTTCTCCCAACACCTGTAGAAACCAGCCTGGACACCAAGTCTGTGTCAGAAGGCCACCTCAAGAGGAACATTGTGGTGAAGACTGTGGAGATGCGTGATGGCGAGGTAAGGAGGGATTCTGGCTGTGTCCAGGGATACTTGGCAAGGCTCTGGAAGAAAGCCTGGGCCAGGCACACAGGAGGTCCTTGGTGACTTCCAAGAGCTCCTGGAGGGCTATGGACTTTGGGGAGGAGCCTGAACATCACTCCTTTCTTCAGTCTCCATGGGCAGTGAAAGGACCTAGGCCACTGGATTGGGTCCCAACTCAGGCTCTCTCCCTTTCTCACTCTCCAGACTCAGGTGCTTCTGGAATCAGGACTAGGAAAGAGAGGAAGGAAAGCAAGTAGCTTTCACTCCCAACTCTGGCTGGGACAGTTGGGAAGAGGGAGGACTTTCAAATTTTATTCAAAGGAATCTGCCAGAAGGACAGGAGAAGGGATTTGGCATGCTGCTCCCTTGGCATTCCCAGTTGGAGTGGCAGCAGCAGTAAGGCTACTCTTATACCCTAAGCCCTGTGTGCCAGGCATGGTGCTAAGCACTGTACAAGTTCTCCTTTACTACCCACTCCGACCACTGCACAATGAAAGGTGGTCTTAAGAATTAAGAAAGTTCTAGGATGGTTGGGTACTTGCCTTACATAAGTTACATAGCTTAGCATGGGGGACCTGGAGTCGGTGAGCTCCTAAACTGTTGCACTGTGCACCTTCCCTGTCCCCTGCAGGTCATTAAGGAGTCCAAGCAGGAGCACAAGGATGTGATGTGAGGTGGGCCACCAGGTGGCCCCACAGCATGAGGCGCCTGTAGTGGGAGCAGTATAGTTGCTTCTCCTTGTATAGCTCATTTCTCCAGACCTGATTCCTAACTGCTGCTCCCCTCCCTCCTCCATCTCTACACCAGTCTGCTGCCCTAGGCTTAGTCAGCATTCGGCCTGCCAGATGGCACCCACCCAGCACCTAGCAACTTCAACTAACAGGGAACTCACACTAAAGGGGCAGTCTAGAAGTGTGGCCAGTAGCTTGGGTTAAAATTGGGAGTGAAGGAATAAGTTGGATAGGGCAGGGGGCACCTACAAATCACCCTGTTGTTATGGCAACTGTTGCCAAAGCTGGAGGTCTCTGGAGTCTCTGGGAACTGGGCTTTGAGTTTTTTTAGGCTGCTGGAAGGGGAAGTCCTCACAGGCAAGACAGCCCTGGGCAGAGGCTTGTTCTTCTAGAATGACCCTGACCAATGTAGGAGAAGTCCTGCTACCTAAACTACAGAGAAAGGTCCCAGGGGGCCTCCTGAGTGGTAATTCAAATGTCTTAATTCCATTGAGCTGCCATCCAGGGAACCAGTCTATAGGCAGGTAGGAGCTTGGTTCTCAGCTCTCTGGGAATCTATAGTTAAGTGGAGAGGGAAGGAGTGTTAGAAGAGCAATGAGGGGGGCTTCCTGGCCCCTAGGTATGGATACAGAGAGATCAAACCCAGGACGACTCCCACATCTGGGGTAGAAGGGACACTGGTAGTGAGGAGGCAGTGGGGATGATGCCAGACATTGGAGTGGGGGTTGTGAGTAACCAGTTACACTTGGCCTCTGGGTCATGGGAATCCAGAAAATGACTCATCCTTTTGAAGATGCTGAAACAGGGGAGAGAGGGCTGCTTTCCATGGGGGCAGAGTACCACTGTCTCAGTTCTGAAGGCCTCTTATATGCTGCATAATCTTTGACCACCCAGGCCTCAGAGCCCTGTGACTGCTGCCTCCTGACCACAATGAGGCCACTACCCTCCACCTAACCTTCTCCACCTGTAATGACTAGCTGCTGCTCTTCCCTACATTAAGGGCTCCTTGTGTCCCCTCTTACCTGCGTATAGAATGTACCCTATTTAGGCAGCACCCTATTTTATAGTTTGGGAAACTGAGGCATGAGCAGAGCAAAGATAATGGCTCATTCTTCTGCAGCCTGAAGCAAGGGCACTCGGGCACACTCTTCCACCCCAGAATACCTGCTCTACTGTCCATGTGCAGGCTGGTGGGCAGGTGGTAGATATTTGTGCCCAGAAATGGGGCTGGAAGGGCCCACTCCATGGTCTTACTCCCCCTCTGAGGCCAAGAAGGAAGGGGGGGTCTCTCAGGGGATCCCTCCCTCTTCCCAAGACTTGGTGCCCTCTCTTCACTCCTTGCTACCATCTGCTGCTGCTGTTGCTGCTAACCTTCAGGGAAGTGCCACCATCTTTACTCACTGAGGAGAAATAAAGATGCATACCATGGCCTTCCCCAGAGTGTACTCTCATCTCTTCATGGCAGGGGTGGGGAAGCTGGGGTCAAGATGTAGCACTGGACAAGACTCAACTTACTCTTTATCTCTAATTGTCTTGGGAGTCCAAGTCCCCATGGCAGTAGCCACATACCAAATCCCATTTCTGACCTGCTCTGCCACAGCAGGCATGGTACCCTGGCCTATGCTCCCCACTCCATCTTCTCATCCCCAGCCTGAGTGCAGTGGCTCAGGAAAGCCCAGAATTTTATCTCTGCTCCCTTCACCATTCCCCATCCTAGTCTTCATCTTTACTCCCACACCTGCTATTCCTACCTGCCATTCCCAGTACCATGCTGGGGAGAAAGCCAAGGAAGACATATGCTAGCTCCCTTCACTCTTTTCTTCCTTCCTCCTGTGCCACCCACAGCTCAACCAGTGCCCCGTCAGCAATCCTCAAGGTCACCTCAAATGCGATCCAACAACAACAGGTGATTTGGTGGGTATTAGTTCACTTCATCCTCTGTCCTAAGTGTGAAGTCAGAAAACATGTGCCCCTGCCTACTTCCCTTCTCCTCAGTCCCCAAGCTATCACCTGCTTTAGGTTTCCCCACTTCCCAGATCAGGCCCCATACCTGCTCATGAAATTGGGAAGCAGATTGTAACTAATAGATTTGTCTGCATCTTCTTGCCACATGTCCCAGCCCAGGACGCCTACCCAGAGGCATCTGGTATCATTTAACAAACACATTGAAGCACAACTGGTCTTCAGAGCTTGGGAAGAGAGAGCCTAGGGTGAGAACATGGGACGAAAGCGAAATGAGTAACAGCAGCAACGACAGAGGTGCACGGTGACAAAAATTGCCGTGATGAGAAGATAGCTTATCAGGGTGAGCTCCACAGCAGCACGAGTCTCGGGGTCAGACAGTGAGGCTGGGTAGTGCCCTCGGGATGTCACACTGAGTCGAAACCCAGCGATCTTCACCCCTTGCCGCCAACAATAGTAAATGCCTCGGTCACTTAGCTGGGTGAAGCGAATGTGGAGCTGGTTGCCATGGTCAATGAATACTCTCATGGATCTGTTGACACCTTTTAGGTATTGTGTGCGGTAGAGGTGCTGGTGGCCCTTGTCCCAAGCCACAGCATGCTCTGGCCGGGCCCCAGGACAGGAGATGATGAGTCCATGGCCCAGTCTCTGCTGGTGAAACTGAATGGGCACTTTGGGCACCCAAGGCTTGCTACCCACTTTGGACACGTAGTTGTATATAGCCAGCACACTCTCCCGGAACCGGTTCTTCTTTTCGCAGGGCACCAGGCAGCTCTGAACCAGCAACTCAGGCATGTGGTCCCTGACTGAGGTGCGCAGTCTCCTAGGCACAGCCTGTGAACCACAGGACACCACATCAGACTGTGTCCTCCGGTACCGTGGGGAGAGGTCAGGGCTCTGCAGGTAGCAGAGGCCAATGCGCCATTGCTCCCCACGCACCCCACAGCGGTCACAAGGGGTCCACTCCCAGAAGGTGGTGAAGACATGGAGGTTCCCATAGTACTCATCAGCAAAGGGCTTCTGGCCCATGTCCTTGAAGGTCGCCACCATTCCCTCATTGCTCTGGATGTCCACATCGTAGGCATAAAAGTATTCCCCTTTGCGGGTGCCACAGAAGTACAGACCTGAGTCCTCAGGCTGGGCTCGGAAAACCAACAGGCTAAACATGCGGATGCTGAAACGGACTAGCATGTCACTGCCCACACGCACCTGGGCCGCCTCGGTCAGCACACGCCCATCAAAGTCTGTCAGCACTTTGGTGTGGCTGCTACCCACATGCTTTTGATAGTACCAGACTACAGCCGGCACCTCCTCAGGCTTGCAGTGACAGGGAAGCTCAAAGCTCATGTCAGCCAAGTAGGCAGCATTGTCAAACATAAGGAAAGCAGGGCAGGGGGTCTTCAGAAAAATGTTCTCCTTCTCCACTATTTCAAAGGCCTGGAGACTGCCCCAGGCCCATAGGAGCACAGTGGTGTGGGCCAGGCTCATATCTACAGGAGGGAGGGACAGAGGAGCAGGGAAAAAAAACAAGGCACTGAACACCTATGGGGTTTCTAGAAATCACTGCCAAGAAGAGGCCTCTATTTGAGGAAAGAACTAAGCAGCCAGGAAAATAAGCAACAGTCTTCACAGGAAGCAGCCAAATGCAAGGCAATTTATTTCCAACTGATGTACTAGATGTCCTTGGAATGTTCCAGGCCTGATCTCGAGGGAAAATCATTCTAGAACTTGGCCTTCACTCACCTTTCTAGAACACTGGCACTCCCCTGCTCCAAGAATGGATCAAGGAAAACCAGATTGAGCCATAAGGCCCTTGTGCTTCACTGATCTAGGCCCTGCCTGACCTGCCCCATATAAAATATCTTTCCTTCCCTCAGTCTGGAAGCCTTCCCTCCAATACACCTGGCCATCTGGGACATTGGACCTAAGTTAATGGCTTGGGGCTTCCCCAACCTGCACAAGAACTCAGCCCTTAGAGAAAAATTCTGCACCTGAAATGAAGTAGCATTTTGTCACTGTTAATTAAACGTCCATTCACTGACTTCGAGCTACAAATATTCTGATTAAAGAATTATGAGTATCAGTGTTTATTTGCCATGAAAGATGAACAAGTTTGCTTTTTTCTTTTTCTGAGTGGAGGCTATACCTGGTGTCACCCGCATTTGGTTGGAAACACATCCATCTCTCATGACCAGTGGGTTAGATTCAAAAAGGGTGGGAAGCAAAACTGATTTCAACCTCCTGGACCCTTTTCTGTCCTGTGGATTCACACAGTTCAAAAGATGGATACAGTGACTGGAAAAGTTAGAGAGACTTGATTCAAGTTTTTTTTTCTCTGAAAATTCCAAGCTGAGAAGGGAAGTATATGTGGGTTTCTCATTATAGTCCTGCAGAAACCCCAAGACAACCACCAAAAAATGTCTCTGATGATCATTGAAGCTCACGTCAGCCAGGGAGGCAGCACTGCCAGACATCAGGAAAGCAGGTTAGGGTGGTCTTCTGAGAGGGACTCTGAGGGTAGCCAGTCCTATCAGTGAATCTGGTACAGCCCTAATAGTTCCTGCAGGAGCCCCTCCTCCTCCTGGAGCCCACCATCTTGCTCCTCCACAGCCTGTTTGTCTGGACAACCCCCCTCCTGCAAAGATCTGGGGGTAGCCATGGCCTTCAGCTTCTGAAACAAGCCTCGGCAACTCTCTTGCTCAGCATGGCTCAGGAGGCTCAGGTTCAGGGTAAAGCGTCCCGTGCCGGCCAGGCTGCGAAGGACCCCCAGCACTGTCATCCTATCAGCTGGCCTCACATGATCATTCAGTACCATGAGCAGCTCCCCTAGAAGTCCAAACCCCACATCTGTCTGGAAGAGGTGACCCAGTTTGGGACCTCCAAGCTGCAGCAGGGCCTGGTAGCGCTCTGGTCCACTCTGCAAGTGTCGTCGCCAATCTCGGTAGAATTCTGCTGAGGTCTCAGGCTGGAAGGGGACTTTCTCCTAGGTCACAAAGGAAGCAAAGGGGGTCCAGAGCTCTTCTGGTTGCTCTGTGACAGTGAGGTTAAGGGGAGCCTGTGGGTTTTCATCTTAACTCTAGGATTGCTCTCTAAGCACTGGGTAGGCTACTGTGCCTGTGGGTCTCATTTTCAAAGGAGGGAACTGGGGATGTGAGAGAGAGGGAGGGCCCAAGGAATCCAGGCCATGATTTGGCCTGGATTCTCACTTATGCTGGGATTTTCCTACTGATGAATGGGACGTAGCTCTGGTTTTCAATAGTAGATCAGTATTTGCTTTGAGAAGGGTGAAGGATTTAATGGGGAATCTCAGGAAGAGAGAAAGGAACACAAAGTGAGTGTCAAGGACCTGACAGGCTGGGTCTCTCTCCCAAAACTGCCACAGGATTGTTGTACTATCTATGATCTATCTCAGAAGCTGAGATTTCCAATTCTGATGTAGGAATGAAAGTCAAAAGACTGATGGAAGGAGACCTCCCTACCTTGCTTTCTGACTCATTCTGCTCAGTTCATCTCAGCCCTATCATCTCGTGGTTGCTTTTCTTTCTGTGACTAGAGGCAAAATCCTGTTTCTGTTGTCTTCCATGAGATAAAAGGAAGAAGTATATGTTGTAAGAAGACACGGTTGGAGCTTTAGGACAGAGCATTCTGCTAGTCTAAAGAGGCTGGGCCTTACCTACCTGGGAGATTTCGGTGGCCACATCTTGGGAAGGCTGCCCTTGAGTAGTGTGACAATTCCAGGGCACAGTTCTCTTTCCTCCCATCTTGTCCTTCCGCTCCAGAGGCTTCAGATGTGATGCAAGGACAATACTCCTATAGATAAAGGACAGAGAATAGGTGGTGAACTTAGTGCTGTGTCTTGGGAGGGAGGCAGCTAGATTTTGCCTGATGTAAGGTTGAACCTGTTGACAGGATAATATGACAACTATGATAGCAGTATAGCTAAAAGTTTTCAAACTCTGCACATGAAGCCAGATACTGTGTTCAGAATCTTACATGCAATAGCTTATTTAATTATAACAAAAATTATTCTCTTTACAGATGAAAAAATTGAGGCTCAGAGAGATTAAGGAACTTTCAGAAGATTACACCAGTAGTAGAGGTTGAGGCCAGGAGCTCAGAATGATCTGATTCCAGAGTGCTTGCTGTTAACTACTGTAGCCCATTATAGCAGGACGGCCTGAGAAAAATGGCAGTGAGCCAACCTGAACTCCTCATAGGAAGGCACCCTCTGTTCCACTGCCCGTAGCTTGGCAGCATTCTCTCGTTTGTACTTCTCATCAGCAGCGAGCGCATCCTGCAGCTCTTTCTCCAAAGCTTTGAAGTTAATAACATCATTCCTTTCCATGGCCTGTTCCTGGGAAGGAAGGCATAGGGAATGAACATTAGTGGAGGGCCAATATCAGGAAAAGGAGGATGCCTCTGGGTTATTTTTTCATATTTATATTTTAGTTGTGAATGGACACAATATCTTTATTTTATTTGTTTTTATGTGGTGCTAAGGATTGAAACCAGGGCCTTGCATGTGCTAAATAAGCACTCTACCAATGAGCCACAAACTCAGCCCCACCTCTGGATTCTTTACCAAAACACAAAATGACCCCAAAACATTATGACACTTATCTTAGCAAGCATTACAAAAACCTGGCTTTCTACTTTATACAAGTTGAGTTGCACAGGGAGGGCTTATATAAGACTTGTCACTGAAAATACAGAATTCTGACTTTCAATTTGGAGCCCTGTCTTGATTTTGTTCTCTACTCTAAAAATATTTATAGCTCAGTAGTAAAGCACTTTCCTAGCATGTGCAAGGCCCTGGGTTTGATCCCCAGCTCCACAAAAATAATAATTTTGGTGCTTTAGCTGAAGAGGCATTTGGATCTCAGAATTCAGGCCATTCATTCTTCCACATAGGATCACTCCATAGCAATTTGTTCCACTGAGGATATCACACAAAAGCAGGAGTCTTGTTAGCTACCAGAGCCCAGAGATAGCATTGCATCCTTCCTGAAATCTCTTTAATGCGAAAAGATAATTTTCACCCAAACCAGAAGCAATGAATGAACAGGAAACTGAAGTATCAGAAGAAGGAGCTCAATAATCTCCATCCCCAAATCTCTCTGTCCAACCCAAGGCTGGAGGCACAGATGTCTAAGTACATGGGAAAAGTCTTTAGTTCTGCCATTGTACTTTTGTAGTCTCAGGGCAGAGTCTAACTGGCCTTTTCTACAAGAGAATCTTCCAGATGGGTTCCAGTCTGGGCTCTGGCATTTACTTGTGAGACCTTCCTGAGCTTCAGATTCCTGGTAAATTGAGCTAGATTTTGTGGTTCACCCAGGAACAGCACTAGAGCAGGAAAGCAGGAGGTCTACAATCAACCCCATGACCACCCTGACCCCCACCTCGACGTGGAGAAGCTGAATGCTGAGAAGGGAGTTGGGCTGGTCAGCAACTGAATCTAGGTATCCCGTTCCTGTCCAGGTTTTTGTTGCTGTTGTTTGTTTTTTATCTTCCTGGTTTAGCTGAGACTATAAGCCCGACACCTTGTGTGGCTTTCTATCCAGTTCTGAGGCCTTTCCTGTCATCGAATGAATAGAACAGCTCTTCCTTTCCTATTACTCAGCCTCCAGTCCCTCACCCTCGCGACCCTGGCGTTGGTCCCCTTGTTTTCTTTGGGGATCCCTGATATGCTAGAACCGGAAGACAGCTCAGCGCATTCTTCGCCCCACAACGGTGGTTGCCCGGCAACTACGCCAACCGCCTTCCCACATGACCGGTCCGAAGGCCCCCTTTCAGGGTGGCTCCGAGACGCCTGATCATATTTCTGCGTCCTCAGACCTCACTTTCTTTGGAGCAGCGCAGGCCTTGATTTGGAGACCCACAAGTCCACTTTGCCGGTTCCTGTCTTCGCGGTCAGCAGTCCTTGGAGCAGATTTGCAGGCAGAGGTCAGTCCTCCGAGAAACGCAATCGTGGCGTCTGCGAGGTCCTTCCTAGCGGCGGGCGCAGACGTTGTCGCGGCGTGGGACGGAAGCGCGGTGTCCAGGGGCCGACTCGGAGCACTTGGCTGAGCGGGCGGGAGGTGAGCTGCAGCGGGGTAAGCGCTCTGGAAGTTTTTTTTTTTTTTTCTTCCGGGTGGAATGGGAAATTAATGAATGTCATATCTGGAGAGGTGTTGTATACTCTCTGTCCTTTTCTCTTTACAAATGGGTAAATTGAAGCCTGGAGCGGGATCGACACATGCGCACCGGTTCCGGGCTTTCCTTGTTTCCTCAGTGGGTAACGTCCTGTCCCTGGGCAGAGGCTAGGCTCTAACTATCCAGTCCCCTTTCTTCCTCCTCCATCTATGCCGACTTAATCCCTTCTTTGCCAAGTTCCCACCTTTGAGAGCCTGAAGTCTAGCGGAGAAATGCAGATTTAATACACAAGAGATCCGGGTTTGGGGTATCTGTGGGAAAGTCTGTATGTGCAGTGTTGGAGTCATTAATTCACTCAACAGATACTTATTGGG
This sequence comes from Spermophilus citellus, assembly GCF_964194105.1. Lineage (NCBI taxonomy): Eukaryota > Metazoa > Chordata > Mammalia > Rodentia > Sciuridae > Spermophilus > Spermophilus citellus. Next base: position 57,561,504 of record NC_138199.1, on the reverse strand, counting down.
GACTGTTTTGTGCCAGGCACTGTTCAAAGTAAACAAAACAAAGTCCTTGCTTAAATTGTAGTTGGAGAAATGAACAGCAAACAAATTACTATAAATGAGTTAGCGGTAAATGTTAACGAGACAGTAGAAGCGGAGGTTGGAAAGCATGTATGGAGGACTTCGAAAAGTGACAGAAAAGGTGACGTTTTAATAAAGTAACAAGGTATAAATATCCAAGGGGCAAAAGAGAATGACAAGTGCAATGGTTCTGAAACAGAAATTAACTTGATTTCTTCCATGAACAGCCTTCTAGAAAAGTTTCTGCAGGCACTTAATGGGAGTCTTTTTTTTTTTTTTTCTGTAATCTTCAAAAGTCATGTAAGTCCAGAAAGACTAAGAAACCGTTCTAGATTGAATGAGAATAAAAACACATCAGCTAAATGCAGATGGTAATCCTGGATGGGATCCTTGGTTGTGCAGGACATTATTGGAACAATTTGTAAAACTTGAATGGAATATGTGTATTAGGTGGTAATTCTGTGCTAGTATACATTTTTCAATTATGGTGGTTGTGTTGTGATTATATAGGATAATGTTAGTAGTGTGGTAGAACACTTGCCTCACACTGTGAGGCACTGGGTTCAATCCTCAGTACCACATAAAAATAAATAAAGGTATTGTGTCCATCTACAACTAAAAAATATATTTGGAAAAAAAGAAAGAAATGGAGGAGAGAGTATGGAAGTAGGACAATGAGTAGGGCATAGAGGTGGGGGAGGTACTGGGATTTGGAGGGAATTAGTCAGTAGGTTAATCAGTCATTAGTCACATTTGGAAAAGGGGCATGAGAGGTATCTGACCAACCTTAAAAGTCGAAATACAAGTGTTTGCCATGGAGTCTTGGATTATCTTTCCAGAATCTAACTCTTCTCCTCTCTTTGAATTTTAGCATCATGGATACTGACTTGTATGATGAATTTGGAAATTATATTGGGCCAGAACTTGATTCTGATGAAGATGATGATGAATTGGGCAGAGAGACCAAAGATCTTGATGAGGTACAACAAACATATTGCTTTTTATCATCTCTCTTTTAAAAAGATCAGTAAAGTTCTGAATCCTCTGTATTTCCATAATGCCCTGTGTATATCTCTTAACATTGCCTTTTTTACAGCCTGACTTAAACTGCCCCACAAAAACTCAGCTACTAAAGATCCAAAAGGGAATATAAGATAGTTTCACTGATGAGGTGTTTTTTTTTTTTTTTAATACCTTTATTTTATTTATTTATTATGTGGTGTTGAGGATCAAACCTGGGGCCTTACGCGTGCTGGACGAGCGCTCTACTAGGAGCCACAACCCCAGCCCGATGAGGTGGTTTATATTCTGAGCTCTGGTTCATCTGAAAGTAGCTCTTCTTCCATTTGCCTGAAGTATCTTTTGACAATCATGTGTAATTCCAGTTTAGAAAAGGTAATCAGCTTTTCTGGGCTGGGGATGTGGCTCAAGCAGTAGCGTGCTCGCCTGGCATGCGTGCGGCCCGGGTTCGATCCTCAGCACCACATGCAAACAAAGATGTTGTGTCCGCCAAAAGCTAAAATAAATAAATAAATAAATTCTCTCTCTCTCTCTCTCTCTTTCTCTTTTTCTCTCTCTCTCTCTCTAAAAAAGATTTTTAAAAATTTGAAAAAAAGAAAAGGTAATCAGCTTTTCTAAGAACTTCTACACTGGGACCTCCCTCACAAGCTCAGGTCTCCTCCCCCCCATATTTTTTATTTTTTGTTTTTGGTACTGGAGATTGAACCTTGAGACACTCAACCACTGAGCCACATCCCCAGCCTGTTTTTGTATTTTATTTAGAGACAGGGTCTCAGTGAATTGCTTAGGGCCTTGCCAAGTTGCTGAGGCTGGCATTGAACTTACCATCCTCCTACCTCTACCTCCACCTCCCGAGCAGCTGGGATTATAGGCATGCACCACCACACACAGCCTCCCCCATATTTTTTAATTGATGCATTATAGTTGTATTTAATGATGGGATTTGTTACATATTCGTACATGCACACAATATAACAATATAATTTACAAGCTTAGGTTTAAAATATATATATGGTTGTATTTCACTTATTTATTTTTATGTGGTGCTGAGGATCGAACCCAGGGTCTCACATGTGCAAAGTGAGCACTCTACCACTGAGCCACAATCCCAGCCCTACAAGCTTAGGTTTATAAAAATGCACGAAAACAATAAAAGGGAGAGTATAGACTTCTTTGATTCCCCTTGAGGAAGGCTATGGAAAATGTAGTCCATATGATCTGAGGCTTGCAAAAGACACCTAAGGTGGCTTTTTGTGTGTGTGTGTGTATGTGTGTGTAGATGTTGTGACATAATATCTTTATTTATATTATTTTATGTGGTGCTGAGGATCGAGCCCAGGGCCTCACATGTGCGAGGCGAGCATTCTATCACTGAGCTATGTGACCCCAGCCCACCTAAGGTGGCTTTTTTGTTTTACAATTATTCAGAACGTAATCTAGAGGTAGAAAGGCCTGTTGTTAACAGTGAATTAGTCTGGATTAGCAGTGCTTAGGGAGCTGTGAAAGTCATGGGACAGCAAGAAAGTAGAACAGAAATTCTGGCTCCATCTATCTTTTCAATTGGGAAAAATATTCATCAAACTAGAAAAGGATAGAATAAACTGGAAGAAAAAGAAAAGTTGAAGCCATATAGGTGATGTGACGTGAAAGGAGAACGTTTTGCAACCTTAGATGTGTGTTCAGATCTGTAGGGCCAGGTGATTTATATTTTGGCTGAGGTATAGGGAAGACCATGCAGAGATAAGCTCACTGTGGTCATCTTTAAACTGTAGGGAGCGACTGACGTACCAAAAAGTAAATTATACAGCTCATCCTGATTTTTAAAGATGGAGATAACGTGCCACATTTTAGATAAGTAAGTGTGATAGTGTGATATGCATCCATAATAATAAGTAATTCATGAATACATTCTCATTCAATCCCTGCAGAGAGAAAAGTCTTCTGTCCTCATTCCATTTTACCCCTTTTCCAAATTAAGCACTGTGGCTCATGCTGTCCTTGTGAAAAGATTTTGGCTATGTCAGAGTACAATTAGGGAATGCTGCAGCTGATTGAACAATGGAACCCAAAAAGTATTGCCACCAGAGCTCTTGTGACATGTTTTAGGCATCTGTGCTTTGACTTTTTCAACCTTATCATTAATGACTTGGGTGAAGATACAAAATGGAAGTTTATAAAACTTATTTGGGACATAAGCTAATATATTTGAATTCAAAGTGATCCCAATAAACCTGAATTCCAGACTAAAGCTCAATAAATTCATTTGTTAAATATTTATGAAGCTCTTTACTATGTTCAAGAAATCATGATGCAGCGAGAGCAGAGATACTGCCCCTGCCCACAGGAAACCTTCTCCTAACTGGGGGAGATAAAAATACAAAAATATTTATAATACAAAGCAGGGGAAGAGGAGTATGCTGTTTAAGTTATATTAACTTCATGCTGTAGTAATAGTATGTGAGAAATAATTTCTGACTGGGATGACCAAGAAAGATATCTAAAGAAATAACTTTCATACTGGAGCCAAAGAATGGATAGGTGTCTGTAGAGATGGAAAGTGAACAATTAGTGGTAGTCTGGGTTGGGGATGGAATTGGGAGGTGATAACTTAAGAGTATGGAACTCCTTTTTTGGGCTAATTAAAGTGATCTAAAATTGATTGTAGATATGGTTGCACAATTCTATAAAGACACCAAAACCCATTGAATGATGCACTTAAAATGGATGGATTGTGGGCTGAAGATATGGAGTAGTATAGTGTCTGCCTTGCATGCACAGGGCCCTAGGTTGAATCCCCAGCATAAGAAGGGGAAAAAGAAAAAGAGTGAAGGAGTGAATTGCATGTGGAAAGTGGGTCTTATCTCACCAAAGCTATTAATAAAAGTATAGAGAAAAAATGTAGAAATGATGATTGTGATGACTAGTGCATTTTAGGATCTATTCGTTTCTGTGAGTACATTTGGTCTGTGACATCTGCTCAGTCTTCCTCGTGTGCATCATTCTCTCAGTGATGGACACCCAGGTTACCTGGACTAAGCCTTTCCTCACTACAGATAACACTGCAGTGAACTTTCTTAGTTGTGTCCCTTAATGCATGATGTGAAAATTTTGAGGGGTGTTATATTCCTTTGAACAGAGTTGCTGATTATGGAATTATACAAATTAAATGTGTTTCTAGGGGCTGGGGATGTAGCTCAGTGGTAGAGTGCTTGTCAAGCATTCTTTTTTTTTTTTTTTTTTTTTTTTGTTGTTGTTGTTGTTGTCAAGCATTCTTGATGTCCTGAATTCAATCCCCAGTACCACCAAATGAAAAAAAAAAGAAATGTTTCTACTTAGGTAATATTTTGATACTAAATACTGTCAGATTACTATTCAGAATGGCTGAGCAAGTCTGTACTCTTCCAGCAGAATTAAGGTCTATAGCCTAATCCACATGAGATGCATAGAATTATTTTTAATAATATTTTAATTATTTTTAAATTTTTTATTGTGTGTGGGGGCTGGGGTTGTGGCTCATCGGTAGAGTGCTTGCCTAGCATATGTGGGGCCCTGAGTTCAATCCTCAGCACCACATAAAAAATAAATAAGTAAAATAAAGGTATTGTGTCCAACTACAACTAAAAAATGAATGTTAAAAAAAATTTATTGTGGTATAGAATTGTAAAGAGATACGTAAGATTTTAATAATGTAAATAGGAAAGAAGGGTGTCCGTTCTAGAGAGGAGTTCAGTGAGCTGGGGCCCAGGGGTAGGTAGTATATAAAGGCAGGACTACTTCTCCACATCACCATAGCGCACGGTTCCTGAAGGGCAGCTGTGGATATGAAGCAGAGGACATGAGGCCAGAGGTTGAAGGATTTGAATGGAGAACTGAAAGTGAGAGATGACATGGTTCAAGCAAAATGCTGGACCCTTCTGTTATAATTTAGATATTAAGTGTCCCCCCGAAGCTCATGACATGAGCAATGCATGAGAGGTTAGAGGTGAAATGATTGGATTTTGGGACATTAATCCCCTGATAGGAATTAACTGGATGGTAACTCTAGGCAGGTAGGGTGTGGCTGGAGGAGGTGAGTCCCTGCAGGGCTTACCTTTGGGGTACGGATTTTGTCCTTGTTGAGCAGAGCTCTCATATCCTGGTGCAGTGTTCTCAACTGCTTTCCTCTGTCACCATTCCACCATGATGTTGTACTTTATCTCAGGCCCTGAGGAATGGAATCAGCCCTCTATGGACTGAAACTTCTGAAACCATGAGCCCCCAAATAAACTTTTTCTCCTCCTATTGTTTTTGCCAGGTCTTTTTGATCATAGTAATGAAAAAGCTACTAAAAGACCTTTCTTTACTGAAAGGAGAGTTGGGAGGACTGGAGATTAGCCAGGAATTCATCACAATAGTCTCAGCAAGAGCATGAAGTTGTGGAGTTGGGCCATTGTTTGCATGCAAGAAGAGAGAATGAGGGAAACTGGAGTGTCTAGAGGAAAACTGGTTATTAACAGACAAAAGGAAATGATAAAAGGATGCTTGTTTAGTTTTATTTTAGACTTGTTAAGTTTGAGCTGCTGTCAAGATCTCAGGTAGAAATGATTACAGGCAGTCAGAAATTATTACATAAAATCCTGCAGTTAGATTTATAATACATTCAGCAGCATGGAACAGGAGAAAACTGGCTTAACTGCTATTTTGGAGTTATTATCAGTAGGATATGTTCGGCTGCCAAAAGAGCTAGGGTAATCTCAGGCTACTTGAGTAGAAGTAGAGTGTGCAGCTGGTAGGAGGTAGCCAGTCAGCTCACCACTGGAGGGTTTTTTGTTCTTTTTAAGAAAGAGGTTGGCATGTAGAATTTGTGTGAAGGAAAACAAGAACCTACCATTATATCTACCTACCTCCCTGGTCTGTACCCATATAGAATGCCTGCCTGCCTTTCTTGTGGATGAATCATTTATGTTTCTGTCTACTAGAAACTAGATCCTGTCCCTTCTCATCACTCAAGACCTTCACTCAGCAATTCTCCCCTGCCTCTTCAGCATCATCAGTTTTCCTTCTCTACTGGATCATTCCTATCAGTATATAGTCATGTTATTTTATCCTAAAATCCTCCCTTGACTCTATAACCCCCTTCAGTTACCTCCCTATTTCTCTGCCTTCCAATACAGCACATTTCAAAAAAATTGTCTTGGGCTGGGGATGTGGCTCAAGCGGTAGTGTGCTTGGCTGGCATGCGTGAGGCCCGGGTTCGATCCTCAGCACCACATACAAACAAAGATGTTGTGTCCACTGAAAACTAAAAAAAAAAAATAAATATTAAAAAAAATTTAAAAAAAAGAATTCTCTCTTTTTTTTAAATTTATCATTTTAGTTGTAGGTGGACACAATACTTTTATTTTATTTAATTTTATATGGTGCTGAAGATGAAATCCAGGGCCTCCCACATGCTAGACAAGCACTCCACCACTGAGCCACAACTGCAGCCCTCAAAAGAGTTCTTGAGGCTGGGTGGGGTGGCACACGCCTGTAATCCCAATGGCTCTGTAGGCTGAGGCAGGAGGATTGCGAGTTCAAAGCCAGCCTCAGCAACAGTGAGACACTTAGCAACTCAGTGAGACCCTGTCTCTAAATAAAATACAAAATAGGGCTGGGGATGTGGCTCAGTGGTTGAGTGCCCCTGAGTTCAATCCCATACAAAAAAAAAAAAAAAAAGAGTTCTTGATACTGGCTGTCTCCAAATTGATTTATCTTTCCATTTTCTCTCAAGCCCACTTCCTTCCTTTTGCTTCCCTGACTCCTCAGAAACTACTCTTGTTGAGGTTACCAGTGATCTCTATCCTGACAGATTCAAAGGTCAGTTTCTAGTCTTCTTATTTGACAAGCCTGAAGCATCTGATCCAGCCAGCCATTCCCTCCTCCTGAAATACTCTCTTCCATTGGCTTCCAGAGAATCCTCTAGGTTTGTTCCTCACTAGCTGTTTCTTATGTCTTTGCTACTTATTCTTCTTCATGTCCTTGACCTCCACATGTCAGTAGGATATTTCCTGTTCTCTGCATACACTCACTGTCCTGGTGATCTCATCAAGTCTTATCAGGTAGCTTGTGTGCACTGAGAACTCTCAGATTGATATTTCCAAACTGTATCTTTCTCTTGAACCTTAGGTTTATATATCCAATTTCCAACTTGGCTTCTCAACTTCAACTAAAAGAGAATCTCAAACTTAGCATATCTAAAACTTAGCTTCTGAGCTTCTGCCCCCAATCTGCTCTTACAGATTTCCTCAGCTTACTAAATAAAATGCCATCTCCAGTTGCTCAGGCCTCGTCTCTTCTCTTTTTTATCACATCTATTTTTATTCATTAGAAAACATTTTGGGGGGGCTAGGATTGTGGCTCAGCGGTAGAGCGCTTGCCTAGCATGTGCGAGGCCTTGGGTTCAATTCTCAGTGCCACATAAAAATAAATAAATAAAATAAAGGTATTGTGTCCAACTACAACTAAAGGAAAAAAAAATAGAAAACATTTTTCAGTTTGAGGCCAGCCTGGGCAGCTTAGTGAGACCCTGTCTCAAAATAAATTAAATGGGCTGGGTGGTAGAGGTCAGTGGTAGAGCACTCGAGGGTTCAATCTCTGGTACTAAAAAAATAAACCAGCAAATTTCACAGTTGCTGTGGTCAAAGCCACTACCACAATCATCTCTCCTAAATTACTGCAGTAACCTCTTAACTAATCGCCTTCTTTCTAGTATATTCTCAGGATAGGGACTAGAGTGGTTCTTTTTTTTTTTTTTTTTTTTTTAACTGTAGTGAGGATTCACTGAGCTACATGCCTCAGCCCCCAGATGGTTTCTTTTGAAGTAAAAATCACAGCAAAACCCTTCTTTGCTCAAAACCCCTAGGGAAGGGTTTTTAAACCTCAGCACCGTTGACATTGGGACTACTCCTTGGGGCCGGGTAATTTTATTCATGGGGACTTAAGTGCATTGAAGGCTGTTTAGCAGCATCCTTGGCCTCTCCCTTCCAAATCCCACATGTACATCCAGTCATACCAACCAAAAAATGTCTTTAGACATTGTCAATTGTTCCAAAGAGGGTTCAGTATTGCCCTGATTGAGAACTGCTGCCCAAGAAGCAGTAAAGTTAGAATGGCCAGGGGCTAGGGTTGTGGCTTAAATTTAGAGCACTTGCCTAGCATGCGTGAGGCACTGGGTTCTATCCTCAGCACTATATAAAAATAAAATAAAGGTATTGTGTCCACTTAAAACTAAAAAATAAATATTAAAAAAAAAGAAACGGCCAGACACAGTGGCACACAACTTTATCTAGTTAACTCAAGAGGCTGACAGGCAGATCACAAGTTTGAGTTTTGAGACCCTGTCTAAAAAAAAAAAAGAAATGGGTTGGGGTTGTAGCTCAATGGTAGAATATTTGCCTTGCATATACAAGGCTCTGGGTTCAATCCCCAGTATTGGCAAAAAAAAAAAAAAAAAAAAAATTGAATTCTTCAAAAGAGAAGACAATTATTGGTGTATGCCTGTAATCCCAGCAAAATAAAAAGAAACTGATGTAGAGCACATTTATGGCATGTATGAGTATTTTATTTTCTTTCATTGCCAAATAATAGTCTCTTGTAGCAAGGCATGGTGGTGCATGCCTGTAATCCCAGCTACTTAGGGGGCTGAGGCAGAAGGATCAGTAAGTTTGAAGCCAACCTCAGCAACTTAGTGAGACTGTCTCAAAATAAAAAGGATTGGAGTTGTAGCTCAGTGTTAGAGTTCAATCGCCAGTATTGAAAAATATATATATAGTATGAAAGCAACAGATTTCTTTTATCCATTTATCAGTTGATCAACATTTGGGTTGCTTCTACTTTATGGCTATTTGCTGCTGTGAATATCCATGTAGAAATTTTTTTGTATCTATAAGTCTTCATTTGTCTTGGATATGTACTTAAGAGTAAAATATATTGGGCCATAGTTAACTCTGTGTTTAAGATTTTGAGGAACTACCAAGCTGTTTACCAAAGCAGCTGCACCATTTTCCACTAGCAGTATATGAAGGTTTTCATATACTTGTTATTACCTGTAACCAACTTATTTATTTAAAAAAAATACTTTTATTGTAGATGGACATGATACCTTTATTTTATTTTTTTATTTGGTGCTGAGGTTTGAACCCTGTGCCTCACATGTGCTAGGCAGGCACTCTACCACTGAGCTACAACTCCAGCCCATCAGTTTATTTCTTTTAGGTATTTCGGATTGAACCTGGGGATGTTTTACCACTGAGCTCATCCCCAGTCCTTATTTTGAAACTGGGTCTCACTAGATTGCTTGAGGGCCTTTGTAAGTTGCTGAGGCTGGCCTTGAACTTGGAATCCTCCTGCTTCAGCCTCCTGAGTTGCTGGAATTATAGGCGTGAACCACTGTACCTATTACCAACTTATTTTTCAGAACTAATTCTTTTTTTTTGGGGGGGGGGCTGGGGATTGAACCCAGGGTCTTGTGCATGCAAGGCAAGCACTCTAACAACTGAGCGATATCTCCAGCCCACTTTTCAGAAATAATTCTGTCTCAGGAGGCTGAGGCAAGAGGATTGTAAGTTTGAGGATAGCCTGGATAACTTAGACTATCTTAAAATAAAAGTTTGGGGGATGTCACTTGGTGGTAGAGCACTTGTGTAGCATGTGCTAAGTCCTGGGTCAATCTCAAATCCCTAATCCCGTAAACAAACAAATAAAAAATAAATAAATCTGTAGGGAATGGGGGCTGTAGCTCATTTGTAAAGTGCTTGCCTCGCATGTGTGAGGCACTGGATTCGATCCTCAGCACCACATAAATATAGATAAAGATACTGTGTGTTCATCTACAACTCAATAAATATTACCCCCAAAAAAAATCTGAGTGAAAATTTTATTTATTTTTTATTTTTTTTATAACAGAGTACCTTTATTTTATTTATTTATGTGGTGCTGAGAATTGAACCCAGTGCCTCACACATGCAAGACAAGCGCTCTACCACTGAGCCACAACCCCAGCCCCCTGAGTGAAAATTTTAAAGGTGTGGACTTGTTCTCAATTTCTTTCTCTAGCTCCTCCTGGTTTTTTGTTTTGTTTTGGTTTGCTTTGGTTTGGGTTTTAATATTTTTTTAGTTGTATATGGACACAATATCTTTATCTAATTAATTAATTTTTAAATTATTTTGTTGTTGTTGATGGACCTTTATTTTATTTATTTATATGTGGTGCTGAGAATCAAACCTAGTGCCTCACACATGCTAGGCAAGTGTTCTACTACTGAGCCACAACCCCAGTCCTATTTAGTTATTTTTTATGTAGTGCTGAGGATTGAACCCAGTGCCTCATGCATGTGAGGCCAGCGCTCAACCACTGAGCTACAGCCCTACCCCTCCTCCTGGTTTTTGCTGGAGAAAGTGGAGTTTTTGGTTTTGTTTGTTTGTTTAAAAAGGTATGCTGTGATGAGCCTTTTTTTTCCCCCCTAATCTCAATCCACTTGTGGCCATTGGCCCACATTCAGGAAAGAGCAAATTTGAAGCACGAGAGCTGGGCATAACCTTGGCTTATGGTGTTCTCTTTGTGAAAGATCTTGCAGGAGTGGAACCCTCCCCACTGGCAAAGAACTTGAAATAAAAAGATGACCAGCATGTGAAGTCAGTACCTTTATTTATGTGATGCAGTCAGTTTTTGTTTTTGTTTCATAGTGTTGTACATCAAATCCAGGGCCTCACACATGCTAGGCAAGAGGTCTACCTCTGAGCTCCATCCCCAACTGTAGTCAGTCATTAAGCAGGAAAAGACGTGCCTGTTCAATATATCCTCCTTTCCTCTCTTTCAGATGGATGATGACGAGGATGACGATGATATAGGAGAGCATGATGACGATCACCCTGGGATGGAGGTGGTGTTGCATGAGGATAAGAAGTATTACCCCACTGCGGAGGAGGTGTATGGTCCTGAGGTGGAGACCATCGTTCAGGAAGAGGACACCCAGCCTCTCACAGGTACAGCAGAGGGCGCTGGATGTGAGGGGGACATCCAAACATGAACATTTCATTTTGTAACCTTCAACAGATCTTAAAGTTCAGTGAATGAACTGATCAGTTTTTCTTTACTACTTTCAGGTACTGTTTCTGGATTAAGATTCAATTAACACTGTTTGAATAGTCATCAAGACTTTTGGCTTATTATTTTTTTGTCTAATTCCTATTCAGATGCTTAAAGGCCATTATTAAGTTCTCCCTGTGGTCTGATAAGTTCTTCTATCTAAGTAGTCCCAACCCTTTTTACTAATCTTCACAGTGCTTATTTGTCCACCTCTTATAAGTTTTGGAAAGTAATTGTATTTATATATGTAAGGAGAGATTTTGAACAGACATTAACCTTAATCTGTACCTTTCTCCCCCTCCTCCCACCAAATAGAGTGCAAACTCTTCAGTTCACAATTTGAGATCCTTCACTGTCACGTGCCAAACAGCATTTCCAGAACGTTCTCAACATGAGTGATTCTTAAGAATAAAATAAATTGATGTTCTATATCATACATTCTGAAAGCTCAGTCTGATGAAATATAGGGGTCTGTATTTTTATGGTTTATGCCTACTTGCACATCATAACCTTTTTCATCCCCCCCCCCACCCTTAGAACCCATTATTAAGCCAGTGAAAACCAAGAAATTCACCCTGATGGAGCAGACATTACCTGTCACGGTGTATGAAATGGAGTAAGTTATAAGATCTTTGAACTTGTCTATAGAAGCAGTGTGGGTTTGTTTTTTCATGGAGACAGAAAGAAGGTTGTATTTGGTTTAAGTAGCTAGTGGATTGTGGCAGCATTTCTTCATAATTTGTCACAGTTTCCCTCAGCTTATTTGGCTACTGGGATATGTAAGCTCAATCTTAACTTTTTTCTTGGCCCTCATCCAAATCTCTGTTTCCCTCTTCCTCCACACCTTTAATTTGTTCTTGGAAGCCAGCCTTTGAAACAGAGAGGGGTATTATAATTATCAGTATTGTGGCCACCAGAGCTAATTTTGATTCAGTAAGACTGCTTAGTATTTTGGGACCAATTGAATGCTTTTTATTTTGAAAGGGAGGGCACAAGACAGTGGAGCGTGTGTAGAAGAGTTTAGCTTTTTGTGTGCACACTGTATTTGGAAACGTTTGACTGACAAAATGCAATTCTAAGGTCCTCATGTATTGAAGTGCTTGTGACTCACTATTAGGTAATGAAACTATTTTTTATTTGTTTTTAAATAGAATCTCATCCCAAGCACAAAGAATGGTGGGGGGCTCTTACGCTTCTAAAAAAAAAGTAGGGAACCTTCTGAAACAATCAGCTTACCTGCCATCATTCAGACATTTTAAAAACAACCCTTCAGAAGCTTTAAGAACTTGCTTCAGGACTGCTCAGAGGTAGAGCACTTGCCTAGTACTTGTGAGGCACTGGGTTCTATCTTTAGCACCACATACATACATACATACATATATACATGAAATTATATGTTCATCAACAACTGAAAATGTTAAAAAAAAGCTTGCTTTATATTCCTTTGCATTCTCAGTGGTGATTTTTAAAATCTCTGATCTTTGAGCCACATAAAAAGCTATAGTCAGGGGCTGGGGATGTGGCTCAAGTGGTAGCACGCTCGCCTAGCATGTATGAGGCACTGGGTTCGATCCTCAGCACCACATGAAAATAAAATATTGTGTCCACCTAAAACTAAAAAATATTTAAAAAAAAAAAAGCCATAGTCATCCAAAGGCTACTTGCCATAAGTAATATGGGTGATAAATATGAAAGACAGTGCTGGTTATGACCAGAATGGAAGTCCCCTGGGCTCAATATCAGTAATGACAGGGGTTTTCTTTAATGCTCTGTTAACTGCTCCGACAGCAATTCCAAAAGAAGCTTTCCAAATGATTTTAAGTCCTCCTGGCATCAGTGGGCTATCAGTGTAGCCTAAAGCTTTAGTATTCTTTTTTTAGTTGTAGATGGACACAATATCTTTATTTGTTTATTTTTATGTGATGCTGAGGATCGAACTCAGTGCCTCACGCATGTGAGGCAGGTGCTCTACCACTGAGCTACAGTCACAACCCTAGCCTAAAGCATTTTAAAGGGACAGTTCTCATGGAGCTGTGTTAGTTCAGGTATTTGGTTTTCTTTTTCCTCTATCTTTTTTTAATCTCATTATTTGACTGTTGAAATCCCCAAGATATTTCATTCCCAGATTGTGTCATCTCATGGATAAATCTGTTTCGTTCACACAGGCAGAACTATGTAGATGTAGACATTCTGTCTGAGAATTCTCCAGTTGGTTGGAAAGCTGTTTCTGGCCAAAAATACCCGAAACACCTTTGTACTATTCTCCACTTGAAAACTTATGCCAACGCCCCTTTTCTTGTTTCCTTTCTTCTTTCAGTTTCTTGGCAGATCTTATGGATAACTCGGAGCTCATCAGAAATGTGACCCTTTGTGGCCATCTCCACCATGGCAAGGTGGGAGAACTTTCAGCTTAGAACAGGATTTCTTTTTGTATCTGCTCATCTTTTGAGCCCTCAGAGTCACAGAGGTGGAGATTTGAGTTCATAAACCTGGACAACCTGACTTGGGGACCAGGATGGGGGAAGGGGGACAGGGTCAACATGTGCCTCTTATGAAACTGCTATGAAATTTTAGCTTTTCTGAGTAGCAGGTGGAACCTGTTCCTAAGCTACTTGCATGCCTAAGCCTTGTGTCTACGTCTAGACAGAAAAAGGGAAATTGAGCCTTACTTTGATTTTTATAAGTTTTCATTTCCTGGGGGATGCCTGTCCAGGAAAGATTTCATCTTTCATTTAAAAATAATCCTGTGGCTTCCGTGTTAATCATTTGTTGTCCCATAATACTCCTTGTTCCCCTCTTCCTCTCCTCATCCCTAAATTACATGGTGTGTTAGGAGCTCTGGGAGGAGGTCACAGTACATTTTCATTTTCCTTTGCACTTGGCAGATTATAACTTTCTCTTCCCTTTTAGACATGTTTTGTAGATTGTTTAATAGAGCAGACACACCCGGAAATCAGAAAGCGTTATGACCAGGATGTAAGTAGAACTTCTATTGAGGGTTTAGAATGAAACATTCAAAATACAGAAAGATGTCTCTCCTTCCCCTTCCTCACCCTTCCCACTCTTTATAAAGAGTGACACCTACGGAGTACTGCTTTATAATTGTAATCTCTATTAATAGGCTACAAGAAAATGATTTCAATTTTCTCAGGCAAAGAGAATATTAACCTGCAGTATTTTTAGATGATCTGTTCTGCACTTGGGATCCCTCCTCAGTTATGATATATCCTGACTTTTATAGTCTGTTCTTTCCTGTCATAGTATTAATAGCCTGCTCTATAAATATCATACAATTGGACCTTGTTGTTTTCATGGTAAATTTAAATGCCTGTGAATAAGGCCAACTGTGGCAGCAAGTCTCAGTGCAATAAATGTTCAGTCTGCCAGATTGACTGTTTTGACATGTGGGGTTCCTTGAAGGCTGGCATGTGTCTCCCTTTACCACTCTTAAGATAGAAGTGTATTTGATTAAATTTAGATCTCCAGCCATTCCTGGTCCTCAATGACTCCTTCCCAAAAGGCGGAGGTGGGGTGAGGTTGGGGGAGGACTCCACACATCAAGGAACGTTTTCCAGCTGAGTGGGCACTGGTCTCATTGTCTGGAATTGCTGTGGGGACACCCTGCTGTTTTCATCTGTTCTCCTGGGGCAGAAGCCCTAGCTGGGAGGTGGCGAGGAAAAGTGATTGATGGTTGGTATGTGGAAGAGGAGTCTGAATTCAGATGGTAATGACCTTCTTTTTTTTTTTTTTTTTTTTTTTTTTCAGTTATGCTATACTGACATCCTCTTCACAGAGCAAGAGGTAAGTGTACCTTGGGAAATCAGATGGTTACCCATATCAGACCCACCAGTAATAGTTTTGTAGAAAATGTAGAGAGGCCTTTATGGCAGCATTTTGGTCCATAGCCCACCTGCCCCTTAGCTCTGACCCACACCTCTTCTCCCCCTGCTCTTCCATGATGAGAACTGGGGAGGCAAAATGGAGGGCAAGATGGGGCCTTCCTGTCCTTGACTGGATTTAATTTGGCCTGATAAAGCAAATACTAAGAGGTGAGTCTGATTTGTGAAGCTCAACATAGTTTTTAAAATGACACCCATTGGGCTGGGGATGTGGCTCAAGCGGTAGCGCGCTCGCCTGGCATGCATGCGGCCCGGGTTCAATCCTCAACACCACATACAAAAAAACAAAGATGTTGTGTCCGCTGATAACTAAAAAATAAATATTTTTAAAAAATAAATAAATAAATAAAATAAAATGACACCCATATAATGAGTCCATCCATAGGATGATCTCTTCCAAGGAGTAGCTTCTCTCTGAACAGGTTCATGTATCTTTATGCTTCTTTTTATCTTTCCATCTGGATCTTTATCCTTCCCCTCTGACCTCTTCTGTGTCCTTTTCCCTCTATTTCTATTCCTTTTTTCCTAAATGAACACTTGGAAGACTTATATGTTCATAGATATGGTTAACTAAAGGATCCTGGAACAGAGGTAGCATGTGATAAGTAATCAGTGAATGTTAGCTTTTTTTTTTTTTAATTATTTTTTTGTAGTTAGACACAATACCTTTATTTTATTTATTTATGTTTATGTGGTGCTGATGATCGAACCCAGCGCCTCGCATATGTTAGGCAAGCACTCAATCACTGAGTCACAACCCCAGCCTTAATGTTAGCTATTTTTGTTTCTAAATATATTTATAAATTTGTTCGACTGGGCTATTTTTTAAAATATTTATTTCCTATTATAAGTGTTATAAAAACTGTATCTGTGTTTGTTTGTTTGTTTTAACAACAACAACAAAAAAAAAAACGAATATGCCCCAGATTATTTCTTTTTTTCCTGCTTTTTGTGGGACTGCGGATTGAACCCCAGAGCATTCTACTCTGAGGTACGTTACCAGCCTTCTGTATTTTATTTTGAGACAGGGTCTTGCAAAGTTGCTGAGGCTAGCCTTAAGCTTATGAGCTTTCCACCTCAGCCTCCTGAAAAACTGGGATTATAGATGTGTGCTGCTATGTCTGTTTTTTTTTTTTTTTTAGTTTTAAAATAGTCCGCTGTTATCTTTGTTTCTAGTGTATGAAGAGATAAGATTCACTGGGAATGGCAACACACACCTATAATCCCAGGCAATTCACGAGGCTGAGGCAGGAGGATTGCAAGTTCAATGCCAGCCTCAGCCACTTGGCCTGACCCTCAGCAACTTAGTGAGACCCTGTTTCAAAATAAAAAGGAGGGCTGGGATTGTGGCTCAGTGGTAGAGCACTTGCCTAGCATGGGCGGGACCCCGGTTCAATCCTCAGCACCACATAAAAAAAAAAAATAAAGGCATTGTGTTGTGTCCATCTACACCTACAATTAAATATTTAAAAAAAATAAAAATAAATAAAAAGGATTGGGGATGTGGTTCAGTGGTAAAGCACCCTGGTTTACATCCCTAGTACCAAAAAATATGTTTCATCTTCAAGGTCAATTTGGTTAGAATCAGAAATAAAAATTATACCCACTATAAAGAGAGACATTATTGTAATTTGCTATACTGCACCCTCCAGCAAAGCAAGAAGTCTTGACCACTGTCTCTTGTGACTTTCAGAGAGGTGTTGGCATCAAGAGCACTCCTGTGACTGTGGTCCTGCCAGATACCAAAGGAAAATCTTACCTTTTCAATATCATGGACACGCCAGGTGAAATATTCCCTTACTCTGTGTGGTTGAAACCTGTCCTGGTTTGGGCTCTATGCTCCTGCTTCCAGAGCAATGTGAAGTAGCACATTTTTGTTTTTGTCTTCCTTTCACACTTTCATTCTTTATTGAGGTAGTTTTCATTTTTCAGAATCTTCTTTGCTTCTTACTAATTAGCAAACACTGTGCTTTATGCTTGTCTTTACTTTCCTCTAGAATATTTTAATTTTAGAGAACCTTATGTATTTATTCACTTCAGCCTGTATCAGGCCCCAGGCTTGCCCCTGGAGAAGTAAAGGTTAGTTAGACCTTGTCCCTGGCCTTTGGCATTCTCAGTGTTTTGAAGGAGACCAGTGGACATGGAGATAACTGTGGGAGCAGTGCACCTTGCCTTGCAGCTGACTCTTGTGGAAAGGACTGACTTGTTGCCATCCCTGGTATTGCCAAAAAAGAAGATAGAGAAGAAAGGACTGACTTGGGGCAGAGTATTTTTGGGGCTGGGGATATAGCTTTAAGGCACCTAACATATGCAAGACCCTAAGTTCAATTTTCAGCACTGCAAAAAAGAGGACAAAAATTAGAACTTTACATTTTGGTAGATGTGCTTTCATTACACTATCAGGTACCTAGTGCCCTGATACCCTCAGTTTCTACAGAACACTACCTCTCCCCTCAGCAGCATCTTATCAGGAAACTGACTTCTTGAGCAGCACCCCACATCCCTTTGCCCTTTCTCCCTCCTCCAGATTGTCTTAGGTCCCACAGAACTCTGCTTACAGAGTAAGCTGGTATGTCAGGGTAAGCTCACTATGCCCTCCTAGGTAAAACTGTCTATCTCTTATATATGGGGGCCTCCTGTATAAAATATTAATCCGCCTGGGCGTAGTGGCACACACCTACATAATTCCAGCATCTGGTGGTAGGGGGTATTGAGGCAGGAGGATCATGAGTTTGAAACCAGCCTCAGCAACTTACTGAGACCCTGCTCAAAGTAAAAAGGGCTGCAGTGTAATTCAGTGGTACAGTGATCCTGGGTTCAATCCCCAGTACTGCAAAATAAACAAACAAATAAATAAATGATGAATCAAAGGATGTGACTAATGGAAGAAATTTGTACACTGCCCAAGGAGTTGTGAGAAGAAGTGAAAGCAGATGCTTATGAGTTTATAAGCTTCAAAGTGCTCCTTAGATCACACAACAAGTTAATTGTGCCTCCTCACTCACCATTTGGTGACTTACTTAATATTTGCTTTTCAGGACATGTGAATTTTTCTGATGAGGTCACAGCTGGCTTGCGCATCTCAGATGGAGTGGTCCTTTTCATCGATGCCGCTGAGGGGGTGAGTCAGGCTCTGCTCTCCTGTTTGCCCCCACACAGTGCCCAGAGCATTAGGTGTGCTGGGAGCCAGCAAACATGAAAGTCTGGGATTAAGGTTTAGATTTGCTCTAAAATTAGCGCAGCAAATGAAGTTCAAAATTAATTATCAAGATGGGTCTCTTTGCTCAGTGAAGCTCAAAATGATAAGACCCATTGTCATTCAAGAAATACAAAGATAATGACAGATGTAAATTAAAGGAAGGAAGGAAAGCATATTCATATACAGGGATTTTTAAAAGTTAATAGATTTTTCTGAGATTAGAGTTAAAAGGCCAGGGTGTCTTTTATATTTGTAAATTGAAAGATTCGGTACCTTGACTAACCTGCGTTTGTATTGTCAGTGGTGAGATAGCCAGCAGAGGAAGAAGTCTTGACTATTCTTTTTGTGAGTGACTTTTTAAAGTTGACTTAATTTTGACTGTGAAATAATTTCAAAGTTAGCGAGAAGTTGCCTGAGTAGTACAAGGAACTCACCTTTATTTATTTATTTTTAATTTTCTAGTGTGTGGTGCTGAGGGCCAAACCCAGGATCTCATGCCTCCTAGGCAAGTCCTCTACCACTAGAGCTATACTCCCAGCCCCTTTGAACCATTTAAAAGTACAATATTCGCTGGACACTGTGGCAAAAGCCTGTAATCCCAGCTACTGCAGAGGCTGAGACAGGAGAATTGCAAGTTTAAGTCTGGTCTCAGCAACTTAGGTCCTAAGCAATGTAGTGAGACCCTGTAGCTTAGTGGTAAATAACCCCTGGGTTAAATCTCTGTACCAAAAAAATAAATAACGGTAAAATATTTCATGATTTCTTTTTTGTTTGTTGTATGATTTTTTTGTTTCTTGGTTCTTATTTTTTTGTGGGGCTGGGGATTGAATCTAGGGCCTCATGGATGCTAGGCAAACGTCCTACCACTGAGCTACAACTTCAGAGCTTTTTATTTTATTTTGAAGCACAGTCTTACTAAGTTGCTCAGGCTGGCGTTGAACTTGAGATTTTACTGCCTCAGCCTCCCAAGTAGTTGGCAGAATTTATTTTATAAGGATAAGTACATTCACTTACAGTAACCATAACCAGGAAATTGACATTGATACAACACTATTATAACTGATATTTTTTGTAGATCTTATTCAATTTCACAAATTGGCCCAGTAATGTCCTTGAATTTTATCCCCTAATACAGAATGGTGCATCTCATTTATGTGTTTAGTTCCTTTTAATTGAAACTGTTCTTTAGCTTTTCTTTGTCTCCTATGACATTGGCATTTTTTTCAAGGGAATAGGGCATTTGTTTTGTAGAATTATCTCTCAGTTTGGGTTTACTTAATGTTTCCTCATGATTAGTTTCAAGTTACTTTGGGCAAGAGTACTGCATAGTTATGTTCTTATGAGTCCATCACATCAGGAAGTAGATGATGTTACCTTATCCCATAACTGATGATGTTAACTTTGATCACTTGGTTAAAGTAGGTTGGCCAGGTTTCTTAGTGTAAAGTTACTATTTCCTCCTTTGTAATAAATAATTTATGGGGAGATACTTTGTGTATTCTATTTGTTATCAACCTTTCCCTGATTATTTTATCGTGCATTGATAGTTCTTGGCTTTTATTTCTATAATTATTTCAAATGGTGATTTTTTTCTCTTTTATTTCTTCTGTATTTATTGGTTAGAATTGTGTTGTAAGGAAGAACCCTCCCCCAAATTTGCTTATTTATTATCAGTATGGATATATGGGTTTTTATTTTATTCAGTGGGTTATAATTCCTTGTTGTTATTAGTATATATACTGTTGCTCTAGTTGTCCCAGATTTGGCTAGTAAGAGTTCCTTCAAGCTGGCTGTTTCATGCTTATGACCCATGCATCTATTTTTGAGCACTTCCTTACTCTCTGGCACAAAAAGATGTATGTTCTAGACTCATCTTATACTTTTCCTGAGATCCTGGAATCATCCAGTTCATTAAGGAACTTGGGCTTCTTTTTTGTGTGTGTGATGTTGGGGTTTGAACCCAGGGTCTTTTGCTTGCTAACCAAGCACTCTACCAGTGTGCTACATCCCAAGCCCTTTTTATTTTTTTGAAAAATTGTTCCACTAATTTACCCAAATTGCCCTCTAACTTATAATCTTTCTTGCTAAGCCTCCTAAGCAGCTGGGATTGTAGGCATGTCCCACCATGCCAGATAAGCTCTGATTTCTAGGAAATAGTATTTAGAAGCAAAGTTCCAGGTGTGCTCGTTGCTCTTGGGATACATCACTTCCTGTCCCTTTCATTGAGCACTGGTAGATAACATACACCTACATGTGTCTTTAATTATTTTTGTACTTGTGTATTGAAACTCATTCATCCTAATACCCACATTCTATTCTAGCACCATAGGTCTTCCTGTCCTTCCTGGTTTCTTCTTTGTGCTGAGAATCCTGGCTTCCAGCATCCTCAGCGTGTTTATTCATATATTTCTCAGATCTACAGAGTGCACTCTTAAAGTTCCTACATCTGCCTCTAGGAAAGTGCATCCTTCCTGGCAATCTTTCCCCTGCCCTTTATCCTCTTGTACTTCTTGTTTTGAAAGTTTGGTACCCTCTCTGACTCTGCTCTAGGCTTTTCTGCCCTCTTTGTTCTTATCAACACCTTCTGAACCCTGTGTTTGTTAGGTGATGCTGAACACTGAGCGGCTGATCAAGCATGCAGTGCAGGAGAGGCTGGCAGTCACCGTGTGTATCAACAAGATTGACAGACTGATCCTGGAGCTGAAGCTGCCTCCAACTGATGCTTACTATAAGCTGCGCCACATTGTGGATGAAGTCAATGGATTAATAAGGTAGTGGATGAAATCAGTGGATTAATAAGGGAGTGGATTTCCTGTCCTTGGAGACTCTGGTTTTTATAAATCTTAATTTTACCCAGGAATACCTCTGGGAGTAACTCATAATTTATTTCTTGGCATGTGTTGATGAGCTAGTTGGGCAGAATTCAAGGTATTTTTCAGGACCCTACAGCGATTGACTCCATAGCCTTGTCTCATTAGCCCTGTGTCTTAACTAGTTGTCCAATTTAAACAGGTAGTATTGGGGTCAGTACCTTGGGCTCTAGAAACAGTCTCATCTTCACGAGATAACTGTGAATTGGACAGATTATTTAAGCTTAGTTTTTGCTTCTATAAAGAAAAAGTAATAATATTTGCCTATCGAAATATAACAACAAATGAAATAGATATTTGGTATAGTATTCTAAACACAGAGCTTACTTACGCCAACTGAGTGCTAAATAATGTTGGCTGCTGTTTTATTAACATAGATTAAGTAAATTAAGGAACTGTTTACTGTATTTCTGTGGATATACTTGCTTCTCAACAAGGTGGATTTAGGGCTCACTTTAATGAGTATGAGTGATGGGATAGTACACAGTATCTAAGTGGCATTTTGGTACTTTTTTCTTTCCTTTATTTTGTTTTATTTTGGTCCTAGGGATTGAACCCGGGGACCCTTATTGGTAGTTATAGATGGACAGCATGCCTTTATTTTATTTATTTATTTTTTTATGTGGTGCTAGGGATCAGATCCAGTGCCTCACTCATGTTGGGCAAGTGCTCTGCCATAGAGCTGCAGCCCCAGCCCCTAGCCCTTTTTATTCTTTGTTTTGAGACAAGATCTCACAAAGGTGATGAGGCTGGCCTTGAACTTGCAATCCTCCTGCTACCTCAACCTCCTGAGTTGCTAGGATTACCAGCATGTGCCACCAAGCCCAGCTCTCAATATATCTTAAAGGCATTCTTATCTGCAGGCTGAAGAATGTACTGTATGACTTCTTACGGCCCCTAAAATAGGCCTGGGAAGAGGCCATCCTATTGAAAGAATGCCTTTCCAGTTGAGGATTGAGGGTTGCCCCTATATATCCAGAGTCTGAGTTACCTTTAGGAGACTCCCCAGTTGGTAGCACTAATTCTCAACAGGAAAATTTTCTCCCTGTTTCTGGAGAAGCTGAGAAAAAATAAAAAAACCTTTTTTTTTTTTTTAAGTAGAAGATGAAATTAGCTTAAATCTTGATCTACCAAAATAGAAAGTCAAGAGTTATGCTTTAAACCTATAAATAAGGAAAGTAATAAAATATGTTGCTTAAATACTTATAGATATCAAGGTAAATACTCCAAGAGCAGCAGGGTTTGTTGTTTTTTGGTTTTTTTTTTTTTTTTCCTCCCTTGCTGTACAGAGGATCAAACTCAGGATCTTTTTTTTTTTTTTTTAATGTTTGTTCTTTTTTTTAAAGAGAGAGAGAGAATTTTTTAATATTTATTTTTTAGTTTTCAGTGGACACAACATCTTTGTTTGTATGTGGTGTTGAGGATCGAACCGGGCTGCACGCATGCCAGGCTAGCACGCTACCGCTTGAGCCACATCCCCAGCCCCAAACTCAGGATCTTGAATGCTAGGCAAACGTTCTAACAGTGAGCTATATGCCAACCCTATGAGCAATTTTTAAAAAGTCAAAAGCAGTTGCTTCTTGAGAGTATAACTTCAGGGTAGGTGGAAGCAAGTAGGGAACTATTCTAAGCTGATACTTTTATTTCAAAATTAGAAAATTCTGTTCCAATAAGGCTAAAATTGTGGATTTGATTCATGTATACACTGGTTTTCTTATAAATGCAAATGGGCTTGAGGTGGTTATTATGGCTTCTGCATGACTTTTTTTGGGGGAGTGGGGGTACCAGAGATTGAACTCAGGGACACTTGACCACTGAGCCACACCCTCAGCCCTATTTTGTGTTTCATTTAGAGATAGGGTCTCACTGAGTTGCTTAGTGCCTCACTTTTGCTGAATCTGGCTTTGAACTCATTATCCTCCTGCCTCAGCCTCCCAAGCTGCTTGGGATTACAGGTGTGCACCACCATGCCTGGCCTTCTGCATGACTTTTAAGATTGAAAGTTGTACAGGGCATGGTGGTGCACATTTGAAATTCTGGAGACTTGGGAGAATGAGACAATAAGATTGCAAGTTCAAGGCCAGCCTTAGCAATTTAGTGAGCACTATCTCAAAATTAAAAAGGGCTGGGGATGTAGCTCAGTGGTAAACTGTATCCTGGGTTAGATCCACAGTTTAAAAAAATAAATGAATGGAGGAATATAGCTCAGCTATAGAATGCTTACCTGACATACACAATTCCCTGCGTTCAGTCTTTAACACAGCAAAATATAAATAAATAAGTAAAAAATAAAATTTTATCATAAACTTTTAAAACAAAGCTGAACAAAGAAAAACAAGACAGTAAATTTGGGGAGCAAAGTTGGTCTTTTTCTTTCTTTTCATGAGTGATACTTGTACGTAAGTCTGTTTGTATTCATGAAATTGGGAATGCTCTCAAATGTGTTCCTCTCTGATCACATTATATTCATTTCTTGTGTTCCAAGGTCTTTGTCTCTGTCCTCCAGGTTTTCCCCTTGTCTGTCCTATGTGGTTAGCTTTTCTAAGATTCTGCAGAATGTTCCCAGCTCGGGAAGTCAGCTTGTTACTGGGAGTTAGGGAACAACTCCATCATGTCACTTTCTTGGAACAGGCTGTTGGCAAACTAAGAGTCTTATGCAAGCCCCTCCTCAGGGCTGGAGAGTGGCTGTGACACAGAGTTCCTGCCCTTCCCCCTTGGCAGTGTATCCGGGCTGCTGCACAGCCTGGCACTGGCTCACCACGTTCTCTTTTTCAGCATGTATTCCACCGATGAGAACCTGATCCTTTCCCCGCTCCTGGGCAATGTCTGCTTCTCCAGCTCCCAGTACAGCATCTGCTTCACGTTGGGCTCCTTTGCCAAGATCTATGCTGACACTTTTGGTAAGCTCTGGCTGGCACTGTGTCTCGCCAGCTTCCCCAGAGTCATGTGTGCATTTCCTGCTGAATGGCTCAGACTGGCTTCATGTCACAGTACCCTGTTGGAGAGGAAACAGTTCATCACCTACTGCATATTTGGGGCTCTTTTTGACCTATCGTTTTCTTTAGGTTTAATAGTTTCTAACAAAAGAAAAACAAAAGCAACTGGGAAGTGAGGCAGAGTTTACAAAGTAGGAATTATCCATGCCTGCAAAGCAATTTCAGACTTCCTTCTTAAAGGTGGAGTCTCTCTGTTAGAGCTTCTGTTTTTCCAGCTGTAACTAAGCACGTATAAATTTGATAGGTCTAATTGAGAACCCAAATTAGACTGTACAAGCCTCCACTGGCAGACCCAGTTGCATGAGTCTATGGGTGTCCAGAGCATTGACACCAGATCTCTGAGGTCAGCTTCCCTACCTAAGGGGCTCCCCAGCTTTTCCATTTCTGTTGCCTCACCAGTTACCTCCAATTCCAATAGGAACCATGTATTGATAGTCTTAAGTGTGTCAATGAAGTAATTCTTTCATAGGGAGTTGTTACCCTATTTTCAGGGCTGAAGATACAGGCCCTGTGAGAGGTCTCACAACAGAGAGGTAGTGGGGGACCACCATTTCTGTTCTCACCAGTCACACCACCTCATTCTCAGGGTGGATGACTTTGTTCCTTTGAAAAAACAAGCAAAACTTATTTTTTAAGTTTAGCCAGGCCCAGTAATAGATGCCTATAATCCCAGTGACTTCGGGAGGCTGAGACAAGAGGATCGCAAGTTCAAAGCCAGTCTCAGCAACTTAACAAAGCCCTAAGCAACTCAGTGAGACTTTGTCTCTAAAAAACTGGGGGCGAGGTGGGGGGGGGGGAGTGTTAAAGCGGCTGGGGATGTGGCTCAGTGGTTAAGTGCCCCTAAGTTAATCCCTGTTAACCACCCCCCTCCCCCCCCAAAAAAAAAAAAAAACAACAGGGGCTGGGGATGTGGCTCAAGCGGTGGCGCGCTCGCCGGGCGTGCGTGCGGCCCGGGTTCGATCCTCAGCACCGCATGCCGGCAGGGATGTTGTGTCCGCCGAGAACTAAAAAATAAATATTGAAAAAATTCTCTCTCTCTCCTCTCTCACTCTCTCTTTGAAAAAAAAAAAAAAAACAACAACCCTAAGTTGGTGTTTTATGGCTTTGTTTTTTTGTTCTTGTTTTTGTTTTTTGTTTTTTTTTTGTAGTGGTGGCAATGGGGATAGAACCCAGGGCTTCATGGATGCCAGGCATTGCCCTATCAATGAACTAGACCTCCAGCCTATCGTTTTAAAAACACATGTATATTTAATAGGTGTTTATTATAGGAAAGTGGAAAATACAGTAAAATCTGGTCAAGAAATTAAAATATACCCATGACTTCTTTACCCTTGCCACTGTTAACATTTTCTTTTTGGTTCTCTCTTTTCCTGTTTATTATTTTACATAAATGAGATCGTATGTATACCTATTTCCTGGGTTTTCACTCATCATTGGATCATTCACCATTAGATGAATATTTGATTTGTTTCCAGACAGTGCTATTTTAAAAAATGGATAGGTGGACAATGAATGAAATTCATTTGGTGGGCTTCCAGTACAAGTTTGTCCTTTGTATCAACTTGTCCATCTCAGTGTCCTTTGTATCAGCATGGAAGCAAAATCAAAGACCCTTTCTGTAATTATAATGTACATATACTTTAGTTACTCTTTGAAAATGTTCTGCGCTATGGGAAAAACTGTTACTACTCCTTTGGGCCACTTTTCAGTATTATCATCATAAAAAGCCATACATGCACTTCTAGAAGGTCAGCATTGAAGGGAATATCAGAGATATGTAGTCCTTCCTCTTCATTTTTCATATGCAGTACATATTGCATTTTATTTTACATATCCACTTTACACAAGGTCACAGAACTTGGTGGAGTTGGTTCTCTCAAATCATTTGCACCATACTGCCAAATCAATTCTGAGCCCTCTTGCTAGGGATACAGTATAACAGTGCATGATAAATAGTCTCTGACTTCTAGGAGTTTCTTCCACTAGTCAAAATCACAGAGTGAGGAATGGCAGTGTAAGATGATTGCAGGAGCTGAGTGCCAAGTAGCTGGGGTAGGCAGGTAGAGCTCAGGGAATGGCAGGGAACGTCAGCTTCAGTGGCCTAGCAGCACAGTAGGCTGCACAAAGAAAGGCAGGCTTGAGCAAGTAGAGACTAGGGAGCCAGGCATTTCACTCTCAGAATTGGAAGAGGGAGTGTGGAGGCAGGCATTGTCGGTCATGGCCTCTGCAGAAAACAGTGGGCTAAATTGCCAAGGAGAAAGTTCAAATCAAAATTGCCAGTGAGGGGTCTGGGGTTATGGCTCAGTGGTAGAGCACTCGTCTGGCATGTGTGAGGCACTGGGTTCCATCCTCAGCACCACACGAAACAAATAAATAAAGGTATTATGTCCATCTACAACTTAAAAAAACTAGTGGCTGGTTTCGGACCACATAGAGGAGGATTTGGATTCCAGGTACTTTATCCTGTAGGAAATGAGAAACTATCAGAGATTGGAGTGTAATCTGCAAATCTGATGAAAGATAGACCAGAAGGAGGATGGAATGTGAGATATTTTGCCAGTGTTCAGATATAGGATTGTGGGTATTCAATTAGCATTACCTGTGAAATTTTAAAAGGAAGAAATGGATTGGAGAAGTGTTCATTCATTCTTTCAGTAAACATTTATGAAACCTCTGTTAAATTTTGGGTACCTTCTTATAGGTATTCAAGAAGTTCAGTACAGCCTAGCACAGTGGCACATGACTGTATCCCAGCTACTTCAGAGGTTGAAGCAAGAAGATTGCAAGCTCAAGGCCAACATAGGCTGCTTAGCTAAATCCTGTCTCAAAATTTAAAAAATGGCTGGGGATATAGCTCAGCAGTGGAGCACTCCTCGATTCAATCCCCAGTACTGGGAAAAAGAAAAAATATACTCCAAGTCTGGGAGTTCAGTGGTAGAGTATACTTCAGTGGTAGAGTGCTTGCCTAGCATGCAAGAGGCCCTGGGTTCCATCTCCAGCACTACATAAGAGGAGAAGTAGTTCAGTCCAGTGCTCCAACACAATAAGAGCAACAGTAAGGGGGTCTAAAAGACATTGCAGATCAGAGAAGAATGAACATTTTGGTAACTACTGAAGTGGGACAGAATGGAAGACTTGGTAATTAACATGGGGAAGAAAAAGATTTGGAACTTATTTGAAATGTTGTGGTGCCTCACAAAGAGATTGAAAGGTCTGAAGGGGAATGTGACTTTCCTTTGTGCCTCCTCAGGTGAGAAAAAACAGCCTGACATCTGGGAAGAAATATCCGGAAGGTAGTTGTTTTGTCAGTGACCTAATTGAATTTTTTAGGAGGTTTTTATTGTTGTTGCTATTTTTGTGGCACTAGACATTGAACTGAGGGTCTCACATGCTAGGGAAGTGCTTTATCACTGAATTCCAACATTCATTCATTTATTCGTTTGTTTGTTTATTAGAACCAGGGATTAAACCCAAGAGTGCTTAATCACTGAGTCATATCGCAGCCCTTTTTTTTTTTTTTTTTTTTTGAGACAGGGTCTCATTAAGTTACCTAGGCTGCCCTTAAACTTGGAATATTCCTGCCTCATCCTCCCAAGTAATTGGGATTTCAAGCATTTGCCTTTGAACTTGGCTTTTCATGAGCTCATGACACTTGAATTTCAAGTCAGTTGCTTGGTTCAGTCTGATTAGGTTTAGCAGTTGCAGTCAGACTACAAGAATTAATTGATAAAAGATGAGACAAAGATTGTTTTTGGTGTTTTCTCCCTGGAGGGCTGAATGATTGCCTGTTAGAGTTTTAGGGCTCATTAGAGCCTTATGCAGATGCTTCAGTAATAAGTTGACCCATACTGGAAGCAGAATAGAGCTTTTAGGTGGATCAAGAAAGATTGAAGGACTGGGGATATGGCTCAGTGGCAGAATGTTTGCCTAGCATGCACATGAGACCCTGAGTTCAACCCTCAGCACTGCAAAAAAGAAAGAAGGGAAGAGAAAGGAACCATTAAACTGCTTCCTTAGAAAGACCGAGGGTTAGATACAGACAGAAAATATATATAGGCGGTTGAGCTGTTGTTTCATGCCTTGTCTATAGCTCAGTCCTAGTGCTTGCTGAAAAGGGAGAAAAATACTTGTGTTCTCATTTTGGCTTCAGCGTAGCCTTGTCAACTTTAGGCCACTCCTGTCCTTCCTGTGCCTGAGTAACTTTGTCTGACTACTTGGCTAGACAGAAGTGTCTGGACCCTGGAAAGGAAATACTAGAATTCCTCAACATGGTTGAGGACCACTTGTAGCA
This sequence comes from Spermophilus citellus, assembly GCF_964194105.1. Taxonomy (NCBI): domain Eukaryota; kingdom Metazoa; phylum Chordata; class Mammalia; order Rodentia; family Sciuridae; genus Spermophilus; species Spermophilus citellus. The sequence continues at coordinate 57,533,064 of NC_138199.1, read as the reverse complement.
CCTGAAACAGATTTCAAACAACCCTGTGCTAGGTAGTTTATAATTGTGTGACTTTTCTGTAGGTGACATTAATTACCAGGAATTTGCTAAAAGACTCTGGGGTGACATCTACTTCAACCCTAAGACGTAAGTAGATTGTGGTTCATGACTCTCTGAAAGGGTGGTGGGGTAATTCATTCTCTCCAGTAAGCAAGGACAAATAAAGAATTTCCAAGATAAAACCTACTTGTTTCTTAGACATGAACTGCTGTCCTTGTTCCCCTGGATTGGTGTCTAATATTATATGAGAGGCTATTTCTACTGAGGTCCTCAGGCATGCAAGAGGGTTGTAATCATGTGTCCTCTCAAAAATATCTCTTTGGAAACTATGATCACAATGCATTCCTCCCTTTGCTCCTGCTCAGACTCAGAACTTAGGCAGTGCAGCCTTGGGGTCAGTGACACTGCCTTCTCCCTCCTGGGTCACTCAGGACTCTTATTTCTCTTTTTAGGCGAAAGTTCACAAAAAAGGCCCCAACCAGCAGCTCCCAGAGGAGCTTCGTGGAATTTATCTTGGAGCCCCTTTATAAGATCCTTGCTCAGGTGAGTGTCAGGCCACCTGCTTCACATCTGCTCTTGTAAGCACAGATGGAAAAACTGGTGAAGTCATATTCTCCTCTGCCCTAAACCTGCTCACCTGCTCAGTTTTGTTTTACTGAGCATGAGGGAGTGGCTGTCAACATTTTGTTTTTTGTTTAGTACCAGAGATTGAACTCACATTTGTTTTTGCATGCACAAAGCCCTTGTTTAGGCTGGCTTTGAACTTGTGATGCTCCTGCCTCAGCCTCCTGCATTGCTGGGATTATATATCCTAACTCTTTAGAAGAATAATTTTGGTTGTGGGAATTTAATTTACAGGTATAATTGTGACCTCCCGGTTATTTATATATTAAAGATGTTTATGTTAACAAGCTATGGTGGTGCATGCCTGTAATTCCACCTACACAGGAAGCTGAAGAAGGAGGATGACAAGTTGGAGAACAGCCTTAGCAACTTAGTGAGACCCTACCTCAAAAAATAAAAAGGGGCCTGGTGCAGTGGCACATGCCTGTAATCCCAGCAGCTCAGGAGGCTGACAGGAGGATTGCAAGTCTGATCTCAGCTAAGCAACTCAATGAGACCCTCTCTCTAATAAAATACAAAAATGGGCTGGGGATGTGGCTCAGAGGTTGAGTGCTCCTGTGTTTAATCCCTGGTACCTTAAAAAAATAAAATTAAAATTAAAAAATATAAAAAGGAGGCCAGGCGTGGTGGTGCATGCCTGTAATCCCAGCAGCTCAGGAGGCTGACAGGAGGATTGCAAGTTCAAGTCTGGTCTCAGTCACGTCAAGGTGCTAATAAGCAACTCAGTGAGACCCTGTCTGTAAATAAAATGCAAAAATAGGGCTGGGGAAGTGGCTCAGTATTGAGTGCCCCTGAGTAAAATCCCTGGTAAATTTTTTTTTTAAATAAATAAAAAGGGGGGCTGGGATATAGCTCAGTTGGTAGAGTTCTTGCCCTGCTTGAACAAAGCCCTGGGTTCAATCCTCAGCACCACAAATAAATAAATAGATAGATAGATATATAAATGAATAAATAAATAGGGCTGGGGATGTAATCAGTGTTGGGAGGGAGACTTAATGTAACATTTTGTTTATATGAATTTGTGCTACCAGAAGTGGAAGTGCAGGACTAAAAGGGTAAAAATGTTACATAGGAATTTTCATACAGACCTTTCTCAGTGATGAAATATGCTTAATAAGCATCTTGCACAAAGGTGTCTCTCTCTCTCTCTCTCTCTCTCTCTCTCTCTCTCTCTCTCTCACACACACACACACACACACACACACACACACACACACACGGAATGTGTGTGGCCATTCCAGCTGATAAAAGAGCAAAACATAGCAACAAGGCAAAATAGCCATTAAAATTTATCAGCACTGAAAAACACTTAGTATCTTTTGTCAAGACTGGAATGGATTAATAAAAGAAATTTATAGAATCTGCCTCAGTGGCGACCCTGAGTCTGCTGAGGATAATTTAGTGTGGCATTGTCCTGACAGAATGAACTGCTAGGTGGCCTTTTTTGGTTCCTTCCATTCCCTTGATCCTCTAAATCTGAACAGTCTCTTGAGTAGGAGGGGTAAGGGATTTCCTGAGTAGAAGTGATGCTGCTTTTCAGACACCAGGGGGCAGCACCAACAGAAATCAAGCTAAGTGCTTAGTTTATTGGCAGATGGGTATTTCACCAAGTTGGCTCTGCCCCACTTTGGGTTGAAGGGTAGGTACGCTAGGCTTCTTTTTTTTTTTTGAAGAGAGAGAATTTTTAATATTTATTTTTCAGTTTTCGGTGGACACAACATCTTTATTTTTTATTTTTATGTGGTGCTGAGGATCGAACCCAGCGCCCCGTGCATGCCAGGCCAGCACGTTACCTCTTAAGCCACATCCCCAGCCCCCACTAGGCTTCTTGAAACCAAACTGTTGTCCTTGAAGAGCTCTCCCTGTGGAAGAGAACCAGTGCAGCAGCTTTTCAGATTCCCCTTTGCCCTCCCCGTCTATAGCACCACACCGGGGCTCTTACCTACAGTTGACTTGGTATCTGGTTCTCCCACAGGTGGTGGGTGATGTGGACACCAGCCTGCCGAGGACCCTCGATGAGCTTGGCATCCACCTGACCAAGGAAGAGCTGAAGCTGAACATCCGCCCCCTGCTCAGACTGGTCTGCAAAAAGTTCTTTGGCGAGTTCACAGGTAATAGAGAGCTCACCTTCTTGTGTCCTGTCACAGGTATCACCAGAACTCTTTTTTACCCTGTAGTAGTGGTCCAAGTGCTGAGGCTCTTTAAACAAACCATAGTTTGGGACACAGAAGCTTTCTATTTTTTCCGAGCTGCTTTCCTTAGTGGATGATAGCAAAACTCCTGACTTGGGAACTTAAAGAAATTAGATCTCCCTAACAGGAGGAGCTTCCAAGTGACAGAGATGAGACAAATTCTGGGTTTGGAATATTTGCTAGGGAATAGTCAGGAAAGCAAACATCTGGGGGAGTGAGCTAGTAGGAAGATTTTAGGCTAGGATTCAGGAGACTTGGGTTATAAACCCAGGTTTCCCTTTCCTACAAGGTGCTCTCCTGTGCCTTAGTGACATAGGAGGTCCATAATTGCTGCTCATTTTCCCCTATGAGAAATGAGTACTGGGCTGATTGAAAATAGACCTGAGTTTGTTATTTGGTACTGGGGATTGAACCCAGGGCACTCAACCACTGAGCTACATCTCTAGCCCTTTTTTATATTTTAAGACAGTGTCTTGCTAAGTTGCTTAGGGCCTCAGTAAGTTGCTGAGGCTGGCTTTGAACTTGTGATCTTTCTGCCTCAGCCTTCCAAGTAACTGAGATTACAAAAGTGTGCCACCATGCCTGGTTGAGTGCTTTCTCTTATATGGCTTATTGTTCTGTTAGGAAAATAGTAATTTATTGAATAGAAATATGGAGAGTTTCTCAGTTCAGGAATTATTTGAGCAAGAAGAGATAGGGTGCTTTTCTAGGTCAGTACAAGCTCTCAGTAAATGTTTATAGTCAATAAAAGCATGGATCTCTGTGGCCGTGGATTGCTGTAGAAACTTTAAACTGTTTTGTCAGCTGAGTTACAAGAAATCTATATCACTGAGACCTGCTTCTTAAACTTCTCTGAATCGGTACAACTCCAAATCTTTCAGCAAAATCCTTCCCTAAAATCATAGTTCCATTCTGTTTGCAACTAAAAGGCTCAGGGGTTACTCCAGTTGAACTGGGCTAACTGGGCTGTACAAAATAATCACACAAGAGACACAAATACCTTTTTCTTTGGGATCGCTGTGATGGCTCCTCTGACCTTAAGGGTCCACAGGAAGAGAGAGAGCGAGAGCACACGCTGACCCCTTTTATTGAGGAGAAGCTATTCAAATGAGACAAGGGGTCAGGTTTCGGGGGGCTGAGTCTATCTTCACGATGTCCACTGTCAGCAGGTTGACTGACACCTGGGTAGGCCACCACTCAAGGGCACAGTAAGAGAAGGGGACACACACCAGGCACTTCCATGGAAGATTCTATTCTAAACAGGGCAAGGGGTTATATTACAAAGGAACAGGTGAGCATAGCTTCACCCATGGGGCTGTAGCAAGACACACCCATGCATGAGACACCAACCCTCAAACCCAAGAAGGGTAGGGAAAGCTCTGCCACATTTCTGTGACTGAGCGCCTCAGCACCCAGCCGGGGAATGTGACTCAGTCGCGAGTAAGGTTGGTCTCCCATAGTTCCATAGTTTTTAGAACCAAAATCATACTCCTTGCAGTCTCCTCAGTGTCATGAGAAGGTCCATAATTGCTGCTCATTTCCCCCTATGAGAGTATGTAGTCATGGCTTTCTCTTCTTTCTCCACAGGCTTTGTGGACATGTGTGTACAGCACATCCCTTCTCCAAAGGTGGGTGCCAAGCCTAAGATTGAGCACACCTACACAGGTGGTGTTGACTCTGACCTTGGCGAGGCCATGAGCGACTGTGACCCTGATGTAAGTGAACATGGCCCCCAGTTCCCTTCCTGCATAGGCATACTGATTTTTGGTCTTAGGAGTAATGCTCTCTTTCCCATCTTTGCCTCCCACTGAACCCTCCGTGAGCAGAGTCAGGTCTGAATTCACAGCCAGATGTTGCCAGTACTAGTGAACACTCTCATGCTTTCTGACTCTCAGGGTCTTGTTCTGTAATGTGAGGATAATATCAGTTGTTACGACAGTTAAACAAGATTAAGGAAGTATTACAGTTGTGTTTAGCATGGTGCTATAGTAAAGATTACTGGCAGATAGTAAAGATTCAACAAGTGGTATCTGTCTTGTCAGTCTGGGGTTTAAAAACACCTTTCTAGGGCTAGAGTGTAGCTCCATGCTAGAGCATATGCTTAGCATGGATATGACCCTGTGTTCAATCCCCAGACACCAAAAAACAGCAACTACCAAAAAAAAAAAAAAACTCCAGTCATTCCTCAGGCAATGTAGTGTCTCGTCATAAGCATATGGTAGGTTGAGAATTGTGAGTTACACGTTCAGAGGAAATTTAGGGCAAGTAATTTTGTCAGTATTGCCAATTTGCCATCCCAAACCTGCTTGTCTTCCCGTTACCTTAGCCTGTGTCTCCTGTTAACCCTCCAGAGAGGAAGGGTCAGACCATGGTTTGGAACTTTCTTGGGTGATCACCATATCTTCCTTAGGTCTGGGTTCTCCGGAGTTCATGTAGTTACTGCCAAGAGGTGAAGACAGCGGTACTTACCCACAAGATGTATGTAGTTGAAGCTGCCCTGTCTCTTCCTCCAGGGTCCCCTGATGTGTCACACTACTAAAATGTACAGCACAGATGATGGAGTTCAGTTTCATGCATTCGGCCGGGTACTGAGTGGCACCATCCATGCTGGGCAGCCTGTGAAGGTGCTGGGGGAGAACTATACTCTGGAAGATGAGGAAGATTCCCAGATATGCACTGTGGGCCGCCTTTGGATCTCTGTGGCCAGGTACTGCCAACCATAGCCTCCCGGGGCATGTCTTGGCCTCTATTCTGGGATTTCCCCTAAAAGCTGGGAGGAGTGATCCTCCTTGGAAGTACAGTGGCTGCCTGGCTCTTTACAGTGTCGAGAGGGTAGGAGGACCCTCCCTCAGCATAGCTATCACCTTCCACTTCTTACTACTCAGGGTGGCTAGGGCCAAAGAGCAGCTACTGTTGGAATAATTCCAAAAGCCTTGCCTCTGTTGTTTTTTGTTGTTTTTTCATTTCTGGGATTAAACTCAGGGACAGTCTACCACTAAATGACATTCCTAGCCCTATCTATCTATCTATCTATCTATCTATCTATTTGAGACAGAATCTTACTACGTTGCCAGGGGTCTCACCAAGTTGCTGAGGCTGACCTTGAACTTGGGATCCACCTGTGTCATCCTCCTGAGTTGCTGGGATTAAAAGCATACACCACTGCCCAATTTACCTCTGCATTTTGAACTTTTATAGGAAGATTTCCATTTTTATTCATCTTAGTTCTCTTCATTTCTTCTGTGATCCTTTAAGTTATAACCTTTCTGTTTCTACCCAAAAGAAATTGTTTCCCAAACTTTATTGTCTGTGCTTTGACCAAGGTAGAAGACTTCACTGGATCCTCAGTCAAATTTACCTCAGCCTCTGGCTGCCTATCAGTTTATGATGTAGGCATCTCAATTGGCAGGGAGAACCAAGGCAGTCCTGTTCCCTAATGTGTCTGCTCTGCCTTAACCAGGGTCCCTTTTCCCTCCTCCAAATCTACCAAATTCTCTAGAAGGCAAAAGAAAATCAGAGAACCAAGAAAGTTGAAGTATCTTTCATCTTTTGATATCCCCTTATGTTGGACACCCCAGGCAGTGACTTTTACCATAAACCTCTGATTGAAATTACATTCTCCTGTTATGTCCTCTTCTGATTCCTTATACTTTTGTTTTTCAAGGCACTCTTTGTATACATGGAATTGTATGATTATATTGTTTGCCTCTCTCCCCTGCAAGAAGTACCTGGTCTGCGTGTCTCTGCTCCTGGCCCAGTGCATTTTTATGCAGTGAATGCTCTTCCTAAGTTCCATGACTGCTTATTGGATGTTGTTTCAGGTACCACATTGAAGTGAACCGTGTTCCTGCAGGCAACTGGGTTCTGATTGAAGGTGTTGATCAACCAATCGTGAAGACAGCGACCATAACGGAACCCCGAGGCAATGAGGAGGTAGCATTTCTGAAGAGGCCAGCTGGAATGGCTTAAGCTAGAGGATCACGAGGAACCAGGGCACATGTGAACAACAAACAGGAACTCCAAGGGGTCTAACTCAGAGTTGTTGCCATTTCCTGGTTACAGGCCCCAGCATGGACTCAGCCTTTTAGTTCTGACCCTGCTGGATTCTCCCTGTACTTAAACTCAGATGTTAGGAATATTTTGTTCTTTTCCACTTCTTTTTGTTCTGCCAAAATATGTGGGAATGATTGGCCTTTTGGGTTGTCCCCAAGCAGCACAGAGGCTCCTGTTTGGGGAATATCTGACTCTCAGCAAGTCTTCAGCTCTCTCATATGCCTGCCTGCATCTTTTTACCCCGTCACTGTGGTGCTGGGGGTGGGATCTGGTCCTCACACACACTAGGCACACTGCTTCCCTGCCCAGCCTACACCTGCACCTTCTGTGCCTTCTCAGACCAGATGCCCTGACTCCTCTGCATTTTGAATCTCAGGCTCAGATTTTCCGGCCCTTGAAGTTCAATACCACATCTGTTATTAAGATTGCTGTGGAGCCAGTCAACCCCTCAGAGCTACCCAAGATGCTCGATGGCCTGCGCAAGGTCAACAAGAGTTATCCGTCCCTCACCACCAAGGTATGTGTGGGACTGCTGCTGCTGCTGCTGCCAGACCCAATTTTCCCTGGCTGCCTGCTCTGCACCACCTTCTGCTTCACATTCTCAGGTGTTCCTGAACTGTTGCTTTTGGCAAATGATAACAGGAGCAGTCATGCCTATTAATATTACTTGAGGGCAGGATAAAACCTGTGTATGTAGGTTCCCCCAGTGTCTTTACATAGAAAGAATATATTCCTTATGAATACACTTTGAATTGATTCTTCCAGAAAAGTTATTCTTGTCCTTGAACACTTCTAATCCTGTCAACATACCTTTCTGAGTAACTGGCCAAGCTAAAGGGCTACTTTGTTGTCCGTGGACATAGGGTAGGGTTTCTCCTAAATGGCTAGGATAGGACTGAAGTCAATGACTTTACACTCAGTAGCACTGTGCTCAGTGCTCCCACCTTCTCAAGGACCAATAGGTAAGGAAGTATGCCTCACTGAGGTGGTTTTGTTGTTGTTCGGTACCAGGGATTGAACTCGGGGTCACTTGGTCACTGAGACACATTCCCAGCCCTATTTTGTATTTTATTTAGAAACTGAGTTGCTTAGAACCTCACTTTTTGCTGAGGCTGGCTTTGAACTCACAATCCTCCTATTTTAGCCTCCCAAGCTACTGACTGGGATTACAAGCATGTGCCACTGTGCCCGGCCTTACTGAGGTTTTTTGAAGAGGCTGGAACAGTCACTGTTTCTGATAGTAGGTTGAGGCATCCCCGGTCCAGTCCTGGCCTGGATTCTATTTGCATCTGCAGTTGCTCACACAAGAGAGTCCAGGCTATGACCACCAGGGCTGTTGTGTTTCAGGTGGAAGAGTCTGGCGAGCATGTGATCCTGGGCACTGGAGAGCTCTACCTGGACTGTGTCATGCATGATCTGCGGAAGATGTACTCAGAGATAGACATCAAGGTAAATTAGTGCACCTTTCTTTGGCCCCTGCCTATCCAGCAGCCAGAATCCTTGCTCCAGGCAGATTTCACTGGATGTCCAAAAGAAGAGGGGTGAACTGGAAGATATCCACTTATAGAAAGCACTTTCTGTTGCTTCTCCTTTGTGAAGGCTTTGGAGAACTTTTTTGTCCCCTTACTGGGTTATTCTCAGTGTCAAGGTTCCCAGGCCAGTTATTCTTTGTCCTTTTGTTAGAAAAATTATTTCACAATTGTAGTGATGGAGGGCTTAGAGTGGACGGTTTTGAGGTGAGTGGAGGGTGGCTCTTGCAGATTCATCATCACCACTCCTGATGTGGTCCTTTGAACCATGCATCCCTTGGCCTCCATCTCCCAGTTGAGGCACACTTTCTTCAGTGTCCTGTGCTACTTGGGCAGGTACCCTCAGTACCTCTGTTAGACTCATCTGCTGATGTGCGTGAGTGAGCATCAGGGAGCAGGTGTTCGCCAGGATCTCTAGCACTGACTGTTGCACTCCCAGGAATTGTTCAGTGACTGACGGTGGGGGGCCAAGCACATGTTGGAAGCTGTCTTGGAAGACTGTAATTAAGGCCCTTACTCTTGGCTCAGGAATAAAATGCCTTTACTGTCTTCTCAGGCTTTTTAGTGATGGCATGGACAGTGCTACAGCCTGCATTGTGCCTGTTACCTGTGCTGGTGAAGGAACAGGTTCTCAAAGAGGGAGAGCCAAGGGCACTTCAGAGTTCCCTTAGGTAGAACGTTGTCCTTCCAACAAAAGTAGACTTTGCCTCAGCAATTTATTTTGTTCCCAGGTGGCTGACCCTGTGGTCACGTTTTGTGAGACGGTGGTGGAAACATCCTCCCTCAAGTGCTTTGCTGAAACACCCAATAAAAAGTAAGCTGGGAGCATAGTGTCCCTGGACTGGCAGCCTCAAGGACACTGTCGCCCTACACTTACCCCACTTCCACCCCCAGCCCAGCACTGTGGAAGTAGAGACACCCAAGACAGGGGCTGGGGATGTGGCTCAAGCGGTGGCGCGCTCGCCTGGCATGCGTGCGGCCTGGGTTCGATCCTCAGCACCACATACAAACAAAGATGTTGTGTCCGCCAAAGAACTGGAAGAATAAATATTAAAATTCTCTTCAATCCTTTGTCTTAGATATTACCAAGAGGAGTTCCATAGTTGCCACTTCTCCTCTGTCATGTGACAAAATAAAAATTTGCCCCAAAATCTAATTATTGGTTATTTTAAATTATTATTATTATTCCTTGGTATCCCAAAAATAAATTATTGTTATTTATTTTTTTGCTACTGAGGATGGAACCCAGGGCCTTACATGTGCTAAGCATGTGCTCTACCACTAAACTACATTCCCAGCCGTAGCTCCACTTGTTTAACAAATAGACTGAAATGAAAGAAGACAAGTCCTTTGTTCCACCCTGCCCCTGAGGCTTCCTCTGATTTCACTGCCTCAGCTGTCCGCTTTGTTGCCCTTTCCTTAGGAATGCCCCACTAGTCCTGTGAGCCCTCCTCATTGCCTTTGTCTTTCTCACCAGGAACAAGATCACCATGATTGCTGAGCCTCTTGAGAAGGGCCTCGCCGAAGACATAGAGAACGAGGTGGTTCAGATCACATGGAACAGGTGGGTGCGTGGCTCTGCCTCTAGGGCGGATGCCACAGTTTACCTGCCACACATCATTCTGGGAAGGAGTTATGTGTCCCGCCTTTGCTAATGTTCTGAGCACAGCATGGGCTGAATGGGGTGACTCTTCTCCAGAAAGGGAGGGTCCATGGTCCCGAAGCCTTCAACGGAGCTGTCTGATACTTCCATTTTCTCCTCTCCCCAGAAAGAAGCTAGGAGAGTTCTTCCAGACCAAGTATGATTGGGATCTGCTGGCTGCCCGGTCTATCTGGGCTTTTGGCCCTGATGCCACAGGCCCCAACATCCTGGTGGATGATACCTTGCCCTCTGAGGTACTGCAGAACTGATGGGAACCACGTGGCACTCTTTATAGCTCCTGAGTAGAGGAAACTGCAGTGTGTCCTCCTTTTCTCAAAATATTTTGAGTTCTCTGGTGAAGGAGAGGGTCTTCTCCTAGCTGTACCTCTCTTCTCCCCCTCTCAACTTTTTGGTTGGTTGGAGGACTGCTGAGGAGCCTTCATGTTTCTCTACAGGTGGACAAGGCTCTTCTTGGCTCGGTGAAGGATAGCATCGTTCAAGGTTTCCAGTGGGGAACCAGGGAGGGGCCCCTGTGTGATGAATGTAAGTCCATAGCGCCTCCCCCATCCATGGGACCCAGCCAGAGAAGCAGCTAGGAATGTACATAGGGTCTGTCCCATGTCCTGGGCCAACTTCTTCCCCTTTCCTTATCCCATTGCCACCACTTGGCACTTCCTAGAAATGAAGTCACTTCTAGACCAACATTGCTTCTCACTCCTGAATAGGAGCTGTCTTTGGGTGTATGTGACAAGAGATATAGTGAAGACTGAGATTGGAGTGGTTTCTTGACCCAGATTGGACTTCATGGGACTAAATGTGAAATTCCTAGAACTTGATTCTGCTTCCAAACAAAAAGGTTTAATATCTGCAGGGGGTGGGGACCACAAATTTGTAGAGAAGCTCTTATGGTCTGAATCAAATGTATACTTAACTGCTGACCTCTTTTACCACACACCTTCTTGATCTGATTAGAACACCCACTCTCAGTGTGTATATAAGGTACTGAATCCAAGGGTGCTGTAGCACTGGCTACATCCTCAGCCCTTTTTTAATTTTTATTTTGAGACAGGATCTTGCTAAGTTGCTTAGGTTGGTCTCAAACTTGGTACTCCTGCCTCGTACTCCTGAGTTGCTGGGATTAACAGGTGGTGTCACTGTGTCCAGCTCCAGTGTGATTTTTGTACCACATTTTCTGTGGCTGTGATGTATGTAATGTAGCAAGATTCTGTACTGCTCTGCTATAGCCCTGTGACTAGCCCCAGAACCAAACCTCACAGAGTTGTCCTCATCTCCTTTTTAGTGATTCGGAATGTCAAGTTTAAGATCCTGGATGCGGTGGTTGCCCAGGAGCCTCTGCACCGGGGTGGAGGCCAGATTATCCCCACAGCCAGGAGAGTTGTCTATTCTGCCTTCCTCATGGTAAGAGCAGGGCTGTAGGGGACCATCCTGTTTCCCCAGACAGGGCGATAAGTAGAGGACCAGGCTTTGTGTGCCTGGAGACATTTTATCCAGGGTCTCCCTTCTCAGCCCTCCCCAAGCTGAGCCCTTCCTCCCTGCTCTGTTGCAGGCCACTCCTCGTCTGATGGAGCCTTACTACTTTGTAGAGGTCCAGGCCCCTGCAGACTGTGTATCTGCCGTTTATACTGTCCTGGCCAGGCGCAGGTGAGCAACCCCAGTGTGTCAGGGAGAGTGCTAAGATCAAGAGCAGAACAGGAAATGCCTCAGCTGCTGAGGGGGCATAGTAGAGCTTAGCCTCCAATCTGTCCACTCTGGACCCAGTCAGCTCACTTTCCAGAAGGAAGTAGGAGAGGAATGAGGCAATCTCTGGCTTTATCACAAATTACAACTAAAATTTCATGGACCCCTACTCAGAGAGCTCCTGGGGGAAGTACTGAAGCAAGTCAACTATGTGAATATCTCTAGGACCCTATCCTGTCTGCTTTTTCTGCTCTCTGTAGAGCATTCTTGGTTATTTTTTCTTTGCTGGGAACTCTGGGCTAGGTTGAATCTGGGAGCAGCAAAAGCCAGATTGCTCCTTGGCTTTTGGCCTCTGTATACGTAAGGATTCAACCTTTGCCTTTCTGTCCCAGGGGGCATGTGACTCAGGATGCACCCATCCCAGGCTCCCCTCTCTACACCATCAAAGCTTTCATTCCAGCCATCGACTCTTTTGGCTTTGAGACTGATCTCCGGACTCATACCCAGGGACAGGCCTTTTCCCTGTCTGTCTTCCACCATTGGCAGGTAAGAAAATGGGGCAAACCAGCCAGCCTGGCCTTCCACCTATACAAGCTGATCCCTATCTAACCTATTTCTCCAACCCCCCAAGTGAGGTGTTTAGTATCCTAGAGAAGAGTCCTGCTTTGGGCTTGAAGCCTCTGGAATCCAAGTCTGCCTAGAACATTAGAAACCCTTTGCCTTTCAGATTGTTCCTGGTGATCCTCTGGACAAGAGCATTGTCATCCGCCCCTTGGAGCCACAGCCAGCTCCTCACCTGGCCCGGGAATTCATGATTAAAACCCGTCGTAGGAAGGTATGTGTTCCTCAGGCCCATTGTAGTCCCTCAACCCCCAGGAGCCTCAGCAGAAGTTTGGTTCCTTTCTTCTTCATGGACCCTTTTCCTGAGGGCCTATAGACTGAGAATAGTTTGCGGCACAGTGCGGAAGGAAGTGATTTGTACATTCCTTAGACAACCAGAACTGGGGCCTTTAGGGAAAAGGGAGCCGGGAGAGGAGTGTCTTCTGGGCTGTGACAGTACCCTAAAGGCACAGCTTCTGAATAGTTACCTACATTCCAGCTCCTGCCAGCCTCCACCTCCAGCCCAGGTCTTGGACAGCCCCTAGCTCAGCCAGTCCCCATATGGAGCTCACTCTTGCACTTGCCCCCATTCTCCACAGGGCCTGAGTGAAGATGTGAGCATCAGCAAGTTCTTCGACGATCCTATGTTGCTGGAGCTCGCCAAACAAGATGTTGTGCTCAATTACCCCATGTGAGTGCAGGTGTTCCTGGCAGTTCCTGAACTTGAAGCTGAGACCTGTGTGACTTGGTCTTCATGTTGTCAAAGAGTGTCTGAGAATTGCTGTGGCCATGATGAACAACTCACAAACCTCCAGTCCAGAGTCCCAGTGAAGAAGGGCCATTTGGCCTCCTGATTCTTTCTGTGGCCTCTGCCTGGCTCCATTCCCAAGGAACAGAGAGGAGCTTGGGCCCAGGGAAAGAGAAGAGGATGAATGTTATTTTGTTTGTTAGTTTGTTTATTTGGAAATTTTTTGTGGTAGTGGGAATTAAACTCAGGGGCACTCGACCACTGAGCCATATCCCCGGCCCAGTTTTGTATTTTATTTGAGACAGGGTCTCACTGAGTTGTTTACCACCTCACTAAATTGCTCGGGCTGGTTGAACTCGCAATCCTCCAGCATGCCCGGCCTGGAGGATGAAAGTTTTTAACCCCAAGAGCCACTGTCTTCAGGATTTACATGGAATTTTACTTTTTACAAGTTCAACCTTAGTTGTGTTTTGTAAATGAACAGAAAATTCTGACCTCTGCCTTGGCCTGCTTCTTTCATCCGCCGCACCCCCATCCTGCCTAGTCCTCGTGCTTACATTCTGGATATATGTCATCTCCCATGAGGCATCGTTGCCTCTGCTCCAGCTGCTGCCTCCTTCCTGCCTGGGTCCCCAGGGAAAGCAGTCTGTGGAGGAACGCCTTTCTCTTGCTTCAGTGTTCCCATGAGCCTCAAGGCCCCTTCGTTGCCCCTCCATCCCGTGCCCACTCCATGCTGCTTCTGGGCAGACCTGAGGTGGTATGGGAGTTGATTGGATTCTGGGATTTAAGGTCTGCCTACCTTGACCTTTGGAGACCACTGCCCCTTATATGTCTCCCTGTCCCTGGAGTTGGGGACCAAAGCTGTATGATATCCAGCCTTTCTTCTAGGTCCCTTCCTCTGCTCTCTGCTAGTGAAGAAGACACTTGACTTTCCTCAGCACTGGTTTATTAGGCACATAACAGAGGCTGAGGAGGGGGTCAGGCCACCCAGCCCCCTCAGGAGCACTACTTCTCCCCAGTGTCCTGTGCCGTCCTCTTGCTGTAATCTCTGTACATCGTGTACACAGCGCCTGTGTGAGGAAGAAGAAGAAATGCCCCTTGCCATCTGAACCCTGTACCCATTCTGTGGCTCCCCCTGGTGTCCCAAAGTTTCCATTCTAGCTGGTCCTTTGAGAGTTCGGCATCCTTGCTTATCAGTCCCAATAGCTGCTCCATGCATCTAACCACACAGCCTGTGGGAACAGCCCATTCAGCAGTTCACAAAGCACTTTAGTGTGTATTCTGTATCTGTCTGAGATACCTCAGCAATCTGTGAAGTGGGCAAGCCAGGGTGACTAGCTGTATTATACATCAGAAACAGGCTCAGCAAGGAGATTGGCTTGCTGTCACAGCAAGTAGCTTCCTGCCTTTTTTATCAAGAAAGGAAGAGATCCAACATGTTCTGCTGCATGACATTTCTCATTTCTAGGGCAACCTCATGAAGCAGGCTGCACACCATCCCACAGGCCCAGGGCAGGAGACTGAACAAGGAACCCTGACAATGTCTAAGTTCAGAAGCCTCTTCAAGGGTTTGATGTGCATCCTATGGGAAGTCAAGGGCCTTTTGATTGTAAAAACTCAGACTTTTTTTGTTTTTTTTAAAGAGAGAGTGAGAGAGGAGAGAGAGAAAGAGAATTTTTAATATTTATTTTTTAGTTCTCAGCGGACACAACATCTTTGTTGGTATGTGGTGCTGAGTATCAAACCCGGGCCGCACGCATGCCAGGCGAGCGCGCTACCACTTGAGCCACATCCCCAGCCCAAGAACTCAGACTTTTACCTCAGCCAATTTGCCCTTCTCCTGTGACCTGCCCCCCACCCCAAGCTGCTTACCTAGCATGATTGCACCCACAGCACAGGCCTGTGCTGCCACTCGGGTGTGAATCAGATGTATGGACATCTTGGTGGAACCACGAGCTTTCAGCCGATAAATTCTGTATGCTGCCACCAGCAGGCAGCCTCCCAAGCCTGTGGGCAGAGAATGTGACCAACCCCTGGCCTTGGCCTTCAAGCTCAGTTGTTCTCTGATTAGACAGGCTGGGAGGCTAGATAAGTGGCTGCTTTTGCGCAGTTTGAGAGGGGAGCTGGTAGCATTAGGTTGAGCTGATTCCCCTTGATGGCATTTTTAAAGTGGCTGTATCCCTTCCCCATATACAAATAGCCCATCCCCATGACCATGCCACCTTGGCGCTGGGGCCCTGTCTCTAACCACAGCTGGCTCCCACATCCTGGTACAGCTGTTTTTCTGCTCTCCCAGGGACTTAAAGGAATCCCAAATTATAATTCTGACCCTCCCCATCCTGAGGCTGGTATTGGTGCCCCAAGTTTCCCTTTGTCCCATGCATTCAATTCCTGTCTACTTCCACCCATCCAGACTCCCTTGTCTCATTGTGAGGGTTTGTTCCTGGTGCAGTGCATAGGACCACTTAATTTCTCTAACCTCTGCCTCATTTTTGTTTGTTTTTTTTTTTGGGGGGGGTGGTGGTGGTGGTGGTGGTGGTCCTGGGGATTGAACCCAGGGCCTCATTCTTGCTAACCAAGCACTGTACCACTGAACTAAATCCCCAACCTCTCATTCTCCTTTGGAAAGACCAGAAGTCACTATCTCTTTGAGAGAAGTTCCCCCTTCATGTCCCCATTCTTTTCCCTACTCACCTATGGGTACCAATGGAGAGTCCCTGGTCTTCCTCAGAAACTTCTCAGACACGCTGTCCTCGCCCTCAGGTGGCACCCACCAGCCTTTGTTAGCAGACATGATCCTGGACCCAGTTGTTAACAGCCGGGGGTCTTAGACTTCAGCCCAGTCCTAGGAGGTACCCCACAGTAAGAATTCTGGTTCTCAGTCTGGAGTGGAAAGGAGTTGGTTACCCGCTAGCATCCTCTTACCATGCTAAGCACAGTCTCCTCTTGAAAAGATGTCCCTCCTGGTTATCCTGTCTCAGGTGTTTGGGCCACTAGCAGCCACTTCCTCCATGTCCTTCCTAATGTCTGCCTCTTCCTCCCAACATCTGCTTCTTCCCCAACTCATTCTGACTTTACTGTTTTCTCTGCCACCCCCCTTCCCTCCATTTGCATCACTGGGTAAGATCCTTGGGCCAAGAAAAACAACTGGAAAAATCCACAGAGACTGAGCGGAACAGTCCTTGAATCTTGGGGGCCTCCACTGGTCCTGGTTTTGTGACAGTTACTCCTGAGGGAGCTAAAGAGTAGGGTCTGGCCCTGGGGAGCCAGAGTCATCCCAGTTACAGTACTGAATACTAAATCACCAGAGGCAGAGGTTCAAACGATGGGACATTGATTCATGTATAATTTAGCATATATTTTGCACATTAATACTAAAACAAATTCCGGTCTCTGAGCTGCTCTTCAAACCACTACCTCCATTTCTAGGGAGAAAACTCCTACTGTTCTAACTTGCCAACCCCTGTAAATATCTGCTCTGCTCACAAACTAGATGTAGTCCTGGTCCTCACAGCGGGATTTCTGCCAGTGGGATCCCTTCTTAAGTCCAACCATAAGACCAATTCTCCCTACTTGAGTCAACTTCTCTTCCTAGTTGCCCCTTCTCCTGGAGGAGAAATGACCAGTGGCCCCACAGGTCTCAGCATGCTGGTGCTTACCCTAGGAGATGGTAGAAAGTGGAGCGTGAGCAGCAGGGCCAGGGCTCAGAATCTGCTGTTTTGAACCGTCCAAGAGCTGATGTTGGAGCTATCACTATGGGGTCAGGGAAGCAGTGACTCGAGCTTTGTGCAGACTTTGAAGTCGGGGAAGAGAGGGGTGGAGAAAGGACAGGGCATGGGTCTTAACCCCCCATCCGCTGAGCTCCAGACACTGGAAAAGCATGTTGGACTGTAGCGGCACCCCCTCCTCCACACACACACAAAAATCTTAACTAAGCTTCTCCAGAAATTTTCACCATAATTGATTTTAAGACTATAATTAGGCCAGGATTGTGTCTCAATGGTAGAGTGCTTGCCTAGCATGTGTGAGACACTGGGTTCAATCCCTGGCACCACATAAAAATAAAAAATAAAGGTATTGTGTCCATCTACAACTAAAAAAATTTTTTTAAAGACTGTAAGCAAGGGGTTGGAGTTGTGGCTCAGAGGTAGAGCACTTGCCCAGCATGAGTGAGGCACTGGGTTCGATCCTCAGCACCACATAAAAATAAAAAATAAAGATATTGTATCCACCAATAACTAAAAAAATAAATATTTTTTAAAAAGACTAAAAGCAAAATAGTCTCTCAAAAAAAAAAAAAGGTCAATGTTTAGTTAAACTTCCTATTTTCCTGTTGCTCTACTTTACTTGACCATTGGCTGGGAAGAAATCAGCACTCCAGGTGCTGAACACCCCTTTACTTGTTTTTCACAAACATGTATCCAGTATAGTAGTTTGTAGAAGTGTGTTTGCAAATGTAAAATGTAATAAAAAGGACAAAACCTTTAAACAAGGCCTCTGGCCCTGAGCTGGGGCTTCACAGAGATGTCTACATTTCTAAGATAAGTTACCAATTGGGCTCCCTGGTAACAGGCTGGCAGGGGGAGGAAAGAAAGGGGAGAAGAAGCTCTCCCCTTCTCAGGTGTTGTCCTTGAAGGGTTAACTTGCCCAAATCAAGTAGAAGAAAAAGCTGCTTTTATGTGAACTTCTAGAAACTGTGAACTTCTGAGCCCCTCCCCTTACATGCTGGGTATAAAATTCTGAAACTACCTGCAGGGGTTCAGGGGATTAATTGATTACAGCAAAAGCTGTGCCTTCTAAACCTGGCTGCAGCCAAATAAAACTGTTTCCTGTTGTCTTGGGTGCCCTGCCTCCTTTGTTCCTACAATAAGACCAGATGGAGACGATCCTTTAACAGATGTGATCTTCTGGTTCTCAGATGGTGGGATGAGACGTGGTGGTGATATGGAGAACTGAAATGAAGATAAAGAAGCAAAGTTGGCCAGAGTTCCTAGGTTTTCCACCAAGGTACTGGGATTTGAATCTACAAGTGCTTTACAACTGAGTCATATCCCTGTCCTTTTTATTTTGGAGAACAGGGTCTCACCAAATTGACAAGGCTAGCCTTGAACTTGGATTCTCTGTCTCAGCCTCCCACATCACTGAAATTATAACAGGTGTATGCCACCATGCTCAGCTGCTTTCAGTATGCTTATAGTCTATATGGAATATAAGTAAAATACCTATTTGTGAGAAAAATGACTCTCTGGTCTTGGTGTTGGTCTCCTCTCAGGAATGTTTTCTGGACCAAGGAGATTTGTCTGGGGATTTGAAACAACTGGGACTTCGTGTCTCTAGAGCCCTTTTTGCTGCCTGTAAGGTTCTCAGGTTCAGAGATGACAGTGACTGGCATTATTGCCATTGTGTATTAGACACTTATATTTCAGACTTCTCAGAGAGGAAGGAACTGAGCTTCATAGAAACCAAATGATTTATCCAAGGTGCACAACTAATGTTGGTATTATAATCTGAACTCAGGTCTGGCTGCCTCAAATTTTCTGGTCCTAACTGCAATTCTAACCAGAGAGGACCAAACTGAAACCCTCTGGATTGATATTGAGGGTTAGGCATGCAAATCAATTGCAGTACCTTTGACTGAAGAGGGAAAAGCACTTGCTATGCAAATTGGGAAAGATAAGGATACACCTTGGAGGGTCTCACTCCATCCCAGGCCTTTGTTCTTTCTCTAGATTACTTTTGGCCCTGTGTGTGTCCCAAAGGGGCCTTTTCAGCACTGGAAATTTGTCCAGCAGCTGATGTTCCTCTTTTCTCTAACACTCACTGTTCTATGAAGAGACTCAGGGTTATAGCAACTCCCCAGAGCTTTCACATATCCCCGAGCGTCCATGGGAACTCTCTTCCCTGTCTTTCACACACACACACCCCGCGCTGCCTCTTGAACTTTCAAGATATGGATGGTACATATTCTTGCTCATCTAGGCAGGATGAGGGGGATAAAAATGTCTGCATAAGACTACAGGAATCGGGAGTAACTTCAAGTTCTTTGAAAAACAGGGGCCAACCTATGGAAAGCCAAGTTCTGCTTTTTCTTGTTGACTTTATAATGATGCTTCCACAGCATAATTTCAGCCCAGAGCTGAGAAAATGGTAACAGTTGCTGTGATTCACTGGATTTACTGAGCACCTTCTATAGGCCAAGTAGTGTGCTAATTACTTTATGTAGATAACCCCCCATCACGTCCACTCCCTGCAACAGGTCCTGGGGATTGAACCCATTCCCATGCCCCCATACTGGCCTTTAATTTGTGATCCTTCTGCCTCAGCCTCCCTAGTTATAGGCATGCACCACCATGCCCAGCTTCCGCCCAGCAATTTTTTTTTTTAATTTCAAATATACAAAGTATTTTTATTTCAAAAAAACTTCTGAGAACATACAGTAACTAAAACTTCAAGGAACAAATTTCTGTAGAGTCTTGCTTTAGTAAACAGATAAGATAAAATTATGATAGCATGATTCTTGTTAACATGCCAAGTCTTTAATAATTGTTTCCGTTTCATCATTTCTACATTAGTAATTTGCTTAGTAAACCTCTTTCCCTTCCAAATCAGGGCACGTTAATAGAGATTTTGATGTGGAGGGGTTGAAATTAAAGATGTAGACAGAATTGGTGTATAGTCCAAAGTCAGATATGGAATCAATTATCCCATAACTGTAATGATTTGATCATGCCACTGGACCTCTGAGTCTATGTACTCACCTGAGAAATGCGGGTAGCATCTGCCATAGGATTACTTCAAGGGTTAAATAGGATGGTTGTCAGAACTCCTCTGTTCACTGTCTGTTCCTCTTCCTCCAGAAGGAACAAGTGACAGGGAATGGGTATCAGGCTGGAACACCCCTGACAATAGATTGGGAAAATCTCAAATTTTCCCAAATCTCAAATTCAGCACATCCTTTTTCATCCTGCCCTATCCAACATTGTCGGCACCTTCAAACATGTTCTCTCTGTTGTGTTGAAGGGGCAAGGATGGGGGAGGTAGGGCTGAGTCTCCAAGCTCTGGCCACAATCTAAGGCACAGCTGTGCTATATATAGCCCAAGGGAGCTGAGTGGGCAGATGGGGGAGGGAAGGGATGTGTAGCTTTTGCCTTGAGGGAATGAGAGCCATGAGTGAGGGGATGGATGATGGAGAATGAACTCGACAAGGAACAGAGGATGCTCCCTGTTGGGACTGGAATGGGAAGGAATAGGGCTGAAAGGCTGGGGGAACATAAGGGAGAGAATGGGGAGCTATATAGTAGAATCTGGGGATTTGAAAAGAAAAGGGGGGTATCATGACCAGGCAGGGGATGTGGAAGTTTCTAGACAATGTGGCTAAATTGAAGTAGTCTCTAGGAGGTACTTGGGATGGGGAGGGTATAACACCCTCTCTCCTTTTAACATCAAGCACTGGGGCTGGGGCTGGAGCTTAGTGGCAGAGCACTTGCCTGGCATGTGTGAAGCCCTGGGTTCGATCTTCAGCACCACATAAAAATAAATAAATAAAATAAAGGCCTGCTGTCCATCTACAACCATATAAAAAAAGGAATTAAAAAAAAAGCACTGAAGTTCAAGGACCTTGTAACATTTGTTCAAGGACAGCCTCAAGAGCCACAGGCCTGGTGCCACTAAAATGTCCTGGGTACCCATTAATCTTTCTGTTCACAGATTTTAAGAGGTCATGGATACAACTGGGCTTGGTGGTCCATACCTGTAGTCCCAGCTACTCAGGAGGCTGAGGAATTTGAGACTAGTCTCAGCAACTTAGTGAGACTGTCTCAAAAAAAAAAAAAAGAGGGGGCATGGATAATAGTGAATGAAAGACTGGACCTGGCTGTAGTGATGGTGATATAAGAGGATCCTATCTTGTGAGGAATAATTCTGAGATGCAGAAGACCTAGTAATTGAAAGGTCTTCCTTGAGGGCTTCTTTTTTTTGGGGGGGCTGGTACTGGGGATTGAACTCAGGGGCACTCAGTCTCTGAGCCACATCCCTAGCCCTATTTTGTATTTTATTTAGAGACAGGGTCTCACTGAGTTGCTTAGCACCTCACTTTTGCTGAGGCTGACTTTGAACTCGTGATCCTCCTGCCTTAGCCTCCCTAGCTGCTGGGATTACAGGCCTGCATGCATCCAGAATGTTGAGGGCTTTTGAATTCACAAATTATCCAGCTTTCTCTAAAACAGCCTCTAGGAAGGACTAATGTCATGAGAACCTGCAGGGTTTGGGGACTTTACATATTTTATTTGACCCTTACAGCTGCTGTAACAGGTAAATCTTGTTATTTCCATCTCACAGTTGAAGAAACCAAAAGTCAGATCACAGAGCAAGTGAATGAGCTTAGCCTTCCACCAACAATGATGACCACTGTCAATCATTTCAAAATGGAAAATTCACATATAGCAATTTATAATGTGATTTTTATATATGTTTCGATATCTTGTTCTCACAACCATCTTTTTAAAAATGAGCAAAAAAGTATGCAAACAGCTGGACAGAGTGAATTTTTTTTTTTTTTTTTTTTTTGGTACTGAGGATTTAACCCAGGGGTGCTTTATTATTTTAATTTTTAAATATTTCATTTATTTATTTTTACGGGGTGCTAAAAATTGAACCCAGTGCCTCACACATCCTAGGCAAGCTCTCAGCCACTGAGCTAAAAGCTCCAGCCCCTTTTTTTTATTTGGAGATAGGGTCTCACTAAGCTTGCTAAGTTGCTGAAACTGATCTTGAACTTGTGATCCTCCTGCCTCAGCCTCCCTAGTCATTGGGATTATAGGCCTATGCCACAGCATCTGGCTAGAGTGAACTTTTGAACCCAGGGTTTCCAGACAATTCAGGGTCTACACACTAGCCTCCCATTGCCTCTTACCAAGGAAAGTTCAGTCAAAGCCAGCACATTGTGTTCTGAGCTTGCCCAGAAGTCCTTGTCAGGTGGAGAAGACCAGGGCAGAAATCCTTAAGTCTCCCCCACCCCTAGCTCCAACACACACTACACCTAACCCTCACTCTCCCAAGAAAGTTGACCTTAATTCAAAATCCAGCACTAATACACAATAACCCTGCTAACAGGGTTCTAGAGACACCTGGTAGGGGTTCATCTTGCTGTTCCTTTTATACTATTTGAATTACCTATTCAAAAAAGTTTTTTGGGGGGGAGGGGTGGTACTAGGAATTGAACCCAGGAGCACTTAACCATGGAGCTACATCCCCAGACCCTTTATGTATTTTATTAGAGACAGGATAGCTTAGAGCCTAAGTTGCTGAGGCTGGCTTTGAACTCCTGATCTTCCTGAGCAGCTGGATTACAGTTGAGAACTACCATGCCTGGCTTAAAAAGTTTTGACGACCAAAAAAAATCTGCTTCAGCTAACTTCCAGCAAAGACAGGAAGAAAGAGCATGTGTCCTACAGGTTTACCGAAACTGCTAGGGATTAGAGGGGAGGGAGAGAGGTTTGTGCTATTAATACCATGCTCCCAAGGAAAAAAAAAAAGAAAGAAAAACTTCCTCACAATTCTTTCTTCCTATCCAGACAGGCGACTGCTTGTTGCCAACAGGCAGTGTTCCCAAATCCTACCTCTCTGGGCCTTGGCGCCCATCCTCCAAGACAGAGGAATCAAATCTGAGTTTACTAGCCAAGTAGGGACCCTGAAAAATGTGTAATGGAAACTGTGACACACTGCAGTTGACCTTACTGTTCCCAAACCACAGAGCCCCAGGGTGACTCTCCGAGTTCTCAAATTGGGTTTTGATCCTTCCCTCCCTGGGCCCCATGTGGATAAAAGGTGATGTGGTTCTCACAGCACTAGGCTCAGCCACTCCCTGCCAGAGGCTGGAATCCAGACTCATTTCCCAGTTTGAAACTTGGGGCTCCCCCCCATTCCTTCCAGCAACCTTTTTTGTTCTAGGAATGGCAAGCCTTCATACATTCATTCAGCTCATACTTCCTAAGCACCTACTACGCACCAGCCTGTGTTCTAGAATCTGGGACTCAGCACTCCTACTCAGGGAGCTCACATTCTAGCAGAGACCCTGGTGTGCTCCAGACCCCGAGGAATACCTGCGCCTAAGAGCCTCCAGCCTTGGTGTTTTTGTTTTTGTTTTTTGGTACCAGGGATTGAACCTAGGAGTGCTGCACCACTGAGCCACATCCTCAGCCCTTTTTATGTTTTATTTTGAGACAGGATCTTTCTTAAGTTGCTAAGGACCTCACTAAGTTGCTAAGGCTGGCTTTGAACTTGTGGTCCTCCTGCCTTAATCTCCTGAGTTGCTGGGATTTCAGGTGTGTGCCATCACACTTAGCTTAAATGTTTTTATGGAAGTATTCATATGCTCAGAGTCAAGTGCAGTGGTGCATGCTCGTAATCCCAGCAACTTGGGAGGCTCGGTGATTTGGCAAGACCTTTATCTGAAAATAAAAAGGGCTGGGAATGTATCTCAGTAGTAGAGCCTCTCTGGTTCAGTCCCCATCACCAGGAACAAAAAAGCTACAGAAAACTGTATTATCAAAAGTATTGATAATACTTTTGTCTCACATGCATGAGGACCTGGGTTCAATTCCCAGCACGACACACACACACAAAAAAGCATACAGTTAAGGGCGAGGGTATAGCTCAGTTGTAGAGCATATGGCTGGGCACTGGGTTTGAGCTCTAGCATCTCAAACAAAACAAAACAAAACAAAAAACATAATCTACAGTACAATGTACCAAATGAGTATACCTGTGTATTTAGCATCCAGATCAAGCACAGAACAGTTCCAGCATCCCAAAAGCCTCCTCATCCTTCCCTCCAGTTAACTATCCTGCCAATTAGGTAACTACTTTCCTTACTTCTTAGCAGCACAGATAAGGTTTTGCCTATTTTTGTTCTGTTTTGTGTTTTTGGTACTGGGGATTGAACCCAGGGGTGTTCATCCGCTGGGCTACATTCCCAGCCCTTTTTAAATTTTTTTTTAATTTATTTTTTGGTTTCTGGCAGACACAACATCTTTGTTTGTATGTGGTGCTGAGGATCAAACCTGGGCCGCACGCATGCCAAGCGAGCGCGCTACCACTTGAGCCACATCCCCAGCCCCTTTTTAAAATTTTTTGACACAGGGTCTTGCTAAGTTGCTTAGGGCCCAATAAGTTGCCAAGGGTGAGGGTAGGTTTGAACTTGCTGCAATCCTCCTGCCTCAGCCTCACAAATTGCTGAGATTACAGGCCTGCACAACTGCACCTGCCTAGTGTGTGTGTGTGTGTGTGTGTGTGTGTACTGGGGATTTAACCCAGGGACACTCAACCACTGAGCACATCCCCAGCCCTTTTTATATTTTATTTAGAGACAGGGTCTCATTGAATTGCTTAGGGCCTCGCTAAGTTGCTGAGGCTGGCTTTGAACTTGCAATCCTCCTGCCTCAGCTTCCTGAACCACTGGGATTACAGGCGGGCGACACTGTACCCGCTTTTTTTTTTGGTAGTTGTAGATGGGCAGCATGCCTTTATTTTATTTTTAATTTTTGTGTGATTCTTTTTTTTTAAGAGAGAGGGAGAGAGAGAGGAGAGAGAGAGAATTTTAATATTTATTTTTCAGTTATTGGCGGACACAACATCTTTGTTTGTATGTGGTGCTGAGGATCGAACCCGGGCCGCACGCACACGCTACCGCTTGAGCCACATCCCCAGCCCCCTAATTTTTGTGTGATTCTAAGGATCAAACCCAATGCCTCACATGAGCTAGGCAAGCACTCTGCCACTGAGCTACAATCCCAGCCCAGAAACTTTTGTGAGATCCATTTCTCTAGTGTGTAATTACAGACTCTCATTGCTGCACAATATACTATTATGTGATTATAACATATTTATCTACCCAGTCTGTGGTTCATGGGCATTTTCAGTAGTTCCCAGTTTTTTGGCTATTGCAAATAGTGCTATGAATACTCTAGGACAAGTATTTTGGTACACGTTTCTGTGGACTTTCCATGGAATTGCAGTCATAGTGTATTCCTAAGTTTGGCTTTAGTAGATATTGTCAGCTCTCCAGAGTGATTTGAACCAATACACTAGCAGACTTAGAGTTTTAATATTTTAAAATCAAGATGTCCAATGATGGGTTTTGTGTTAGTTTATTTTTGAGTACCAGTGCTTGACCACTGAGCCACATCCCCAGTCCTATTTTGTATTTTAGAGACAGAGTCTCACTGAATTGCTTATTAGCACCTCGCTTTTGCTGAGACTGGCTTTGAACTTGTGCTCCTCCTGCCTCAGCCTCCCACTCCTCTGGGATTACAGATTTGTGTCACTGAGATCAGCATGTTTTGTGTTGTTTTAATCAACCTTTTTGTTGTTATTGTTGTTGCAGTGTTGGAGATGGAACCCAGGGCCTCACCAATGCTAGGCAAAAGCTCTATCACTGAGCAACATCCCAGCCTTATTGCCTTTATTAATATTTTCATCTCACTTGTCATTTCAAATACCTCTGTAGAGAGGTAATGTGGTGAGGGAGGCAGACTGGGGCATGACAAGTATAGAGAGAAGTTCAATTCTGGGAGGGCAGGCAAGTAATGCCTTAGAAGTAGGTACCTCTTGAAAAAGGCTAAAAGTGAGAATTTTTTTTTTTGACTCTTTAGAGAGAAGTCAGCAATTTGGATTTTAAAGTTTTGCAATTAATAGTTTTGGAAAACATCATACTGGCCGAATAAAACTTGTCAGCAAGCCAGCTGCCCAGCCCTCAAGTTATGACCCCTGAACTAGCCCTTAGGGATTAGTTTCCGGTGCAGGAGTTGGACCTGCAGCAAGTCACCTAGCTATTTAGAGTTTAATTTCTTCTCTAGTCACAAGGGCAAAATTAAAACCTATCCATTTGTACTGTAATGCTTAAATAAACTAATTCCGGAGCATAGGAATTGTGAGACACTGCGCTGTATAAAGTCGTCCTCCATCTCTTTACCAATCCTTCCTTTGTCACGTAGTCTCACTCTGCTTAAAGCATTCCGGGGAATTCTCCGTTTCTCGATAGGCAGTTTTAAACTGGAGAATTCCTACGCATGCAAATTTTAAAACGTACTTCGAATGGGATCCCTGCTGGGATGTAAGGAGTTAAGAGGAAATGGCTTATTAGGGTCTTGCTAATCCAAGAAATCTAGGACCTCAAAGTCTCTAGATTGCCTCCAAAATCCACGATTCCAAGAAGCTAGGATGGTTGACTGACCGAGGGCCTGTAAGACCCTCCAGTAACTGTATTGCAGAACTTAGAACGGCCATCAGCATCCCACGGATGCTGGACCAAGGCCCTGGCAAGGCGCACACAAGACAACTCCGGAGCTCCGTGAACCAACCCGGGATACCCAGGTGAGGCGTGTCCTTACGGCGCCGTTAGTGGCCCTCTCACACTGGAGGCACTGCCGGCTGGGGACCCCCGTCCGCAAATCAAGCTAGAAGACTGAACTGTGGGGAAACGAAGTGTGCTCCCACGCCGGGTCCAGACTCCACACGGGCGGGTCCTACCCGCGCAGTGCCCCGGGTGGGTCCGGGACCGCCCAGGAGCGTGCGCGGACTCAGCAGCGGAAAGTTGGCGCTCGCGCCGCACCCTGTGCGCTCTGGGGCGCCCCCTCCTACTCCAGCGCCACGAGCAGCTCGACCCCCGCTCCCAGGCCGCTGCGGGACGCCCCCGCCCCCACCGCGGCGTGTAGTGCGCAGGCGCTTCCCCGCGGGTCCCGGCGGCGGGAGCGGGAGGCGGCGGCGGCGGGAGCGGCTTCAGCCTCGGTTGGAGACTGAGGCGAAGGCGGCGGCGACAGCGGAGGAGGAGAGGCGAGGGTGGCGGCGAAGGCGATGGCGACGCGGGGCACATGAGGCGGCGGCCGGCGGGACGGGCCGAGGCCCGGCGGAGGAGGCGGCTCCGGGGGAACCCGCCGCCGGGTGAGGGGCGGCCGCTGGGCCGGCTGAGGGGAAGCGGGCCGGGGCGGGGTCCGGGGGAGGCGGGAGAACTCGTGGGGAGCTCGGAGAGGGCCCGAGAAGATCGGGGGCCCGGGGAAGAGCGCGGCCGGCGCCGGGGGGGTGGGGGCGGGAGAGGGGCGTCGCCGAGGGGTTCCTGCCGAGCCCGGAGGGGCGTCGCCGCCCGCGTCCTGCCGCTGCCCCGGGCGCGCCCTCCCTCTTTGTCCACAGGCGCGAGGTTCCCAAATTGGGAGGGAAACGGCCCGGGGACCGGCCCGGAGCCGGGGCGGCGTCGGAGCGCACTTGCGCGGCGCCCGGGCGTGCTCGCAACTCCTCCGAGCGCTTAGGGGCGCAGGGCGGCGCCGGGGCGGTCCGCCGCCGCCCGGCGCTTCGCGGGCTGCTCTTTGTCTGCCCGACCGCGGCCCCTGCCTTCGCGGCGTGCGGCTTGCGGGTTCGTTTGGCTCCTTGTCTAACATCTCCCCGCACGTCTCCCGCCTCCCTCGGAGGGTTTAGAGGAGGTTTAGCTCTAGGGCTGGAAGCGGGAGAGAGGCGGGCGGGAGGACTGGGCTAGTCGCCTCTTGATGGATGCGTTTTCTTTACTTAAAAGGACTTTCCCCCACTTCGTGAAACTTTGGAGCATTGCTTTTCGTTTTTTTTTTTGTTTTTTTTTTTTTTTTTCTTGAGTCTCCAGATTCAGAATTGAGAGAAGGCGCTAACGCTGTGATTGTGGGCTGGTGGTTGCGCTTGGAGCTTTGAAAGATTTACATGGACTGTGTGGTTTAGAATTTGATTTCTCCCGCTCTTTTTTGGGGGGAGGGTGGCGTTTGATTGGGATTGTTTTACCTTTGCGAAATAGGAAGGTGTTTTTGTTCGTTGAGAACTGGCAGTGGTACTGATTTCTTTGTGCTTATGCTTCATTTTGTTAGCATCAAGACTAGGTGAAATTGAGCTAACAGGTTAGAATAAGTTCTGGCAAAGTGTTGTCTTGTATGCCTATTAAGTCTGAAAGTATTGTTTATGTTGTGTAACACGTGCATGTGAGTATATATGAAAGTGCTGTAAAACCCAAAAACTATGTTAATAAAGGAGTTTTAATTCTCTGATAAACAGAAAACATCTCAAGTACATTAATAGCTGTAGAATAAAAGGATTAATAATGTAAATTTGGAGTCAAATCCTTTTTTCCCCTAAAGAGATTTTGGATGTTATTCAGAATAGAATGCAGAAACAAAAAAAAAAAAAAAACTAATTTCAGAGCTCCTGGCTAAAAATATTTTGAACTGTGATTAAGTTTGCCAATTTGTTTTGGGGAGAGGGAATTTATATGACATTTGCTTTGAATTTCTTAAGCGTTGTATAGTGGCAGAATGAAAGAAACAACGAACTAACTCTTCTGTGCAAAAGGTAAAAAGCTCTGGTAAACAAATCTGTGTCTTGGTTTACTTTGTGCTCTCAGTGCTGTATGCAAAGTACTTTACAAAGAGAATTACTTAGAAATTATGTGGAAGTTTTGTAAATATGTGACCTGATTTGTAGTGGCTTGATATTATTTACTACTTGTCTTAGACTGTTGTGCATTTTTCCAAAGCATTTTAAAAAATTAGCACTTTAACTTAAGCATGTTGTATAATTTGAGAATTGGTTTTCTACTTGTTTAGCTAACCCTCCATGATTATATATTTTTTTCAATTCATGGAGTTTGAATTGATTTTAGCCTTTAATCCAAAGGATTTAATAAATTAACTTATCTCAAGCACAACAACTGCTCTTATGTTTTGTTAATTAATTTTATATTTGTATAATTTGGCCAAAGGGAAGGAATGCAAGGTTCTGTCTTTGATTATCTACAGCCCCTTGCCTCTCAGCTCCAGGCTTACCCATCAAATCAGTAGTTGGGATCTTAGAATATAAGATATGTAATGAAAATCCAGAGCATCATTCTCTCAATAAATACATAGTGTTTGTTTCTTGCTTAATTCAGTGCAGAGTGATGTGTTCTAAAAAACTGTTGCTTTATTTGAAGTTCTTATTTCCCTTTTCTTTTTGTGATACTGTGATTTGAACCCAGGAAGATGCTAGCACTGAGCTACATCCCCAGCCTTTTTTAATTTTGTGACAGGGTCTTGCTAAGTT
This sequence comes from Spermophilus citellus, assembly GCF_964194105.1. NCBI lineage: Eukaryota > Metazoa > Chordata > Mammalia > Rodentia > Sciuridae > Spermophilus > Spermophilus citellus. Next base: position 57,503,853 of record NC_138199.1, on the reverse strand, counting down.
ACTGTGGCTAGACTTAAATTCATGATCCTCCTGCCTCAGCTAGGCATGTGCTGTTGTGCCCAGTCCAATGCATCCTATTGGGGGGAGGGTAGTTCTCAGTTTTATTGACTTTTTCTGCTTATGAAAATATTGCATGCTCTTCATTCAGAAAACTTACAAGCTGGGTATGGTGGTGCTGACTTCCAGCTCAGTGGAAGAGAACCCATGTGTTAAATCTTCAGTATTGAACCCCACCCCCAAGAAAAAATTAAATGAGAAAAACGATTTAGAAATAGTTGTTATAGTTAGAAAAGGGTGACCTGAACTAGGATGGGGATAAGAGTCTGACCTTGGTAAATTGTAGGAATGAAACATTGAAGTTCTAGGATTAGAGCCAAGAGAGAGTTCAGTTTGTAAAACTCAATTTAAATTACTTCTGACTATCTCAGTGGAAACCCTGCACAGGTAGCCAGTATTTAAAAAAAAAAATTCCAGGATCCTGGTGTCTCAGCCTCCCAGGTTTCTGGGATTATAGGCATGTGATACTCAGCCTAGCTCCTTATTCAGTCACATTCAAACTCACGTCCTTTCTCTCCCTCCCTCCCTCCCTCTCTCTCTTCCTCCCTCTCTCTCTTCCTCCCTCCCTCTCTTTTGTACTCGGGTTGAACCCAGCAGGTCTTTACCACTGAGCTACACTCTCCAACCCTTTTATTTTTTATTTTGAGACGGAGTCTTGCTAGATTGCTGAGGATAGCCTCAAATTTATGATCCTCCTGCCTCAGCCTTCAGAGTCACTGGGATTATAGGTGTGTGGCACCACTCCCAATCCTTATTCACTTTTATTATTATTGTTTAAAGTACTATGAGATATTTGAGATAGGAAAAGTTGTAACGAACACCTGTGAAGAAAACCTGTGAATAGACGAATAAATGAACAGACACAGACATGGTAGAAGCGGGCAGACAAGTTGGAGCAGAGCAAAGAAGAGTAGAAGTGAACTCTAAGTTCCGCTCCTGCTGAGTTTTTTGTATTTAACTCAAAAAAAGTTAAATACCACCGTTACCATGACTACATTCTAATTGGTATTTTTTTTTAACCCTGAGTGCTGGCTGAGGACATTGCTAAGGAGACCAGATAGTGCACCTGCATAGTTATCCTAGTAGCTTCAAGGAGGGGAAACTGCTGGGCATTCCAAGCCTGGGAAACAGGATAAACTTGTGAAGAACATTGCTATGGCAGCTGGGCATCCTGTGATTTTTGCACATGAGTTTCCTAGTAGCCAGGTATATCTTAGTAGCTGGGCATTCTGTGTCTTTGCACAGAAACTTCCTAGTTACCAAGTATGTCATGATCACCAAGTTTGTCAAAGACCCCAATCCCAAACACAGAACTCCTCCAAAAAGTAACGAATTATACTATGATGAATATTTGTGCGTCTACCTTATTAAAGAAAGATGTTATCATTATAGTTGAACTCCTGTTTTTCTTTTTTTTTAATTGGTTGTTCACAACATTACAAAGCTCTTGACATATCATATTTCATACATTAGATTGAAGTGGGTTATGAACCCCCAATTTTACCCCAAATGCAGATTGCAGAATCACATCGGTTACACATCCACAATTTTACATAATGCCCTATTAGTAATTGTTGTATTCTGCTATCTTTCCTATCCCCTACTATCCCCCCTCCCCTCCCCTCCCATCTTCTCTCTCTACCCCATCTACTGTAATTCATTTCTCTCCTTGTTTATTTTCCCATTCCCCTCACAACCTTTTATATGTAATTTTGTATAGCAATGAGGGTCTCCCTTCATTTCCATGCAATTTCCCTTTTCTCTCCCTTTCCCTCCCATCTCATGTCTCTGTTTAATGTTAATCTTTTCTTGAAGTCCTGTTTTTCTACCTGATTGGGTCTTCTCTCCCATACCCCATTATAGGTCTCCTTATTGAGCTAATCATCAACTTGATTTATTATTCCTTTGCATTTCTTTATATTTTTGTTATATATTTTGCATTTCTTTATATTTGTGTGTGTATATATGTGTGTATAAGCAATATACCATCACCTACTTTTTTATTTTTATTTTTTTTATAGTACTTGGGATCAAACCCAGGATTCTTAACCACTGAGCTATTACCTTTTTATTTTGTATTTTTTTTTGTACTGGGATTGAATCCAGGGATGCCCTTCCACTGAGCTACATCCCTCACCCCTGCTCTTTTGAGACAGGCTAAGTTGAATTTGCAATCCTGCTTCATTCAGCCTCCCTGGTCACTGAGATTATAGGTGTATGCCACTGTTCCCAGCTAGAATTGTCCTTTTAAAGTAAATCTAATCAAGCACTTTATCAGAAAACTTACATTGCTTTTCCTTTAAAGCACTGAATCTTTATTTAATGAGGTATGATTTGACCTTGCCTATTTTTTCCAGCATCATTTATTTTTACATTTTTTCTTACTCTGTGTGATCTAGCTGTACTGATTTTTATTTTTTTCAATTCCTGTTCCTTGAAAGTTCAAAACTCACCCAAGGGCCCTTGCACATACTATAGCTAATTCCTCTTCTCCTTATTCTTCAGAACCTCCTAAATATCACTTCTGCAGAGAAACCTTTCTCCTCTTCCTAGAGTAGTTTAGAGACCCCTAAAAGATAACTTTTTCTTTTTTTTTTTTCCTTGGGGGGGGGAGAGAGAGAGAGAGGGAGAATTTTTAATATTTATTTTTTAGTTCTCGGCGGACACAACATCTTTGTTTGTATGTGGTGCTGAGGATCGAACCCGGGCCGCACGCATGCCAGGCGAGCGCGCTACCGCTTGAGCCACATCCCCAGCCCGATAACTTTTTCTTAAATATTTATTTTTTAGTTGTAGTTGGACACAATACCTTTATTTATTTATTTATTTTTTATGTTGTACTGAGGATCAAACCCAGGGTTTTGCATGTGCTAGGTGAGCTGTCTACCACTGAGCCACAACCCCAGCCCTAAAAGATAACTTTTTGTCAGTGCTGGGGATTGAACCCAGGGCCTTGTGCATACAAGGCAAGAACTCTACCAACTGAGCTATACCCCAGCCTTAAAAGATAACTCTTATAGTAACTTTTACTTATTTTTTGTAGGCTTTATCACCACTTAAATTTAATAGCTGGGCACCGTTGTGCATGCCTGTTATCCCAGTTACTTAGGAGGCTGAGGTAGGAGGATGGCAAGTTTGAGGCCAGCCTGGGCAATTTAGTGAGATCCTGTTTCAAAATAAAAAAGTCTGGGGATAGAGCCCAGTGGTAGAACTCAATCCCAGTACATCCCTTGCCAAAAGACTTTAATTATTCCTATAATGTCCATTTCACCATTTCAATTGCCAGTATGTTCTGTGAAGTCAAGAGTAATGTCTGTCTAATAGCCAAGTGTCCCTAAGCACCCAGTTTATGTATTCAACAGTTATTTTGGTAGTGTACGCTTATAATCCCAGCAACTCAGGAGGCTGAGGCAGGAGGATCACAGGTTTTAAAGCCAGCCTCAGCAACTTAGCAAGGCCCTAAGCAACTCAGTGAGACCCTGTCTCTAATAAAACCTAAAAAAGGGCTGGGGATGTGGCTCAGTGGTTAAGTGCCCCTGAAATCAGTCTCTGGTACCAAAAACTAAAAAAGTGCTGGGAATGAGGCTCAGTGATTAAGCTCCCTGGGTTCAATCCCTGATACCAAACAGTGGGGCTGGGGTTGTGTCAGTAGTAGAGCGCTCGCCTAGAAAGTGAAAGGCCCTGGGTTCAATACTCAGCACCACATAAAAAGTAAATGAACAAAATAAAGATATTGTGCCCAACTGCAACTAAAAAATAAATATAAAAAATTATTTGAGGGCTGGGGATGTGGCTCAAGCGGTAGCGCGCTCGTCTGGCATGCGTGCGGCCCGGGTTCGATCCTCAGCACCACACACAGACAAAGATGTTGTGTCCGCCGAGAATTGAAAAATAAATATTAAAAATTCTCTCTCTCTCTCTCTCTCTCCTCTCTCACTCACTCTTTAAAAAAAAAAATTTAAAAAAAATTATTTGAGTGCCTGCTAATATTTTATTTGTAATTATTAGGTATACTGAAGTACTTTTTTTTTCTGAAGTACTTCTTTTTTTTAATATATATTTTTTTTAGTTGTAGATGGACATAATACCTTTATTTTGTTTATGTGGTACTGGGGATCAAACCCAGTGCCTCACTGCATGCTAGCCAAGCACTCTACCACTGAACCACAACCTCAGCCCCCTGAAATACTTTTTTTTTTTTAAAGAGAGAGTGAGAGAGGAGAGAGAGAGAGAGAATTTGTAATATTTATTTTCAGTTCTCGGCGGACACAACATCTTTGTTGGTATGTGGTGCTAAGGATCGAATCCGGGCCGCACGCATGCCAGGCGAGCGTGCTACCGCTTGAGCCACATCCCCAGCCCCTCCCTGAAATACTTTTGATAAAGTTTTTTTTGTTGTTGTTTTATTTTGTTTTTGTGGTGTTGGGGATTGAACCCAAGGCTTCATGTATGCTAGGCAAGTTCTCTACCATTGAGCTACACCCTAGCCCCTTATATGTTTTTCTGTTACTAGTCTTACATACAAATACAGAGCTGGCTTATTAGTAAATACTTACTTATATAAACTTATTAATAGCCATGACTTGATCGGTTACCATTAATTAATTATTTTGGGATACTGGGGATTTAACCCAGGGGCCTGTGCTACCACACTACTTGATGTGATGTTTTTAAAAGACCTGATGGAGGGGCTGGGATTGTAGCTCAGCGATAGAGCGCTCAGCGGGGTCCTGGGTTCAGTCCTCAGCACCACATAAAAATAAATAAATGGAATAAAGGTATTATGTCCAACTAAAAAAATTAATATTAAAAAAAAGAAAACCTGGTTGAGTAGGACATGTTGAAGCATTCCTGTAATCCCAGTGGCTCTGGAGGCTGAGGCAGGAGGATGACAAGATCTAGGCCAGCCTCAACAACTAAGTGAGGCCCTGAGCAATTTAGTGAGACTATCTCAAAATAAAACATTTTTTTTAAAAGGGCTGGGGATGTGGCTCAGTTTTTAAGTGCCCCTGAGTTCAGTCTCTAATGCCAAAAATAAAAAATAAATAAAAAATTGAAAGATCTGATTGACTATCCTATCTAGATTTGTATTAAAAATGCGTTAGTGAGATCTGAAAGGGTCTTTGTTATTGGTGCGTCTAACTTGAATAGTTTGCTTTGACCTCCCATTCCAGTTCAGTTGTAGGTGTTCATGTTTTTTAGAGTGAAAACTTAGTATTCATATAGGCTGAGCAGTTCAAGCAGATGTGTACTCTTCACATTCACAGAAGGGAAAGCTTCCCATCTCGCCTGCTTCCTTCTGCTGGGGATCAAACCCAGGTTCTTGTGTATGCTAGGCAAGTACTACACCATTTAGCTATACCACGTGGCCTGCTTGCTTTTGTGTTGAGAAAAATTATTTAGGATTGGGGGGGGGTCTCAATTTTTAAAAAATGGAATTGCATACGTGGCCTTGGATTCCATTTTAGCTATCTTCAAAGCTAAAGTAACAGCTTATTTTGGATTTAAAAAAAAAGCCCATTTTCTGCTATCTATTTAGTATTGCTCTAGGTCTGTTGAGTTTGTACATGGACAATTGTTATCCCAACAGAATAATCCGTGATATGAAGGAGAAAACAGGAAACAATGATTAAGATAGGAAGAATGATTTTGTAATATTTTCACATCAAGTAAACATTTAATAGAACTCACTTGTAAAGGAGACTGGGAAGTTTTTGGTGGCTGTTTTGTTGTGGTGTGGTACTTAACCACTGCCCAGCCCTTTATGTTTTTTATTTTGATACAGGATCTTGCTAAGTTGCTTATGGCCTCAGTAAATTGCTGAGACTGGCCTTGAATTTGAAATCCTCCTGAGTTGCTGAGATTACAGGCATACACCGATGCACCAAGCTTTGGTGGCTGTTTTTTTTTTTTTTTTTTTTTTGGTATTAGGGATTGAATTCAGGGACACTTGACCACTGAGCCACACCCCCAGCCCTATTTTATATTTTATTTAGAGACAGGGTCTCACTGAGTTGTTTAGCATCTCCCTTTTGTTGAGGCTGGCTTTGAACTTAGTCTTCCTGCCTTAGCCTCCCTAGCTGCTGGGATTCATGCCCCACCACATCTGGCTAGTTGCTATTTTAATAAACAATTTCTCAAAATAAGGCTAACTTCTTCAATGCCAAATGATAATCATCAGGGAATAATGGTAAAAGTGTGTGTTCCAAGGGAATGTTGCATTTTTTAATTTTCTTTGTTGATTCTGTACTATTTTATATTGGGTAGCTAAAGAAATAAGAAGAGCAGCATTGTGAAACTAAGCTGCTATAAGATTATGTCAGAGTACTATCATCTTTCACATATCCTTCCAAATTAAAAATTACCCTCTGGGCTCACCATACTATATTTTACTCCAGAGTGGAATTTTATTTAAGTTCTGTCTTGGATCTCTATATCCATGGGGGTTTAGTAATTATACCAAAGATTCTGTGATGAAGTTGGCATAATATAAATACCAAGATGTGATTTCTAGCAAGATTTGGGTATTATATCTATACTCTTCTGTAGTTTATTACTTAATTAAATCTTTATTAGTGTATGCAAATATTATGAAATTTGTACCTTATCCTACTTTTAAAATTTCTCAAAGGGCTTTTGTTATGAAGTAAAGCTTTGCTGATTTCATTATTGCATGTTTATTGTAGAAGATATTAAAAAGCATAAAGATCAAGAAGGTAGATCATCCATAGGCTGCTGTTGATGTTGATGTATTTCTATTCAGATATTAGAGTAATTGACAAAAGAAGGAGAGCAAGGGAGGGGGCTAGAGAGCTAGTAAGAAACAGGCAGATAGGAGTCTAAGTTGATATAACCCTTTTGGAAAATGACTAATCTAAAGCTCACACACCTATGCCTTATGATTGCAGTTCTACTTCTAGATAATCAGTAGAAATGCATTCATATGTTTACCAGAAAATATGTGTACAGTGTTTATAGCAGTATTATTTGTACTAACCCCAAACTGCCAGTAAACAGAATTAATAACTTGTGATATGTTTACACAATGGCAATATAATAAAGCAAAGAGAATGAATAGACTAGAGCTAAATGTTCTTTATGTTAGCTACACAAGAGGATCTATTTGTGAATCCTTTTATGTAAAGTTCAAGTGGAAGACAGTCTTTCCTTCTAAGAGGCATTTGGCAATTTCTGGAGACATTTTTGGTTGTCACAAGTGGAAGAGGCCAGGGATGCTACAAAGCATCCTAATTATCCATAATGTCAGTGTCAAGTCTGGCCATGGATTAAACTAATCTATGTTGTTAGAAGTCAGGTTGGTGTTTGCCTTGAATAGTAAGGGACATATGGTGGCTCTGGGTAGCTGCTAATGTTCTTTCTTTTCTTTTTCTTTTTTTTTTTTTGAGAGAGATAATTTTTCAATATTTATTTTTTAGTTTTTGGCGGACGCAACATCTTTGTTTGTATGTGGTTCTGAGGATCGAACCCGGGCGGCTCGCATGCCAGGCAAGCGCGCTACCGCTTGAGCCACATCCCCAGCCCATGTTCTTTATTTTCATGCTGGTTACAGGGGTATGCATACTTCATAAAAATTAATTGAGCAGTACTCATATTTGTGCATCTTTCTGTGTTTTAGTCTTCAATTGAAAAAAAAATCAGATTGCACATAGAAATCCAGGTTAAAAGAGTCTTTGTTTTATTTATTTATTTATTTTTGTAATGCTAGGGATTGAGCTCAGGGCCTTGCACAGGTTAGCAAGTACTCTTCCACTGTGCTATAAAGTCCTAGCACTTTCTTTAATTTTTATTTTATTTTGATACAGGGTCTCATTAAGTTCCCCAGGCTGGCCTGGGACTTGATTCTCCTGCCTCAGCCTCCGGAGTCCCTGGGATTACAGATGAGCAACAACGCTGCCAGTTTAAAGAATTATTTTGAAAGATAAGATAATGTCAAGCTGATAAAGCCTCACAGCTGGAGCTAATAAACAGCCCTTTTCAGATAGATATTTGTATTGCTTTACCTGGTATGGAGACATTAACATTTTTTTAAAAATTAATTTTATTTAAAGATATAATTCAGACACCATATGTCTTGCTGATTTAAATTGCACAGTTCAGGCCTCAGCAACCTTAGTGAGACTTAGAGAACTTAATGAGAACAACTTAATGAGAATCTGTTTCTAAATAAATTAAAAAACTGGTACTTAGTGATAAAGTACCCCCTGGTTTCAATCCCCAGTACCAAAAAATAAAATAAATAAATAGCACACTTCGATCTTTTTTTTTTAATGTTTATTTTTTAGTTCTAGGTGGACACAATACCTTTATTTAATTTTTATGTAGTGCTGAGGATCGAACCCAGTGCCCCACGCATGCCAGGCAAGCACTCTACCTCTGAGCCATAACCCCTAGTCCTCAACATTTTTTAATATGTTCACAAAGTTATATAGTCATCACCAAAATTAATTTTAGAATATTTTGGTTCCTCCAAAAAAAAAACTTCATACCCATTAGCAGTCACTTCCCATTCTTCTTCATCCTACCCAGGTCTAAGCAACCACTAATCTACTTTTTGTCTATAATCATACACATTTGAATTTTATGTACTCTGTTCTTAAAAAATGTGTAATGATTGTATATTTGATTATAGAGGTTATGCCATAAATCTTAGAGTAAATACACTATGTTTATTTAGGATAAATTACTAGATGTGACATTACTGATTAAAGAATATCTTTTTTTTTTTTTTTTTTTTTTTTTTGGTACCAGGGATTGAATCCAGGAGTGCTTAACTGAGCCACATCCTCAGCCCTTTTTTGTATTTTATTTAGAGACTGGGTCTCACTAAATTGCTTAGGGCCTCACTAAGTTGCTGAGGCTGGCTTTGAACTTGCGATCCTCTTGCCTGAGGCTCTGGAGCTACTAGGATTGCAGATGTACACCACTTTGCCTGGCAGAATATATACATTTTAAGTTATCCTGCCCCACACCAGGTAGTGGTGACTGAACCCAGGGCACTGTATCCCTGAGCCACATCCCCAGCCCTTTTTATTTATTTATTTATTTTTTAAATATTTATTTTTTAGGTGTAGATGGACACAACACAATGCCTTTTATTTTTATGTGGTGCTGAGGATCGAACCTGGGTCCCGCCCATGCAAGGTCAGCGTTCTACTGCTAAGCCACAATCCCAGCCCCCCTTTTTATTTTTTATTTTGGGATAGGGTCTCACTAAGTTGTGTAGGCTGGCTTTGAATTTGCCATCTTCCTGCCTCAACCTCTAGGGTTACAGTAGTGTCCACCATGCCTGGCTTAAAGTTATTGATAATCAATATTATCAAGATATCTTCCAGTAAGGTTGGAATAGGTTGCATTCAACACTGCCATATTATGGTGGGTTTTTTTTTTTTGTTTGTTTGTTTGTTTTTAAGAACTTTTGTATTGTAAACCTAGTCATATTAGAAATATACATTTATTCTTATCTTAGACATGTCTAGTTTCCTAGACTGAGCATTATTCAGATCATTTGGTTAGACTTCAGCTTAGGCTGTTTTGGACATGTGAGCCAATACTGTCCTTTTTACATGAAGACAGTTCCACTTTTGAGACATTATGAATGAATACATTATTCCAGATTCCCCATACTTCTCCAGCTGGTTCCTGAATGTTCTTAAATTCAAGTAGAATGGCTTTTTGCCAGTACAGATTGGCACTTCAACCCACAATGGTGTTTTATTTCCTTGTTGGTTGATAGAGCCAAGATTTCAAACTACTCTAGGAGGTTTTATAATTTCATTCACTATAAATTATATTTTTGTGTTTCTCAGATATTGTCCATAACCAGAAGCTCTTTTGAAAACAAGTGTATTCATGTTTATAATACATAGATTACTGTTTGCTGGTTAGCTGCCATAATGCTTTTGCATAGAAATGTCACCAGCTAGTTATTAAACATCTATTATCATTCATGTGGAATTAACTTCTACTTAAAATGTTCCAGTTAAACAAAACTTCATTGTAAACCCTTTAATTGATTTCATTTCTGCGGCATAAAGCAGACTCATTCAGGGATGTGAGTCACTAGTGTGATTCTTAGTGGATTGCTCAGCTCACAATCTGAGATAGGCAGTTAATACTTAATTTTAGAATCATGTTTCAGTCCATATTAAAATTTTTAGTTTAATCTCATTACAGATTTTGGGATGATTGTTTAGAAAATGTCTTTTTGAACATTTGACATCTTGCTGAGTACAGTGATGCATGCCTATAATCAACGGTTTGGGAGGCTGAAACAGGAAGATTGCAAGTTCAAAGCCAGCCTCCACGATTTAGTGAGGCCCTGGACAACTCAGCAAGACCCTGTCTCAAAAATAAAAAGATAGAGATGTGCCCAGTGGTTGAGTGCCCCGGGGTTCAATCCCTGGTACCAAACAAAAAGAAAGAAGATTTGACATCTTATTATTGTTTAATTTCATTCTTTGCTTCCTTCCTGCCCCTAGGGAGCAGAATTCCACATAATAGTTCAGTTTTATGAATTTTACTGTGCTGGAAATAATTTCATCAAATTTTTACTCAAGGACCTTTAAAATCCTCTAATTTGATATTCTCCTTTCATTTCACAAATGAAAATACGGAAAGGAAGAATTTGCTCCTGCAGTACCTGAATCACATTCCAGAATTAAAATCTTTGTGGTTTAGTGTAAAATTTGCTCTCAGTTTTATAAAATTTAAGATTAAGAATCACGGGCTGGGGATGTGGCTCAAGCGGTAGCGCGCTCGCTTGGCATGCGTGCGGCCCAGGTTCGATCCTCAGCACCACATACAAACAAAGATGTTGTGTCCGCCGAAAACTAAAAAAATAAATATTAAAATTCTCTCTCTCTCTCTCTCTCTCTCTCTCTCCTAGGACTGGGGATGTAGCTCAGTCAGTAGAGTGCTTGCCGTGTATGCACAAGGCCCTGGGTTCAATCCCTAGCACCATAAATAATAAGAAGAAGAAGAAAAAGAAGAAGAAGAATCACTCTAATATATGGGCTAGGATTGTGGCTCAGTGGTAGAGCGCTTGCCTTGCACACGTGAGGCACTGGGTTTGATCCTCAGCACCACATAAAATAAATAAATTAGTAAAACAAAGGTATTGTGTCCATATTTAACTAAAATTTTTTTTTAAAAAAAAAGAATCACTCTAATAGAAAGTTCATTTGAGTTGTTTAAAAAAGAAATTGAGATTTTAAAATGTGGCTACCTATCATGGGGTTTTGGGTGGGATTTTTTTTTGTTTTTATTTTATTTTTTCTGTTGTAGATGGGCACAATACCTTTATCTTATTTATTTGTTATTTTTATGTGGTGCTGAAGATTGAACCCAGTGCCTCACATCTGTTAGACAAGTGCTCTATCACTGAGCTACAACTCCAGCCCACATTTTGGGTTTTTAATTATAAGATTAAATCTGACTGTGATCCATTTGCATTTGGTTGTTACACTTTTACAAAACATATGGAACACCACTACATGTTTTAAACCTGGTGCTGAGGATTGAACTCAGGGCTGCATATGCACTAAATAAGTGCTCTACCTCTGAGCTACATCCCTAGTCCCACTTTAAACATTTTTATTTCCTGATTTTTATAGTTAAGTGACCATTAAAACTTGATGTTCATTTAACTATAAGGCAGAATAGGAAGCACCAGGAATTGTGTCTGCTTACCTAGGTAGCAGTTACTCTTGCAGAACCTAGCTGATTTAACTGTTTTGGAACTCTGGGGTGTGTGTGTGTGTGTGTGTGTGTGTGTGTGTGTGTGTGTGTGTGTGTGTGATGTCTTTGCTTGCACACATGCACACATGTTTTACTGAGGATTAAATCCAGAGCCTTGGCACATGCTAGATAAGTGCTCTACCATTGTTTCATATCCTCAGCCTCTCTGTCTGTTGAAAGCTTTTGTCTTCCAGGAAAGGTTTGGGAATTAATTTTCATCAATGTAAGCTCTTAGCACACTGGTAGCTACCCATCCTCTACTGTTGTGTCTGGCTGCATGTGCTTGTGTTCTTGAAGTAACCCATTGGTCAGAAAAGCACCCTGGACAAGCTTGCCTTAATCCCAGGGACTCAGGAGGCTGAGTCAGGAGGAGTGCAAGTTCAAAGTCAGCCTCCTCACCTTAGTGAGACCCTGTCACAAAATGAAAAATAAAAAGGGCTGGTAGTGTAGCTCAATAGTAAACCATTCCTGAGTTCAATCCCAAGATCCCCAGTTAAATACCCACACTCCATGCCCCTGCAAAAAAATTGAAGAGAAATTAAAGCATTCCCAGATATACAAGTTGAGGGAGTTTGTTCATGCGAGGTCTGTCCTGCATGAAATGCTCAAAGGAAGGTGAAATGAAATGACGATAAACAGTAATATGAAGCTATATGAAGAAGTAAGGATCTTAATAAAGGTGAGAACATGGGCAATTATAAGAGCTAATATTATAACAATTGTTTATAACTCCACTTTTGGCAGGGGTGAGTACTGGGGATTGAACTTAGAAGCATTTGGCAACTGAGCCACATCCCCAGCCCTATTTTGTATTTTATTTAGAGGCAGGGTCTCACTGAGTTACTTAGCACCTTGCTTTTGCTAAGGCTGGCTTTGAACTTGTGATTCTTCTATCTCAGCCCCCCAGCCACTGGGATTACAGGCATGCACCATCGTACCTGGCCACTTTTTTTTTTTTTTTAAAGAGAGAGTGAGAGAGGAGAGAGAGAGAGAGAGAGAATTTTTAATATTTATTTTTTAGTTCTCGGCGGACACAACATCTTTGTTGGTATGTGGTGCTGAGGATTGAACCCTGGCCGCACGCATGCCAGGCGAGCGCGCTACCACTTGAGCCACATCCCCAGCCCCACTTTTTTTTTCTATATATATATATATATATATATATATATATTTTTTTTTTTTTTTTTTTTTTTTTTTTAAAGAGAGAGTGAGAGAGAGACAGAGATTTTTTTTTTAATATTTATTTTTAGTTTTCGGCGGACACAACATCTTTGTTTTTTGTATGTGGTGCTGAGGATCAAACCCAGGCTGCACGCATGCCAGGTGAGCGCGTTACCACTTGAGCCACATCCCCAGCCCTCTATATAATTTTTTAAGACTTCCCCCACCCCCCAAATTTCAGCACAAGACAGTCAGACTTCAAATAACTGAATGATCTGTGCAAATTATATAAACTTTCAGAAGCTTAAATCCTTATCCTTTTTAAAAAAATTTTTTGGTAGTTGTAGATGGACAGCATACCTTCTTTTTATTCATTTTTATGTGGTGTGGAGGATTGAACCCAGTGCCTCAAGATATTCTAGGCAAGCACCCTGCCACTGAGCTGTAGTCCCAGCCTGACTTACTTATCTTTATAATGGTTCTAATAATATTTAATTTTTTTAAATTTTTTTTTTAAAGAGAGAGTGAGAGAGGAGAGAGAGAGAGGGAGAGAGAGAGAGAATTTTCAATATTTCTTTTTTTGTTCTCGGCGGACACAACATCTTTGTTGGTATGTGGTGCTGAGGATCGAACCCGGGCCGCACGCATGCCAGGCGAGCTCGCTACTGGTTGAGCCACATCCCCAGCCCTGGTTCTAATAATAGAGTCTACCAGCACCACCACCACACAGACATACACACACACACACACACACAAAGTGATGATGCTACCATTCATTAAAGAAGTCCATGGTTCTTTATTTCAGAAGGAAAATTACCCTTCCTCCGTTTTATGAGATGCTAGGGTTAAATTATTATACACATTTATACAAAAAGAATATGTATAGTGATTAGTCAGTTTTCTGTTACTGTAGCAAGATACCTGAGGCAGCCTACTTTTAAAGAAAACAGGTTTATTTAGCTATTTAGCTCACAGTTCTGGAGTTCAGGGACATGGCATCAGCTTCTGCTTGTCTCCACTGAAGCCTTATGGTGGAAGGTATAATGGCAAGAGCCCACATGGGATCAGGAGATATCATTGCCAAACAGGAAACCAGAGAGATTCAGGAGTCAGGCTCAGTCTTTTATAATTCTCCCCTTCCCAAGAATGTGGGAGACCAACATTCTCTTCTGCGAGCAGTGCCCCCAAAGAATTCCCAATAGGCTACACTAAGGAAAGCCTCCAATATGTGAAGGTTAGGGGGTACACTGGAACCAAAATAAATAGTAAGTATAAGCCAGTTTTACCAATAAACTTCTTTGTAAGTTAGTAACATTTTACACTTGGAAAAACTATTCATATAGTCAGGAAATAATGAATAAACAAACCTTTTTTTTTTTTTTTTAATTGGGACTTGAATCCAGGGGTGCTTAACCACTGAGCCACATACCCAGCCCTTTTTATTTATTTATTTTTTATTTGGAGATAGGGTCTTGCTAAGTTGTTAGAGCCTCACTAAATTGATGAGGCTAGCCTCGAGCTTCCTCCTGATTCAGCCTCAAAGTCATTGTGATTACAGGTGTGCCTCATCATGCCTAGTTAACCAAAACACTTTTTTTTTTTAGTTGTAGGTGGACACAATACCTTTGTTTATTTTTATATGGTGCTGAGGATTGAACCCAGTGACTCATGTGTGCTAGGCAAGCGCTCTACCACTGAGCTATGACTCCAGCCCCTAACCAAAACATTTTTAAAGGGCTGTGATTGGGGTTTATATTAGTTTCCTTTAATGTTATTGCCCCCCACCAAGAATTGTATTAAGGGCGGCCATGGTGGCACATGCCTGTAAATCCCAGCAGCTCTGGAGGCTGAGACTGGAGAATTTTGAATTCAAAGCCAGCTTGAGCAATGTCAAGGTGCTAAGCAACTCAGTGAGACTCTGTCTCTAAATAAAATACAAACTAGGGCTGAGGATGTGGCTCAGTGGCTGAGTGCCCCTGAGTTCAGTCCCCAGTACCCCCACCCCCAAAATAAAAGTATTAAGAAAAAGAAAATGAGGGCTGGGGTCATGGCTCAGTGGCAGGGCGCTTGCCTCACATATATGAGGCACTTGGTTCGATCCTCAGCACCACATGAAAATGAATCAATAAAATAAAAATATTGTGTTTATGTATAACTAAAAAATATTTTAAAGAAAGAAAATGAAATTAACCTTTTATATCCCATATATTAGAGGACCTAATATACAGATTACCCACTTCCCTGGGACATTTTGTAGTCAACAACATGAACTGCAGGAAAACTACTCCACAGACATTTCAGGGTGTGTGTATCTGATGCTGTGCCTCTTAGGAAAGCCCATGGAAAACCAGGCTCCAAAGGTTCGACATTTTTGTAAGCTTACAGTTTAACCAATGTGTAATCCTTACCTCTGGGTGTGTTAAAATAGCTGCCTTAAAAATTATGTAACTTTCAGAAAAATTTTTCATCAATTCTTCTCAACAAAAGTTGAATTATTATATGAGATGCTGAATTGTTGAATAAAATTTTCGGCAGCAGTATTTATTGGAAAAGGTCCTCATTGGTCTGAGGATGTGGCTTAGTGGCAGAGCACCTGCTTGCCTAGCATACATAAGGGCCTGGGTTTAATCCCCAACACACACACACACACATACACAAATTAATTTGTCTATGTGGTTGCATGTATAAAGGATGAGTTTTTAACTATTGTATTTTTTAATTTTTGTCTTTTTGGTATTAAATTGAATTTTAGGCTAGAGGAGAAAATGCTTTATGAATGGTATTTGGGGATCTGGACTTGTAGGGAGTTTGTGGATGTGAATCATTATGGAGTTCTGTTATAAACCTGGTTTACATTACCATTTAAAGATTGCACATTATTCAAACCCAGGCAAGCACTCCACCATTGAGCTACAACCCTAGCCCATATTATTCAAATTTTAAAACTGTTTAATTGTTGACATACAAATGATAATTTTTTTGGTATGGTTCCAAATGTATGTAGAAGAAATAGTAAGACAATTGTATTATAAATGGTGGAAGGTAAAGAGATGTAAAAGGAAATAACTTTTCTATGTTGCACTTGAAATGTAAAAATGATGACACCAACAATAAACTAAAATAAAGATTGCATATTATTAAGCCAACGTGGTAGCGCACACTCCTATAATCCCAGGGGCTGGGACGCTGAGACCGGAGGATTGTGAGTTTAAAGCCAACTTAAGCAAAATTGAGGCACTCAGCATCTCAGTGAGACCCTGTCTCTAAATAAAATACAAGGGCTGGGGATGTGGCTCAAGCGGTAGCGCGCTCGCCTGGCATGCATGCGGCCCTCAGCACCACACACAGAACAAAGATGTTGTATCCGCCGATGACTAAAAAATAAATATTAAAAAAATTCTCTCTCTCTCTCACTCTCTCACTCTCTCTTTAAAATAAATAAATAAATAAAATACAAAATAGGGCTGGGGATGAGGCTCAGTGGGTGAGTGCTCCTGAGTTCAATCCCCAGTACCCCACCCCCAACCCCACCCCCTGCAGAAAAAGATTGCACATTATTTACTTCTTGTTTTGTGGTTTTATAACTTTATGTATTCAGTAAGAGGAGAAGTGGGCTCAGTTGAAGATCAGGGGTAGAGATGGGAGCTGTACTTGAGTTATGTGGTAAGTTCATTTTTGTGTCAGATTATATATTTGTTTGTTTATTTATTTATTTATTTGGGTATTGAATTCAGGGATATTTTACCACCGAGCTACATCCCCAGCATTTTTTAAAAAGTTTTTTAGAACTTTATTTTATGTACAAAGAACTAGCATGTTCTCTTTCATTGGGTGGCTGACTTGGGCAATCCATTTGAGGAAGATCACTTAGTCCAACTTAATGGAGCCTACATCCTTTGACCAAAACACTGTCGGCACATGTGGAGTCAGGATTTCTGGATCAGACCATGCCTGTTTGAGCATAATGCAACAAGAGCGAGAACCCTGGCTGAATTTTCACCGGTGGCTCTGAGAATTTTTTAATATTTATTTTTTAGTTTTCGGTGGACACAACATCTTTATTTTACTTTTATGTGGTGCTGAGGATCGAACCTAGCGCCCCGCACATGCCAGGCGAACGCGCTACCGCTTGAGCCACATCCCCAGCCCATGTATGTAAATCTTGAGTATGCATTCTATATAGATGCCTTCACTTTCTCTTTTTTATTGATGTTTTAGAAATTGTTCTAGGATTTGTTTGTTTGTTTCCTGTATTTCAAAAAAAGAATAACTTTTGCTGGGGATGTGGCTCAGTGGTAGAGCTCTTGCTGGCCTGTGTGAGGCCCTTGGGTTTGATCCCTAGCCAGAAAAAAAAGAAAAGAAAGGCAAAACAAGTCTTACAAACAAACAAGAAAAAAAATCAACTCTATTCCTACGAATATATGACACTCAGGGATTGTTTTTAATTTGTTAATTAAGCAACAGTAATGAACAGTTATGGATGACTTGACCATAGATGTTAAGAGTTAGCAGAACTTGATAATGAGCAATAATTCATCCTGGAGTTTTGTGGGGGTTTTTTGTTTTGTTTTTTAATTTTCTTTATGCTTTTATTTTATTTATTTTTTTTTTCTGTGATGCTGAGGGTCAAACCCAGGGCCTTGCACTTGGTAGGGGAGTGCTCTACTGCTGAGCCACAACCCCAGCCCCGCCCCCTTTTTGTTTTTTTTGTTTTTTTTAGCAAAATATTTCTATTTAAGTATAGGTGTGTGGTTTTAATTGATTTATTTGTTCAGTGTTGTTGAGTTCTAGATGTTTGCTGAAATAGATTCCATTATGTATAGCAAAATAAACGTTTTGTTTTTTAATCACTGTACAGACTGCAGGTGTTTTCTTTCTCTTTGTGAGCAGTTGAATCTGTAAATCACCTCCTGTGGAGACCAGTGTCCCAGTGACTGATCCAGCTGTTGGGTGTTGTAGATGAACAACTTGCTCCTACTTGGCTGCTTCAGGGAATAGGGTACACAGGGTGAAGAATTTTGCTAGGCCCTTAGGAACCGGTTTCAGTTTGCTTGGATTCTTTTTTGGCTTTTTGCTATAGGTGCCAGAGTTTTCACAAATGACTCATCTTCCTCTCAGATTTTCTTAGGCTGCAGTGATTTAAGAATCTTTGGGTCACTGTTACATAGTTTCTCCTACCACATGGATTGTGGGGGATAAAGTAGTCATATTGAAAGTCAAACCTGTTTCCATCTCATTCTGAGTGATTCCTGTGGTACATAGAAAACTTTGTTTCTTCCTGAAAAATGGTGTTTTAGTGATTCATTGTTTTCTGTGGGAGGAAGTTTATCGCCTATTCTTCTTTTTCCCTTCCAGAGGGAATTTGGGAAAGTTGCAAGCAAAACATCATTTCTCAAAGAAGATTTTGGGTAACAGAAGTTCTGCATAACAGGTAAAGTTCATTTAAACTTCTTTGGTGGTACTGACAAATCACCTATAATCTGCAGAAGTAAACTGAAAGAGCAGGGAGAGAAAGTTGAAAAGTTAAATCTACTTTGTGTCAGGAGTTGTCAGGGACTTGTTACATATATTTCACCTATATGTTTTTAACCTAGATTTCCCCTCATCCCCTCCCTTGGTACTGGGGATTGAACCCAGGGGCATTTAACTACTAAGTCACATTTATTATTTATTTTGAGACAGAGTCTCACTGAGTTGCTGAGGGCCTTACTAAGTTGTTGAGGCTGGTTTTGAACCTCACACTCCTCCCAAGCCAGTGGCTCTGGAGGATGAGGCAGGAGATTCACAAGTTCAGAGCCAGCCTCAGCAAAGTAGTAAGGCTACTCGCAATTCGGTGAGACCCTGTCTCTAAATAAAATACAAAAAGGGCTGGGAATCTGGCTCAGTGGTTAAATGTCCCCTAGGTTCAATCCCAGGCATTTAAAAAATCTTAGAATAAAACTATCCTTTAAAATGTGTTTTAAATGGATTTATTAATTGGTTTATTATACCAGGGATACTGAGCCAAATCCCCAGCATTCCCCTCCTTTTAAAATTTTGAGACAGTTAAGTTATTGAGGCTGGCCTTGAAATTGTGATCCTCCTGCCTCAGCCTCTCAAGTGGCTGGGATTAGAGGTGTGTGCCACCACGCCCAGCAGCAAACTTGTTTTTATATTTTTCATTTAAAAAATACAGGTATAATAAAGGGGTTATAAAATTTGTTGCAGAGTATTCATTGTGGTCTTTTAAGTAAAATTAGAATCTGTTCTGTTGTTCCATCCAGCTAGGGAATGTCTTTCTAGTTCCTTTCTCTCTGTTGTTTTAGTCCATGATCATTTCCAGTTGTTTGCAGCTGTACCATCTCCTTAATTCCTTTCAACACTTGTCAGCTGGTCCAAAATTTAAGCTTCCTAATAAGCTCCCTGTTAACTAGGAAGTCCAGCCCAAAGGTCTCCTTTATGTTCTGAGAGATATTCCCTTGTGATTGGATTGGAATAGCTGTATGCATTTTTTTTTTCCTTTTTGTGGTGCTGGGCATTGGACCCAGGGGTGCTCTACCACTGAGCTAGATATCCAACCCTTATTTATTTATTTATTTTTTTATCATGATTATTATTTTTTTGGTACCAGGGATTGAACTTAGGGGCACTTAAACGCTGAATCACATCCCTGGCCCTTTTAATTTGTATTTTATTTAGAGACAGGATCTCACTTAGTGGCTTAGCACCTCATTAAGTTGCTGAGGCTGGCTTTGAACTTGAGATCTTTCTGCCTCAGCCTTCTGAGCCACCAGGATTATAGGTTTGTGCCACTGCACCCAATCCTTTTTATTTTCTTTACTCACTAAGTTGCTCAGGCTGACCTCAAACTTGCCAACCCTCCTACCTCAGCCTCCCAAGTCGCTGGGATTATAGGTGTCCACCACTGCATCTGCTGCATCTGGCTGCATTCTTTTTTTTTGTCCACACTTTTTATTGGTGTGTTCTAGTTGTACATGATGATGGGACTTGTTGTTACATTTTTATACATGCACACACTATAACAATATAATTTGTCCAATATCACTCCCTAGCATGCCCCCCCATCACCTTTCACTCCTTTGTATTATTTCTTTTTTTTTTTTCTTTGTATTATTTCTTATCTGTATCTCAGAAAGTTCTGAAGGTCTCATGAAATAATAATACATGTCAAAAACCCAATGTGCTACATCTGAGAAATATATCTCAGTTAATGAGACCTACAATAATAATTATTATTTGTGAGTTTTTTTAATATTTTTAAAAATGTCTCAGTTGTTGATGGACCTTTATTTTATTCATTTATTTATATGTAGTGCTGAGAATCGAACCCAGTGCCTCACACATGCTAGGCAAGTGCTCTACCACTGAGCCACAACCCTAGCCCCTTTACTGCATTTTTATTGTTGTTTGTTGTTGTTATTATTATTTGTGCTGTGGATCAAACCCGGAGCTTTTTGCATGCAAGGCAAGTGTTCCATCACTTAACTATATCCCAGCCCCACAATTTTATTTTATAAACCCAGGAAGACGTGAAAGTCCAAAAGTTCTTTTGGACTGAGGTGAATAAATTATCCTGTCTAAGGGTGGTAAGAATGAGGTGTTTTAAATGGATTTGCCTGCTGCTTGGATATAATGTTATTTACTATAACATTTGTTCTAGTATTAGCCTTGTAGTTAGATTTTGAGTATGTACAGAAGTGGTATCTAGCAATATCATGAATTGAAATTTACAATGTCAATATTTTAATAGTCGTTGGGGTTTGGGTGTAACTCAGTGGTAGAGTGTGAGCTTAACATGAGCATAACCCTGGGTTTAATCCCCCACACCAATAAGGGGAATAAAAATATTTTAATATTTGTTGTTTTTTTTCCATGATATTTTCCACTTTATCAGGACAAACCAAGTTTATCACCATGAGTTGGAGCTTCCTGACTCGCCTGCTAGAGGAGATTCACAACCATTCCACATTCGTAGGGAAGATCTGGCTCACTGTATTGATTGTGTTTCGGATTGTCCTAACAGCTGTAGGAGGAGAGTCCATCTATTATGATGAGCAAAGCAAATTTGTGTGCAACACAGAACAGCCAGGTTGTGAGAATGTCTGCTATGATGCCTTTGCACCACTCTCCCATGTGCGGTTCTGGGTGTTCCAGATCATTCTGGTGGCCACTCCCTCGGTGATGTACCTGGGCTACGCCATTCATAAGATTGCCAAAATGGAGCATGGTGAGGCGGACAAGAAGGCGGCTCGGAGCAAACCCTATGCTATGCGTTGGAAACAGCACCGGGCCCTGGAAGAAACAGAAGAGGACCATGAAGAGGATCCCATGATGTATCCAGAAATGGAATTAGAAAGTGAAAAAGAAAATAAAGAGCAGAGCCAACCGAAACCCAAGCATGATGGTCGACGACGGATTCGGGAGGATGGGCTCATGAAAATCTATGTACTACAGTTGCTGGCAAGGACCGTGTTTGAGGTGGGTTTTCTGATAGGGCAATATTTCCTGTATGGCTTCCAAGTCCATCCATTTTATGTGTGCAGCAGACTTCCTTGCCCTCATAAAATAGACTGCTTTATTTCTAGACCCACTGAAAAGACCATCTTCCTTCTGATAATGTATGGTGTTACAGGCCTCTGCCTATTGCTTAACATTTGGGAGATGCTTCATTTAGGGTTTGGGACCATTCGAGACTCACTAAACAGTAAAAGGAGGGAACTTGAAGATCCGGGTGCTTATAATTATCCTTTCACTTGGAATACACCATCTGCTCCCCCTGGCTATAACATTGCTGTCAAACCAGATCAAATCCAGTACACCGAATTGTCCAATGCTAAGATCGCCTATAAGCAAAACAAAGCCAACATCGCCCAGGAGCAGCAGTATGGCAGCCACGAGGAGCACCTCCCAGCTGATCTGGAGACTCTGCAGCGGGAGATCAGAATGGCTCAGGAACGCTTGGATCTAGCAATCCAGGCCTATAATCACCAAAATAACCCCCATGGTCCTCGCGAAAAAAAGGCCAAAGTGGGGTCCAAAGCTGGGTCCAACAAAAGCAGTGCTAGTAGCAAATCAGGGGATGGGAAGACCTCCGTCTGGATTTAATCTTTGCTGGGCTTAAAACTTGGGCTTTTCATAGTTTATCGTAAGCAACGGCTCACTGAATAATGACTTCCATTGAGTAAACATTTGGCTCTGGTTATCTTCAGGGATGCTGTTGGCTCATGATCCAAACTCAGGGGACTCTGAAGGTGGGGCTGGGATGAGTGGGGAAAGGGAAACAGTGTTCCAGGGCACATGTTCTCAGCAATAATACAGTTGCAGAACTTTACATTTGTGTCTTCCAGATCCAGAGAAGAACAGATATATTTAAATCATTCTTGTTGAACAGTTTTTGTATGTACAGTATTATGGTACATTTTTTTCTTTCTTTTTTTTTCTTTTTTTTTTTTTAGTATGAGAACTTTTTTGTATTTGTACATTGAACTGCTGTAGTTATACTTTTTTATATTAAAGGAAAAAAAATCCTTGTAAGTAATGCCTATTAGGCTAGTGTTATTACTTTGTTTAGCAAAATCTACCCTGGGTTTAGAGTTTTAGTAGATGCCACATTCAATACAAGTGCCTCTCATGTTGCAGGGAACATTTCAATGGAGACTGAGGAGGAGATACCAGTTTTCTGTCTTAGAAAGGAAGACTACATTAGAAAGAGATTGAGATCTTCTCTCTTCTACCTGAGAAATCTGGCAATCTCAACTTTTATAACCAGAGCTGTAGCCATTCTTTGAAAACATGTTTCCAAAGGAAGTAAATAATTAGCTGCAGGATTTCTTCAAATTCCAAGCATTGCCAATATGTGCTTTGATGTTATATATACATAAGTTCTTTCAAAAGACTGATATGCAGTGGTGTCCCCCATTTAGTAGCTACATTCAATATAAGTGCCCAGGAGCAGTATGAAGCGCCTGGCTAGATTTTGGTGCTAAGCTGCTTGTCTCAGAGAGCTCAGTCTCGCCTGGGAATTGAGGCCTAATAGGATGTTTAGCTGTGAACCCTTTTGATTGGCTTTAAGCCTCAATCCAGAAATCTGCCCATCTCTCTGGTTTCTTAAGCCAATAATGAATATTTTCCATACTTGTTAACATTAGAAATATAAAAATTCCCTTATAGACTAAGAATATTCAAAACTTCTGCAAATGGCAGAAGGCTTAAATCCAGATTTTTAAATTTCTTTTTATAATGGAATTTATGATTGACTTACTTCTGCCAATGTAGGTATCTGCCTAAGTGGCCATTCTCACTTGGGATTTGTCTGTAAATAAACCAAAAGAGGTGTTCAGTATTTATTCCCTGTTGGTATATGTTATTTGTTAATAACAAGCATTATTGTTTATGAAACTAGTGTTTTATAAACAGTATTTATTGCCATCCTTTTTTTTTTTTTCCAACCTGTTTATTGAACCCAGTGCCTCACACATGCTAGGTAAGAGCTACATCCCCAGCCTTGTTTTTTTTTTTTTTGTTTGTTTGTTTGTTTGTTTTGTTTTGTTTTGTTTTTTGTTTTAATAGGATCTCCCTGAGTTTCCCAGGCTGGTCTTGAACTTGCCTCCGCCTCCCTAATAGTGGGATTACAGATGTATACCACCACTCCCAGTACCATCTTTACATTTTGTTGGAGAGCTGTGTTCTCCCATCCCATTTTTGTGGTTTGTCTTAGTGGTGAAACTTGGTAAAGTTGTCAGGGGGTCTTTGCTTTACCAGGGAGCATTTCACTTGGGTGTCTTCCTCTTTTCTAACAAAACTGCTGCAAACCACTTCTGACTTTGAAATTCCAAAGGTGTTACGCTTTGTGTCTTCATTTTTAAATGCCATTTCCAGGCTATTTAGAAGAATATGAGAATAGCACCTTTTGTGCATTTGTTTTTTCTTTGTTGTTTCTCCATTTGCATTCCCCCTCTCCCTGCCCCCATGAATACCCAAAAAAAAAAAAACTTAGAAAATTTAACCTTATCTTCTAGCCATTCATTGACTTATATATGTGTATATATATTTTCTAATCTTTAAATTTTAGCTTGGAAAAACTCCTCAGGATCTCTCAAAATTTTAAGCAGAAAATAAGCTCAGGTGAGACTGAGGGGGAAATTTTAGAAAATGACATACATGTATATCATGAATAATCAATGGTCATTGGCAGTTTCCCTCAAACCAAATGGTTAATAAGGAAATTCATATAATTGCTAGAAAAAAGGCAGGATTTTTACTAGTTAAACCTCATTGAGATACAAAACTACCGATTCTTATGTTGCTGGAGCTTCCAGCAGATTTCTTAATTGAAGGACAGAAAATTCACATCCACTCAATGCCATTTGTTCAGAGCCCGGAGGAAAAGAGAGTGGCTTTGCCAGCAGAAAGGTTGGGAATTTGAGTGGTGGAGAGGGAAGGAGTTGAGCAGAAACGCCAGGAAAAACCAGGCAAAGGCATTTGGTGCCAGGAGCATCCACTTAGTTCTACAGCAGCCCTGGTGTTTCATCTTGGCTTATGCTGCTGAGAATGTTAGCCTTTGTGTCTGGCTAATTCTTCAACTTTTTAAAGTATATAGAAAGATGTCACCTCACATGCACACACTTTAAAATCTAAATTTATGGGGCGCTTAAACACTGAGCCACAACCCCAGCCCTTTTTAATATTTTATTTAGAGACAGGGTCTTGCTGAGTTGCTTGGGGACTCACTAAATTGCTGAGGGTGGCTTTGAACTCACAATCCTCTTGCCTCAGCTACCTGAGCTGCTAAAGTTTTCATTATGACAGGAATTTCCCTACTTGCTGCCTCCTTAACACATTTCTTTTATTCAGCTTTTGAATATAAGAGTTTGCCATAACCGTTTTCCACTCATAACATGGTATAAACCTGCATAAAGAGAGTGACTCCTCTTTGTCTAATTTATTAACACATTGATTCTACATTGAATCTGTGAAAATATTGTTCTGGAAAGTACAAGTATTTGTATCAAAAGTCTGCCAATAGTTTTGTTTTTTCTATCAAAATCATATTGTGGGCTGGGGTTATGGCTTAGTGGTAGTGCACTCGTCTGGCATGCGTGAGGCACTGGGTTCAATCCTCGGCACCACATAAAATTAAATAAATAATCATATTATTTTAAATTGCTGGATAGGACATGCTATGTCGTGATATTTCTCCTTTAAATGGAAGTTAAGTACTCAGTCCTTCACATTGTTAGAATCAGGATAGGAACAATAACATGTTTATATTCCTTAATGTATTGGTGCATTTATTAAGATGTTATGTGTCCACACCTGCCATTTTGTTAAAAATCTTTTATTCAGAAGAGATTTGCAAAAGGAACAGGCATCTTAGTTCAGATTTGAAGGGAGAATTAGATAACATTTTCCCCTGAAGAAATATTAATGTTCACTTTGTGGCTTTGTCTTTGCTTATGACTTCATTTTGCCTGTTTCCATATTTGTTCATTTAAAACCACAAGCGTATTATTTCACTTGAAGTCAGTTTTTCTGGTAATTTTCCTTAACCAATATTTATAGAGTCATTTGCTCTTTATAACAATGAACTTTGCCATTCTAAAATGGCACTCATAGTTCAGGTCTTTTGCATATCTGTGTCTTTTAGAGGGCCACCTATATCTTTAAAGGGGGAAAAAATCAGTATTAGTAAACTTAACTGTCAATTCTTCACAGTTTGAAATCAGGCAGATCACTTTTCCAAGTTTAGGAGTCACTTGCCTCTGAGTGTTAGCCAGTAGTAACCTCTGGTAAAAGGTGTTCAAAAAATCAACTATCAGGACTTGGGTGTAGCTCAGGAGGGTAGAACACTTGCCTAGCATGCATGAGGTCCTGGGTTTGATCCCTAGTACCACAAAAAAAAAAAAAAGCCCTCTTATTATTGGTCATTTGACTGAGCTTAGAGCTTCAGAACAATAGTGAACTGTGTAATGGTGATAAGGCATGCTGGAGTGCCCTTTATTGTGGGCCTCAGTGATGGTTTACAACACTTGATCCAAGCAGTTTATACCAAGAATGGACTTTTAAATATTCTTCTTCTTAGTCATACCTGTGATTTACCCGTTCGGCATTTAGATGTCCATGCTGTATGCTTTCTGTTTCATGTAAGAGGCATTCACTTCTAAAAATAACACCTCTGAGTGATGATAAATTTTTGGCCAGCCAGCATTTGGTAAAAGGCAAGTATATTATACTTGAACTGACATTAATGAATACCTTTTTTTATTTATAAATCAAAGATCTTTTCCAGCTGTGAAGAAGATACCTGAAGTCAAAGATACACAGCTGCTGGTCATTTTGATTGGAAGGTTCCAGGTATTAGATTAATTTTATGTATAAAATCATGTAATCTCTTGAAGAATCTTACCACCCTATAGTGATAAATCCCCTTTACCTATACAGTGCAGTTGGGAAATAAAATGTCAGCCTACCTACATGTCATAAACCTGTAATAATTAAGTTACCATCAAATGTTAGAATCATTAGGTTGAATTACATACTTATCACTCATTCTAGCCTCACATCATAGAGACTTTTTAAGATTTTCATTTGCTGTTGTCCCTAATGTAATCTTATGGCTTTGTTGTTTATAATAACAAATTAAGTGGCTTTTGTTCATGCATATTCCATATTAAAGAAGAAATTCTCAGTATTCTAAAATCCAGGCGTTCCACTGCAGTGCAAAAGCAATACAGAGATAAAAAGTAAGTTCTGCCTTTTAGGTTGGCTTGTTGAACCAGACAAAGACAGTTGGCTATGTGCTTCCCAAGATTGAAAAAAAAATTAACTGTTCTCTCAATTATGTTTTCTTTAGCAAATCTCCTACAGAAGTCTCTACCTCAGTCATTAAGTATTGTGATATGATTAGCATATTGATACCAGAAAAACTTAGCTAGGACTTCCAACTTTTAAAGAAAATTTAAATGTAAAATTCAACTGTTAACCAGGAATCAAATGTCATGTGATGTGCAGTTTGGATATTGCATGAACAGCTAAGGATTTACCTGTTTCATTGCCAAAGATGATTTGTCATTGATTTTGTTCTGTACAGTTTATGTAAAACTATCATGGTACAGACAGGCTCTGTGCTCAGGGTCTTGTCTCTGGGAAGATTTTGTCAGTTTTATCAGTTCCAAATACAGTTTAGAAGATTCACTTGTGGTCTGTGCATCCTTTCTCAAAACTCGAAGCCCTTTGAAAACTAGGCTATCAGGAAATTTCATGGTTGGCATGTATACCATTCTTTGTATTAAATTATTTCCAAGAACTTAATGGTTTACACAGAAAATCTGATATGAAAATCTCTTCTTGTACATTCACCTGTAAGTTGATCTTAGTGGGAATACGCGAGCAGAGAAACTTCCAGCTAGAAGTCTGGCCTCAAAAGAGGCCCTTTTGCATAGCAGGGCTGGTGCTCCTCTGGGTCTAAGTGGATTGGTGAATGTTTACTGTCACAAACTGGGAAGTACTGGTGGTCTCCTAGAGGAGGGGAAGGCTGGAGTCTAAGCTTGGGTGCTGGGAACGCCCTTGTCTCTGACTTCCTTTGGTTCTGAGAGGCCTTTTCTGGAGGAAGAGTACTTTCCCCACCTAGGCACAGCCTCATCCACCTCTGAAGGGCGGTGCGGGTGTGGGTGAGGGGAGCGGTTATCCTTAGCTGAAACAAGACACTGTTCCCAGATATAGGATAGCTGACTGGTAGGTCTCACACACCCCACCCTCAGCAGCAAAATTGTAAACTGGTCAGCTAACCATATTTGGTAATAAACTTGTGAGCCATTTGAAAGCTCTTGGGGCAGTTAAATCACTCCTGATTCTTAGTTTTAAAAGTGGATTATTTGGTAGATTTGCCATCGGAACAAATACCTGGAGAAGGTATTGGTATCAAAACTAAATCTCTGCTCTGTTTTTTACACAGAGCTTAAAAGCTTTTTTAGGTTTTATCAGACATGGCGGTGCACACATATATGGGTATATAACCTAGGGACTTGCACATGCTAAACAAATAGTCTAACATTGAACTATGTCTCCCAGCCCTTATTTTGTATTTTATTTTGAAACAGTTTCACCAAGTTGCTGAGGCTGGCATTGAGCTTCCTGCTCAATCTCCTGAGTCACTAGGATTGCAGATGTGTGCCACCACACCTGACTTACAAAATTTTAAGACCTTTTTTTTTTTTTAGTTGTAGATGGGCACAATACCTTTATTTTATTTATTTATGTGGTTCTGAGGATTGAACCCATGCCTCACATATACGAGACAAGTGTTTTACCACTGAGCCACAACCGCAGCCCACAAAATTTTATTAAGATAATTTACATGCAGTAAAATTCACTCTAGCCCCAAAACCCACTCTTTTAAAATGTATAATTCTAAAAACACAGTTGATTAACCACTGAAAGACACCGAGTAGTTGCATCACCCAACAAAAATTATATGTTTTGTAAATGACTCATCTTGGGAAAATATTTTGAAAT
The DNA here is from genome assembly GCF_964194105.1 of Spermophilus citellus. NCBI lineage: Eukaryota > Metazoa > Chordata > Mammalia > Rodentia > Sciuridae > Spermophilus > Spermophilus citellus. The sequence goes on along the minus strand of NC_138199.1, from coordinate 57,475,365 downwards.
GTGAACCAGAATAAAAAGGAAGAAATGAATTATTTTAAATTATCTCCTCTGTTCAAGGAGATTTAGACCTGGCATAGCACATGAATTTCATCTCTTCTGCCAGCTCCAAATGATTGATGGATGGCTGGAGGGGAGAACTTTGTACAAGGTTCAGACAAATTACCCCTAAGTGATTTTGGAAATGGCAGGGGATACTGGGAAAAGCATGCCATCCATTTTTTAGATTTATTATTTTATTTATTTATTTATTTTTGGTAATGGGGATTGAACCCCCTGGGCCACATCCCAAGTCCTTTTTTATTTTTATTTTGAGACAGAGTCTTAGTAAGTTGTTAAGGTTGGCTTTGGACTTGTAATCCTCCTGTGTCAGCCTTCCAAGTTGCTGGGATTACAGGTGTAAATCCTGGCCCTACCTAGTTTTTTAAGTATAAATTTTCAAAACATGAAATAGGATTCAGGACTTCCTGGTTTGTGACTGTAACTAGACCCATGGGAAAAGACCCATCCTACCTTGCATGTTCATGAGTGTCATTGCTCAGAAATTTCTCCACCCCATATTAGATGACATCTTGGAAGAAGTTAGACATAGGAAGTGACTTAGAATTAGAAAACCACAAGGGAAAAGATGGTGACACGAGGACAAGTATTCATTGTCCAATAATTTCCTCTGCTCAACCCCCTCAATCCTGATGAAAATGCCCTGCCCTGTGCTGCCCTGCCCTGCCCTCCACATGCCAGGCCTACGTAAACTAGACTGGGGAGTTGTGAAAGAAAACTAAGGAAGCCCCTTGCTGGTGTCAAGGAAAAGCTGGATTCCCTCTTTTATCCCTGGTGGAATCTCCCACAAACAAGTGTCCTTATCTTCATTGCTCTCCTGAGGCCATCCCAGAAGGCCCAGGGAGGCCAGCCTCTTTGAACTCCAGGCAAGGCAGAACCAAGCAACTGTTCATAACTGATTTCAGCACATGGCCAGTGACCTGAATGGGACCTGACCGTGGGGGAAAATGATACAGAACTAGATGGGTTTTTAACATTTTTATTTTTAGTATATGTAGTCCTGTGAAAGTGAAATGTTATCTTTGAGCCAGGAACATTGAAAAACACTGACAGGGAGCTGCTTTGGCCTGGCCCATTTTTCTGAAGGCACATTGCAGCTGTGGCCTCGGCCCAGCAGGCAAAAGCATGTTGGGTCTGTACCCAGGTGCTGTTCAGAGCAGTGACAGGTCTCATCCTCTGACTGCAGAGGGGTCTGCAGGAAGACTGGGGCACCATAAGAAACTTTGAACCTTAAAAACCCTGGAAACAGTAAATGCAAGTTGTCAGGACTGTTTACTTCACATTTCAGATTGGAAAGTGATCAAGACTTTGGAAACATCAACAAGGATCTGCAGGATCTGGACCAGTCAGATTATAGACCAATTTGTAATTATACTGTTGGTTCCAGAATTCTACTTTGCTGGGGCAGAGTTGGGGGGGGTGACCTAGAAGAAATAGTGTGGGTGGGCACTTTTATTTAATACACAGCCCTTAAGCAGTGAGTAGCCATTCACACCAACTCTTCTGAATAGCAAGCTATAGTCCTGAGAAATAGCTAGAAGGCAGAGTACAGTATTTGGCAGAAATGCAGGATAAAGATGTTGGGGAGATGATGTCTTCTTTTTTTTTTCTGGTACTGGATCAAGCCCAGGGGCATTTTCCTCTGAGCTACATCCCCAGCCCTTTTTATTTTTTGAGACTGGGTTTCACTAAGTTGCTGAGGGTCCCACTTAATTGCTGAAGCTAACCTTGAACTTGGGATCTTTCCTCCTCAACCCCAGGAAGGATTATTATGAGATGAGAAATGTGGAACACTAGTCTAGCCAGGGTCTGCCTGAGAAGAGTGCAAGAAGGTCAGCATAGATTGGCCTAGAATAGATGCCGGAGCAGAAGCCCCTGACCCTTCATTTGGCATTACCAGTTAAAATACAAGATGCCTGTTTTTATTTGAAGGTCAGATCAGCAATGAATGACTGGTTTTTATATTACATGGAACATACATCAAAAATTTCCTTTGGGGGGGCTGGGGTTGTGGCTCAGTGGTAGAGTGCTCTCTGGGATGATAGAGTGATCACTGGGTTCGATCCTCAGCACCACATAAAAATAACGGTATTGTGTCCCCCTTAAACTAAAAAATAAATATATTTTAAAAAAAGGTTCCTTTGGGCTTGGGGTATTTAGCTCATTGTTAGAGCACATGATTCCCTGGTTTTCAATCCCTAGCACCCTGCCAAAAATTGTTGTTTATCTAAAATTCAGGTTTACCTGTTTGTCCTGTTTTTATTTGCTGAATAATTTGTAAATTGAATTTGTTAATGAATCTGCAAATTTTAGTTTGACATGCATTCTGAAGTCTGGTAAAAGGATGGGAAAGACTTTAATCAGATATTAAGAAAACTATGAACATAAACTGTTGACTTGAGTCTGAGCTGCTTCACACAGAAAGATACTTAGTCGTGTTGCCAGTGAGGAATATTGGTTTTTCCTGTTTATGGCGACTCTCCTATGCTGTAAAACGTTTTTTGGTTCTGCAATTTCCTCAGTAAGTAACAATATATAATACCACATTAACCCAAACTCAGGCTAGCAGCAACCTGCTTTTGTAAAAAACAGTCCAGGGCTGGGGATATAGTTCAGAGGTAGAGCACTCTCCTAGCATGTGCAAAGCCCTGGGTTCAGTCCCCAATACTGCAAAAAATAAAAAATTAAAATAATGAAAAAGTCCACTCCTGACTATATTGTCAAAATAATTGGAATCAGGATATCAAAGAGATATTTGCATATCCTTAAAACAGCATTCTTCAGAATGCCCAAGAGGTACAAACAGCCCAAATGTCCATAGAGAGAGAAATAGATTTAAAAATGTCATATATCCATGCAGCAGAATTATTCAGCCTTAAAAGAAGAAAATCCTTTTATGCTTACAACATGGATGAGATTTGAGGACATAGGCTGAGTGAAATAAACCCAGTCACAAAAAGACATCTGTGTGAGTATGAATCCACTTATATGTTGTGTTTAAAACAGTAAAAATTATAATAATAGGCTGGGGACATAGCTCAGTAGGTAGAGTGCTTGCCTCACATGCACAAGGCCCTGGGTTCAATCTCCAGCACCACCAAAAAAGTAGAAAAAAAAAAAAAAAAGAAAAGAAAAATTACAGGAACAGAAAGTAGAATAGTAGTTGTCAGGGACTAGAGGGAGGGAGAAATTAGTTGATTGATGGGTAGAGTTTGCTTGTTTGTTTGTTTTGCTACTGGAGATTGAACCTAGGGGCACTCAACAACTGAGCCACATTCCCAGCCCTTTTTATTTTTTTATATTGAGACAGGATCTTGCTAAATTGCTGAGTCTGCTCTCAAACTTGAACTTCTGTCTCAAACTCTCGAGTTGCTAGGATTACAAGTGTGCACCACCATGCCCAGCCCCAGCCCTTTTTTGAAAATTTCGAGACAGGGTCTCACTAAATTGCTTAGGGCCTAAATTGCTGAGGCCGTCCTTCTGCTTCATCCTCCCGAGTTTCTGGGATTACTGGCATGAGCCACCATACCCCAACATGCCCCACCCAGCCAAGATTTTGAGTTTAGCACGATGAAAATAGAGCTCTGTTACATAATAATGTGCATATAATTAAGACTACTGAACTATCCACTTAGAAATCATCAAGAGGGCCAGGCATGGTGGCACACGCCTGGAATTCCAGGAGGAATTCCAGGAGGAATTGGGAGGCTGAGGAAGAGAATCTCAAAATCGAGGCCAGCCTCAGCAATTTACTGAGACCCTCAGCAACTTAGTAAGACCTTGTCTCAAAATGAAAAATAAAAAGGATCAAAGATGTGCCTCAGTGGTAAAAGACCACTGGGATCAATGTCTAACACCAAAAAAAATCTGGTTTATTTTATTTATATATATACATTTCATATAAATATATAGTTAATATAAATATATAAAACCAAAGGGTACATTTTATATGGTATTTTACTACAATTAATTTTTTAAAGACTTGAATCTTATAGCATCCCAAGATATATAGAGACAGATACTACAATTAATTTTTTGAAGCTGGGAGTTAAAGCCAGGGTTCCTTTACCACTGAGCTACAACATCAGTCCTTTTTATTTTTCATTTTGAGACAGGGTCTTACTATATTATCCAGGCTGGCTTTGAATTTGTGACCCTCCTGCCTCAACCTCTCAAGTCTTTGGGTTTACAGGTGTATACTACTGTGCTCAACTGAAATTCAATTTTAAAAAATAAGCAAAATCAATACTATGGATATAAAAAAGCCACCATAGTCCCTCCTGTTCCCACTCCTCCCACTGTTTAGTCTACCAATTCTTTCCAAAAATATTTATGCACATGCAAGCATATGCATATGTCCACTCTTAGTGAACCACATATCAAGTGAAATTTCAATTGCTATCTTTAGTAATAGCAGACTACAGGATCCCAGATCCAAAACTGTTGGCACCAAAATTAGAGAACTTTAACTGCTTGAAAGGGAACGCTTAGAAATTCAGCAGAACATCTACTGCTAGTGTACGTGACTTAACTTCCCATAGAGAGTATAACTGTGCACTATGGTACAGATCTTAAAGTGAAATGAAAGAGATCTAAGAGCTTTTTAAGCTTCTTTTTTTGTCGGGGGGGGGGGGGGGTGGGGTGCGGAGAGGGTAGGGATCAGAGATTGAACCCAGGGACCCTTAACCACTGAGCCACATCCCCAACCCTTTTTGTTTTATTTTGCAACAGGGTCTTGCTAAGTTGCTTAGGGCCTTGCTAAGTTGCTGAGGCTGCTTTGAACTTGTGGTCCTCCTGCCTCAGCCCCCTGAGCTGCTGGGATTACAGGCATGTGCTACCTTTTAAGCTTCTTAACATTACCTTTTTTTTTTTATATATATATAAGAGTAGTCAGCCAAGGAGACCAGGAGACCAATTTTTTTTTTTTTTTTTTTTTAGAGAGAGAGAGAGATTTAATATTTATTTTTCAGTTTTCGGTGGACACAACATCTTTGTTTGTATGTGGTGCTGAGAATCGAGCCCGGGCTGCACGCATGCCAGGCAAGCGCGCTACCGCTTGAGCCACATCCCCAGCCCTTAACATTACCTTTTGAGGGCATAATTTACTGACAATAAATGTACCTGTTTTCATTGTTTTTTATTTATTTATTTATTTATTTTTTGGCGGACACAACATCTTTGTTGGTATGTGGTGCTGAGGATCGAACCCGGGCCGCACGCATGCCAGGCGAGCGCGCTACCGCTTGAGCCACATCCCCAGCCCTGTTTTCATTGTTTATACATTGTATATAGTACAATGACTAGTGCAAATACCATATCTCCTTTTTCCTTTTTTTTTGACTGGGGATTGAACCCAGGCGCACCTTACCACTGAGCTACATCTCCAGCCCTTTTAAATTTTCTTTTTTTCTCCTGCTTCAGCCTCCTGTGTACTGGAATCACAGGTGTGCGCCACTGCAGCCTACGCACTGCCTCCTTTTGGGAGGATAATTCTCAGTTTTATTGACTTATTTTTTTCCAGTTATGAAGTTATTACATGCTTCTTATAAAATTTATAGCTAGACTGGTGCAGTAGTTTATAATCCCAGCAGCTCAGGAGGCTGAAGCAGGAGAATCACAAGCTCCAAGCCAGCCTCAGCAATTAAGAGTCAATTCAGGAAGACTCTGTCTCAATATTAAAAATAAAAAGGAATGGGATGTGACTCCCTGGTAAAGTACCCCTGGATTCAATCCCCAGTACCAAAATAATAACAGTTTACAGCTGGGCGAGGTGGGGCTCACCTGTATTCCCAGCTACTTGAGATGCTGAGGCAAGAAGATTGCAAGTTCAAAGCTAGCCTCAGCAACTTAGCGAGGCCCTAAACAACTTAGCAAGGTTCTATCTCAAAAAAAAAAAAAAAAAAAAAAAGAAAAAGAAAAAAAGAAAAAGGGCTGGGGATGTAGCTCAGTGGTAAAACAACCCTGGATTCAATCCCTAGTCCCCCCCTCCAAAAAGTAATATATATGTATATATCTTAAGAATTGAAAATACAAAAATGTATAAACATATCCTTTTCCCAAAAGCCTCTCTGTCCAAGAGTCTGTTTTGGTGAATTCCAGCACAGGTTTCCCCTGTCTGTCAGCCTGTCAATGAGGTATCGTCCTGGAAACCTTCTCATTGTTTCACTTCCCAAATCTCAGGGTACTTTTTACAGCTCTGTCACGCTGCCTTCTGCTTGGGAACTCCCTTGGAGGCACAATTGGGTACCTGGCTGCTGTAGCATAGTGCTCTTTGCCACAGCAGCATTCAGGGTTCTCGAGAACAAGACAGGATCCCTTGCTCTCTCTCCAAAATGGTACTGTCTAGTATTTTCATTAATAAATTCTCTGTATAAGGACTGGTAAGCCGTTTAATTTTTTATTATATTTTTTGGTACCAGGAATTGAACCTGGGGGATGCTTAACTACCAAGCCATATCCTCAGCCCTTTTTAATTAAAAAAAAATTTATTATGAGACAGGGTCTCCACTAAGTTGCTTGAGGCCTCCCTAAGTTGCTGAAGCTGGCCTTGAACTTACAGTCCTCCTACCTCAGCCTCTTGAGTTTGTGGGATTAGAAGCATGGTCATTCTGCCTGGCTGACAAGCTGTTTTAAGCACCATTCTGAAAACTAGAAGCCTTATCAAATTTAGCCCAAATAAATTTCTCAGATTGAGAATCTCCATATTTAGGCCAGATCATGGGAAGATAGAGGCCAGTAAGTACCCACTTCTGATGTGGTCTGACCAGAGCACAGGGACTGCTGCCTTAGAAATAAAGTGCCCTCACCAAGGAAGGTGACTAGCTGCTGAGGTTTGCTCCATTTCTGTGTGATGTGCTCTAGGAGGAACGTGGGTAGACTGGGACATGTCTAGAGTGGAGTGACAGAGCAGGGCAAGGCTTGGGCCTGTGGCCTGCCAGAAGTTCTTAAGGAATCTGAAAGGATTTTTAGCCTTATGTGGGGGGAAATCATGGCATTTATGTGAAGGGCCAGAGGGTAGAAAATTTGTGTTTCCCAATAAAGAATTCTTTGCTTTTAGAGGAAGCCACACAAAGGCCAAGTGTGCAGAAGGAAGGGAGGAGGGGGCTGGCAGTTACTTTCTTGGGTTCCTTTCATCTCCAGGTCCTGTGTTTCTGTTGGAACAAGCAGGGTTTTAGTTTTCATTCCCTTTGTGACACTATTAAGGTTTTTTTTCCTTACATCTTTTATTCTTTCTCCTTAAGTGCTGGGAGACACTGGGCAGGTAATTTTAGTAAGTAAACACTATAAAAGTTTTGACGGTTATGAATGGCTCAGGAAGGCGCAGGAAAGGAATGAATCCGTAAAAGTCCTTGCAAGAGGGTGGAAGGCCTGTGTCTGGGGGCAGCAGTGCTTTTTCCATCTCAGAGCTCTGTTTGCACTCTGGGCCATGTCGGCAGCCTCCCAACAAGTGTGGCAGGTGGTCCTGTGTAAAAGCTCTGGGAGGACACAGCCTTGAACCAGACCCCCTTGGTGGCCTCACGGAGTTGCAGAATATAGGAGCTTGACATAAAAGCAACAGCACCAGGCACATGATGCTCAAGGTGGGGCATCCTCTAAGTTTCATTACCTCTGGTTTCATTACCTGTGGAGTGGGGACACCAATAGCTCCCTGTTTGGTGTTTGCTAGTGACACCTGAGATGTCATGTGGGACTGGCCCAGAGCCAGTGCTCCACATCTAGGGGCCGTGAGTTCTAAGGCTTCCTGGAGGGGTGCTGGGGAGAATGAGCTTCCCACTGATAAATCCAGAAAGCTGAAGAGGGGAGCTAATGGTGAGGAGGGGGGTTGGGAATATAATTCCAATTTTTTTGGGGGGTGTACCAGGGATTGAACTCAGGGACACTCCACCTCTGAGCCACATCCCAGCCCTATTTTGTATTTTATTAGAGACAGGGTGTCACTGAATTGCTTAGCACCTCACCAAATTGCTGAGGCTGACTTTGAACTCGTGATACTCCTGCTCAGCCTCTCGAGCCCAGCCTGTGCCACCGTGCCCAGCCTGTGCCACCGTGCCCAGCCTGTAATTCCAATTTTTTCTTTGCAGCAACAGGTAGGTTGTGCTTTCATTTCTATTGTGCAATGAAAAAGAAATTTCCACACTAAGCACATATCAGCGAGTATGTCTCAAATTGTGTTGTGATTACATCCTGAAGCCACTCAGATTCCCCATCAAACCCCAGTTAACTAGTACAGCAGTGAGCTGGTCTGGGTCTTGGGGCCCTCTTGTGTGTTCCCCTTGGTTCTAATCCAACACGCCTCCATCTGGCCTGCTTTAGTTTTTCTGGTTCGCTCATTCTGCAAACACTGATTAAGCCCCAGTGCTGCAGGTACCAGAATCCATGCTGCAAATTACCCATGGAGGCAGGCTGGTCCCCACTTCACGGGGGAGTAGGTGGGCTCCACGCTCAGGGCACTGATGCGAACGTGCTCTGAGAGCACAGGGCAAAGGCACCCGTCCCAGGCTGGCTTTCTGGAGCAAGTGACAGGTAATTGAGCCTAGTGGATGAGTAGGAGTCAATGTGGGGGTGAAATCATAAGTGGGAGGAAGGCCCAAGGGTCAGAACTTCCAAGGAACTGAAAGAAATTCCCAGGCTGCAGCCTAGAAGGAAAGATGGGTGGAAATGAGCAGGAGAGGTGAGCTGGGAACACTGGCAGCCAGAGCTGGCTGCGGGAGCAGATGGGGTGGGTGGCTGAGAGTGGTGTTGGCTGTGGCCTTGAGTCAGATGGCCAGAGGGAGGAGGTGGGTTTGGAATTGGTGGTCCCCAGAGTTTGCTTCCAGGGCTGGAGGGGTGGTGAGGAGCTGGCTGGGAACAATTCCATGGAGAAGCTGTAAAAGCACTGGGGCCTGTTGGATTTGGTGGCTTTTTTTTTTTTTTTTTTTTTTTTAAGGATGGAAAGGCCTTGAGTCATGGAAAGCAGAAGATATTGGGGGAGAGTATTGGTGAATGGCAGAATTGATGTTCTAAGACTGTAGGAGGAAAGGCATTAGATGTACAGGGGGAGGGTTGGCCCTGGTGGAAGGGCCTGGAAGTAGTGACAAGAATGCAGGTGGGGCTGTGGGTGGCCTCAGAGGTACATCTCTCTGCCAAGAGTGCAAGGCCCTGGGTTCCATTCCAGCATGGGAAAAAAAAAAGAGTGGGAGGAGACCCTCAGAGCAGGGGAAGAAGGAGAGGGCAGCAGAGACATTATGACATTCTCTCGTGAGAGGGGTGGGGTGGGGGGAGTTTAAAGGGAGCAGAGGGGGTGAGAGGAAATGCTGGGGAAGAAGGAGAACAGCCATCCAGGGCAGAGCCCGGAGCCACAGCAAGTGTGCCTATCTGAGCCTAGGAACTGGTTTTGCAGTGACAGCAGTCTAAGCCATCCTGGGGTGTCTCTTTTCCCCAAAGAGAAGCCCTATCTCCCACCACCCCACTCCTGTGCTTTAGTTCTCCACCCAGGAGTGACCCTCAGATTGGAGAAGGGACAGTTGCCCTGTGATCAGAGCTTCCCCTGTGAACGTCATTGGGTCTGCCCTGGGTGGAGAGGCTGGCACGTCTTCATTCTCAGAGGAGCCAGGATCAGGCTCGACATGGAAGAGGCTGCAGGGGTCAGGCTGGAGGAAAGGCAGAGAGCAAGTTTATTTTTAAACCCAAGTGGGCACTAGAACTGCCAGCAAGAAGCAGACGGCTCTCGGGGAGAGTGGAGATTGGCAGCCAGTCAGGCACTTGTCAGGAAACCTGGAGGCTGCCCAACAGGCAGGGGTTCAGGCGGCTGAAGGCCAGGGCCATGTGGGAGGGGTGGTGGGATGAGAGGAGCAGGGTTAACACCTCAGAGTTCAGCTCCAGCACTTCCCAAGGAGGCAGTGGGGATTGGAGGATGAGACCTGGAGTCCCCCAACCCCCTGAGAAGTGCCTTTGTTCCCTCACCCGTTGGCTTAGTCTTGATCTGTGTCAGCTGGACCAGGTGACTAGCTCTGTGAGGGAGTAGAGGACAATCAGGAGTCTGTTAAGGGCTCCTTGCTGCTAAAACTCCCTCATCGGAGGTGTTCTGTCAGCATTCTGCAGAGCCAGATGGCTCTCGGTCCTGAGAGCTGACCTGGAATGTGGCCTGTGGCCTACTGGAAGGTCTTCCCCTCTGCTCTGCGCCAACGGCGCTGCCCAAGGCTTCATAGCCCCATCGACCTCACCGGGGCCAAGACAAAGGTGCAGGATGCTGACAGGCCCACTAAGAACTCCTGCACCACTGGAAGGGGTCCCAGGACCCTCTTCAGGAACTGTCACCAGGGCTAGTCCCCAGGTCGTAAAAGCTGAAGCCTCTCAGAGGACATGATAACAATAGCTCTGAGTCTCAGCACTGACCCTCATTATTTTACTCTCAACAGCAGATGGCTTGAAGAGCCCATGGGCAAGAGCTCTGAGCATTTGGCTAGAAGTCTTCAGGAGTCTTCTTGGCACCCAGCCTCAGGGTTGGCTGCTTCTCTCTCCCGCTGACCTTCTGGAAAGGTTGGTAGAAATCTTATATTACTTCCAGCAAGTCCCAGGGCTCAGAGCCCCTTTCAGGGCAAAGCAAATCTAGGTCTTTCACTCTAGTTATAATTTCCCCGTCTTGCCTTCCAGAAAGGACTGTACACACGGCTTCTCTGACCTCTGATGAGGCAGCGTCTGTTGTACCTGATCCAGGTCCCTCTGTGTATCTGCTGCCTCTTCCTCCTTACCTTAAGTTTCCTGGGTTTCAGTCTTGCTACTTCATAGCACCAGTTGTAGGCACTTGTAGCCACTGAGCACTTGAAATGTGGCTAGTCCAAACCTAGATGTGCTTCAAGAGCAAAATACATTCCTGATTTTAAAGATTTAGTGAAAAAAAAAGAAAAGAAAAGAGAACCTAACATCCCAATAATTATTTTTTTGTTGATTACATGTAGAGGTGAGAATGGTTTGGATATATCAGATTTAATAAAATGTATTATCTTTATCTGTTTCTTTTTAAACTAGGCTACTAGAAAATTTAAAAACTCACCTGTAGCTTGCTGTGAGGCCTACATTCTATCCTGTGGGACACAGGTCTAGACCCAGGGATGAGCCATGATGAATGTGTCATTGTTCCTTCAACTCAACAGGTAGACTTTCTGAGCACCTGCAAGGTGCAGAGAGGGCTTCCTGACCTCAGCTCTCCATCCTGGCCACCTTCAACAGGAGAGGGCAGGCAGTGAGCAGCCATGTCAACCTGAGCAGACAGCTGGGAACTGGAATCCGTACCTGTGACCCATCCAGAAATCCTATGGGGTGTGTGCTAACTCATTTGTGGGGGGACTCAGAGGCAGCTGGGGGTTGTGATCTAATAGAAGGACTTTCTACTTTGGAAAAAACACCCCTGAGTATTTCTTGCAATAGGTGAGCTTCCCAGCAATTTCAAATTCTTGGTCCCACTCCCCACTCTTTAGGAATCACTCCTCCGAACTGCCTGTGACGTCTTCTGAGTAAAAGTCACTCCTCTCAGATGATCAACCTGTTTGGGACACACCTGAAGCTCCATTCCAGCCCACAGGCATTTATTTCCTCCTGGAAAGTTTCAGAAAGAGGTGCTGGCATCATAGGCAGGGAGGCCAGAGGCAGAAGGCATGGGCACCTCCTGGCACTCCCATTGCCAGCCAGCGCCTGCTCTTTCCTGAAGCCTCTGCTTCTGTAGGCACTCAAAGATAACACAGCACCAAGGCAGGGAGGTGGCAGGTGACCCTGCACTGACCTTCAGAGCTAGAACTGCTGAACCTCCCCCGTGCCCTCTCTGCCAACTATCTACTAATAGCCTCAAATTTCAGTCGTTCAGGGGCCAGCAGTGGACTCAGCAGACCAGCAACTGGGAACCGAGAAGGGGTTAAGTATAGAGATGGAGCTGTTGAGAGGCAGGAGCAATGGAAAAAGTTAAAAATAGGGTATCCAGCCCAGAGCAAGGAAGCAAGGGACACTCAGACTTGGGTCCTTGACTGACGGGTTTGAGAATGCCTCTTGCCTTTTCACCCTGCACACTGAATGGAAAAGCTGCCCATCAGCCTCTGGAGATGCCTCAGGTGTTCCCTGCATCGGGGGCACTGAGACGCTGCAGTAGGGTGGGGACCGGGAATCTAAGTTTAACGTGACCCTGGGTCCTATCCCTGTGTATGAGTTCAGGTGGTCCTGGGAGTTCTGCCATTTGGGACTAGGGCTCTGATCTTGGCCCTCCTAGCTGCCCTCTCCCCAGGACCCTGCCTGGTGCTGCACGATCTCCTCCCTGTCCTGTTGTCCCTCCTTTTCCTGCTCCCACCTCCTTTCTTTTTTCTCTCCCCTGACTGCACCAGACTTCCAGTGCCGATGGACCCTCCCAGGGTAAGTCCTTCCCTCCACCTCCCCAGACAGAGCACCTCCTGGCCCAGAGGGGACTGACATGCCAGAGTAGGGTGGAAAAGAGGTTCTGGGCTCAGACTGCGGCCACTAACCAGTCTTGCCCACCCCAGCTGGGCAGAGAGAGTAGAGGGTGGGAACCAAGCACTGTGCCCTAAGAGTACAGCTGGTACTGGGCTGGTCCAGCTTTCTGGAGTCTCTGGAGTGAAGAGAGACTTTTTTGGCATTGGCCTTAACAGGGAGGTTGAGTGTCCTGCCTGCTTCGCCCTGTGCTCGGCAGAAGCCAGAGCAGGGGCAGTGTCTTTGTTGGGGCAGGCAAGGAAGGGAGGGCTGGGCCTCCACCCGGTGTCTGTTTCCTCGCCCGGAATGGGAGAGAATGGGAAGTCATGCCCCTTCCTCTCCTTGTGTTCCTGGGGGCTCCCTTCCTGCCCCCAGCTCCCTGCTCCCCCCCCCCCCCAGTAGTCAAGCTCCTTGCCAAGCCCCAGGAGGGAGAGGGCCTGAGTCACACATTAAGGCCATTTACAGAAAGGAGAGACACAGGTTGGTGTGAGCTCCGTGGAAGCCCCAGGATGTGATCTTTAATTGATATTCCTGGCCCTGCCTCCCCACCCCAAGCCCCAGATGACCTATGTACAGAATGCATAGGGAGCCAGGTCCAGGCCAGGCCAGAGAAGTCCCCACTCCCCACTGGGCACCGCCAGGCTGTACCGTCAGGGCGGGACAGGAGGATGCAGACAGTTGGGAGCCAGGATCCACTGGTCACAGGAAGTCTCTTCTCCATGTCCCCACCCCCACGGGCACGTGAGCACACAGACATGCCCATGTGTGCGGAGGCATTCACACTTGTGCAGAGATGTGGGTCCACATGCTTGTGCCCAGATGCATTGCCACTTGTGTGCCCATGTGCCACCTGAGAATGGAGGCCTCAAGGTATCATGGCGAGAGTGCAAAACCCAGCCCTTGACCAGCCTCAGGTTGTGGAGCAGAACTGGAAAAAGGGGCCACCTGCTCAGCCCCCTCACTTGGGCCGGCACAGTACTGAGGACCTCACTGTAGCTGATGTCACCCAGTCACCCAAAAGGCTGTCAATGGGTCCCAGACTCATTTGCCTCTGAGGGTGCTTTGGATAAGTAGGGAGCCATTTCCTCCTTGATTCCTCTTCAAAGAGGCCCCAGAAAGAGGGACACAAGCAGGCAACTTAGAGACCCTGGGGTGTTCAGAAATCCCTTCTGAGTCTAGATGGTGAACCCTGGGGTGGGGCGACTCCATCCATTGTGGCTTTCATCCAAAAGGTAGCCCTCTGCTCATCACTTTTAGGGTCACAGAGCCAGAGCTCCTGCATCTCAAGTGAGGGCCATGAGGGCAGGCTGGGGGCAGGCCTGTTTGTGGGAGGGCTGAGGAGAGCTGCAGGCCTTAGTCAGGCTCTCAGGCGTGGCCACATCAGGGTCAGAGGAGGACAGATAGGGACTCATCTGTAAACTTACTGGTTGGGCCTGGAAGGGATCAGGGAGTAGAAAGGGTTTGATGAGGCCTTGAGAACTTTTCTAGAAACCTAGGATGGTCCCCAAGACCTGCCCTTTCCTCATCTTCTCTTACCTCAGAGGCACTACCCCTCCAGGCACCGGGACACTGCTGGCCCTACCCACCTAAAGAGCCCTCCCTGGGAGGATGACCTGGCCTGGGACTGCCAGGCCCCGTCAGGGGGCACCTAAACCCTGAGTCAGCCCCAGAATTACCCTTATCGAAAGGGGAAGGTGTCATTTTATTTCAGGGACTGTATTTTCTGGTCCCCTGCCCCCACAGTACATGTGTCGAGGCGGGAACCAGATTGTTGTTTTGGAATTGAAGACAATCTGGGACATGTGGTCACCGTACCCACAACCTAGCCTTGGGCACGGGACAGGCAGCTTTGGTTTGAGATCAGCACACATACTTCTAAGCTCCTCAAGGCTGGGGTTGGGGGTGGGGCAAGCGGGACGTCCAGCCACTGGGTGCAGTGACAGGATTCCAGGTGGGAGCATCCCAGGGGAGGGGCTCCCTGAGATGACCGTACCTCAGTTCCTCCAGGCCCTCTGGTAAATGTCAAAATATCCCTATAGCTGCCCTGGCCCCAGCACCCCCAAGGTTACATTCATTAGTTAATATTCAATTAAAAATAAAAAGTAGATGTCAGCCCCTTCCTGCTAGGTCCTAGAGAGCTGAGTCCCTGGTACCAGCTGTCTAGTTCTGAAGAGGGGCCATCCCAGGCCGTGTCCGCTGGTGGCTGCCTGCCCCCATTGGGGCACCACTCCAGGCCCCCCCACTTGAGCTGTGGCAAACTGTGATGAAGGAAGCTACATTCACAGGGAGAGTTGGTGTGCAAGGCCAAAGCCGCATGAGGTGGGGTGGGACCGTGAAGGAAATGCCCTCCAGGCCTGGGCCACCCTGGTGGTTCGAAGGGCAGGGCCACAGCCCCCACTCCAAACCCCTGTGGAGCCAGGAGTTGAAGGGTTGGACCTGGAAGACATTTGCACGGTGCCTCCCTCTGTGGCTGGGTGGGGGCAGCCTCGTGGTTCAGGGCCGAGACGGTGGGTGCCAGGCTCGGAGGGAGGGGGGTGGCGCTTAGGCCCCTCCGGACCTGGAACGGAGAGGGGGCATCAGGGGAGGGTATGAGGCAGGGCCCAGAGGGAGAGCCCTCCAGCTGGGGAGTCAGTGCTGGGCCCTGGAGGCAGCAAGTCACAGGCTGGCCGGGAGGGGGTCTGGTGGGAGGTAAGACAGCGGTGACATGGAAGACAAAACAGATGGGACGCAAAAGGAGGATCCCTTCCCAGGGAACTGGGGCTGCAGGGGGCACAGCTCCAGGGCCCACCTGGCCAGGTGGTCAGGCCGTGGGAGGGGCAGCAGAAGATGACCGCGGCCCCAGAGGACGAGGGGGCAAGAGGAAGGGGTGGGGCAGGCTGAGAGCGTTCATCCCAGGCCGCCTGCAGGGCTGGGGAATCGGCCCCCAGCTCCCGTCAACAGAATGCCAGAGCACAAATGAGATGGAGGAAACAAGGACAGCGGGAGGGATGATGTGGCCGGCGTCACACTGCCCCCTGCTGGGTCGGGTCGTACCTTCCTCTGCGGATGTTTCTTCAGGAGCCAAGGCAAGACAGGGGAGAGAGAGAGAGGAAAAGGAAATCTGACCTTCCCCTGCTCTCCAGGGAGGGGCCTCCCAGCCCTTGTGAGACTCCCTGACCTAGAGAGAGGCCTGGGTCACCAAGACCTGGACAACTAAGGACAGGGCCAGTGGGCAATACTGAGATCTACCAAAAATGGGCACTGGGTTCAATTCCTGACTCTGCCACTAACTCACCATTTGACCCAGTGCCTCAGGTTCCTCCTTCGTATATCAAGGGGGTTGGATCAACTCCAGGGCCCCACACTTAGATGACCAAGGGGCTCTTAGGTTCAGTGGGGACTAGGGATAAGAGAACACACACCCTGGCACAGGTGAGCCTTGCAAGCCTCCACCCGGCTGTGCTGAGATACACTGAGGCACACTGGGGCCCAACATATATATTATAGTACTGGGGAGTGAACCCCAGGGTATCCTTCCACTGACCTCCATCCTAGCACCACCTCCCTTGTTTTTTGTTTTTTAATTTTGTGACAGAGTCTTGTTGCCGAGGCTGGCCTCAGACTTGAGATCCTCCTGTCATAGCCTCCAGAGTCATTGGGATTATAAACATGTACCACCACTCCAGCCAATCTTTATATTTTTCAAGAGAGGCTGGCAGTTGGGATTGTTAAACGTGAAATTTCTTGGTTTCTAAATGTGAGCAATTGTTCAAATGTTGCAACGAGACCCTGTGGGCTGACTTGGACTGGTGATGTGTGAGCTCTGGTTTATGTAACCTCTCAGGGAAGTCCCCCTCAGCTCCGACAGTCTGAGAAGACACCAGGGAGTCTAGGGTGCATGTATGTGTGTGTGCATGTCTCTTACTTAAATCCCCAGCCCGTGCCGCCCAGGACGATGGCTGCAACCAGGACAGCCCCGGCGATGGAGCCAATGATGATGTTGGTACCGCTGGGACCTGGGGAGGAGGGCAGGGCTTGGTTGGCAGGGACAGGAATGGAGAATGGGAAAGACAGACCCGCCCTGGCCAGCTTGAGCCTCACCTTTATATCGCTCTGTCTCCCCGGTGGGTGGGGATGTGGGCAGGGGGTTGTGGATGCTGCAGTCTTTGCCTGTCCAGTCAGGCTGACAGATGCACTTCCCTTCATTGCTACAGACCTAGAGGTGGGGTGGCGCCAGCAGAGGTGAGTAGATCTGTGTCCCCTCTTGTAAGCCTCTCTCACCATCCCTGGCCTCCAGGCACCCACCCCGTGGTGGGAGCAGATCCGGCGTTCCCCACTGCCTGGGCAGGTGCTGAAGTTGAAGGCAGAGGCTGGCAGGCAGCGGTGGTCCAGGCACAGCATGTTGGGCCCACAGGCCGTGCCATCCTCCACATAGCTCAGGTCTGAGCCATCAGCCAGCTGCACATGGCCTCCCCTGGGAGATGATACAGCCAGCTTCAATCCCCATCCCCTAGCCTCCATCAGAGCTGCCACCTCCCCTTCCCCAGCCATGGTCCCAACCAACACCTGCAGTCCAGCTCCTTGCCCTGGTGGTAGAAGGTAACACTGCTGATGTCTCCCCCTAGGTCCCCTAGCCGAGGTGCTCCAGAGATGTTGACACAGAGGAGGAAGCCACAGAGCACATCCCTGTTGGGGCATGTGGAGATAGTGAGCCCAAGTTTGGTTCCAGACCCAACTACTGAACTCTGTTCTGCCCTTTCCACTGGGCTTCGGGCTCCTCCTAGAAGAACCTGAATATCACTTCCCTCCCCAGAGCTGGGGAGGCTCAGTAGGTGCCTTGACTACTCACTGCTTATTGCACTGGACCCAGCCTGACCCCTTGCGCCCACAGTTCCCACGCTCTGTCCCCTCCACATTCAGCTTCTCATAGCAGAAGCGATCAGCAGCCACTGGGGAAAGATGATGCCAGGTGTCACCCCACCCACCCCAGGACCTCAGGCCCACACCTCCCCGACTGTGGTTTGATTTCCAGGCCAGTTGGCTCTCTGAGATCCTGGGAGCCTCTCAATTCTGGGTCCCTCAGAGTCCCCTCTCCACACTTAGCCAGACTCACCATGGCCCCAAAGGGCCTGGCACTGTCGGTCCCGAGTTTTGCAGCGACCTCCATAGCAACGACCCTGAAGGAGCAGCAAACGAGACAAGAGATGGAGAGAGACACTGGGGGACCAGGTGGAGACGAGAGATTGCAATGAGCCATGAGGGGAAGGAGCCCCCTCCCCTCATACCTGCTCATGATCACAGTAGTAACCATCCAGCTTGTGCAAGTTAGGGGGACACTGTGGAAAGAGGGCTGACTGAGCAGACACCCCAGGGAGGCATACAGGCTTGCCAAATGCCTGGGGGCTGAGAATATAGCTCAACTGGTAGAGTGCTTGCCTTGCATGCACAACGCCCTCAGTTAAAATAAAAAAAAAAGCCTCCCCTGGGAATGGGGCTCATGTTACAGGGTTCTTGAACCTTAAGGACAAAAGGGATGTGTCTGGTTCTGGATTTAACCATGTAGATTCAAAAATCCTTTGGCCTCTCCAGCTTTCCTCAGTCTTCTACACCCCCCCCCCCCATCTCTGAGGACAGGGAGAAAAAAATGCCTATCACATAATTACCACTTAATTGATGTTAACCAATATTATTATCCACTCTGATCCCTAGCATACACTAGGTGCTGTGCCAGGCGCTGGAAATACCAGCCAGACTGTAAATGCTGGTTTAATGATTGAAGGAACAAAGCCAGGAGGCATGAAGAACCCCTTTTTCAGATAAGGAAATGAGATGATGAGCGGCTAGTGTCGCCAGCTGCGAAGCGAAGGGGCTCAGAGAGCTGTCACAGAGCCAAACCGATAGGGGTAGGGTCTGCCTTGCCCGGGGCTCCGTAGGACGACTTGGCCAGGCGGACCTGGCTTGAGTCTCCAGTGCAGGTCTCCGCGATGTCGCATTCGTTCACCGCCTCTCGGCAGGAGACACCTCGCGGCTCGTACTAAGGAAGGGATGTATTTCGGGGCTATAGATACCTCGGCGCCGTCCTCTCCGGGACCACACCCTCTTCCCCATGGGTTCTCATTTCCCTGTCCCCCCCCCCCCACTTAGGGGCTGCTCACCCCTCACCCCCATCCCACTCCTCAGAGCCAGGCTTTCAACAGTCCAGGGTGGCCGAACTCCCCGCCCCCAATCGCTCATTGGTGCTTCTTTCGCGCCAAGTCCCGCCCATATAAGTGCTCCGCCCTTAACAGTTCCGCCTCCCGTGTGTGTGTGTGTGTGTGTGTGTGTGTGTGTGTACACACGCGCACGCACGAGATGGAACCCAGAACCTCATGCTTACCAGGCAAGCGCGCTGTACCACCGAACTACACCCTGAACCACATCCCCAGCCCCTGCCGCCTCTTATCTAAAGTCGTCCCACCGTCCCTCCGTGGTCCCGGCCCCGCCCGATCGCTCCTCCTCACCTTGCAGCGGCGACAGCAGAGCCCGTCGCTGCACATGGCATCGTGAGTCAGAGTGCACTTCTTGCAGCAGTTGCCACCCGCTCGGCTGCATTCCTGAGGGTCGCGAAGAGTAGCGGAGGGAAGCGGGAAAGTCCTAATTCTCTCCACTCCGACCCTCCCCCGCGCCCACCTCCGCCTCCCTGGTCCCATCTGGTGGACGCATCGGCCGCTCACCTGCACCGAGCCGCAGTCACATTCCTCCCCCGCCTCCACGAAGCCGTTTCCGCACTCGGGGGGGTCCAGAAGCTGGACCGGGAGGGGGTGTCGGGAGTCTGGCTAGGACCTTGCCCAAGCCCGCCTCCCCTGTTCCCCGCCCCGGGGTTGGTACCTTGAGGGGCTTGTTGAAGAGGCAGCTCCCGCCGCCCTCCTGCAGAAACTGGTTGTACTCATCGATGCTGCAGCGCGAGAACTTGCGGGGCAGGTAGAACCTGGGCGATGGTGAGGGGATGGATGATCCCCCCCAGCCCGCCCTCTCGCCCTTGTTAACTCTGGGGAGCGGGCACACCAGGATCTCGGTCACCATCGAAAGGCGGCTGAATGTACTACAATCCTCCCGCCTGCCCTTCAAGGAATGAGCGGAGGACGTAGCTCCCGCCATCTCTGCGGAATCTCAGGATTCCGAGCACTCAGAAGGGACCGCGCCTCCACACGACGCTCGGGCGGCGCCCAGTGGCGAACGCGTGCACTACAGTCTGGCCAAGTTTCGTGTCCCAGCAGGGAAATCTGGGCCTTCTGAGTAGTGTTCGAAGAGAACTGGGCTTCTTGGAATCCCGTGTGGTCCCGTGAGCTGGGCTTTGGGGGCGCGGATTACATACAGTGCCTTCTCTGGGATTCCCCTCAAGACCCTCTCCCCAGTTCGTGCCCAAGAACTCACCCAGTATCCTCCATGATGCAGCCCAGCCAGATGTCTGGACACTTGCAGTCCCCTGAGAGGTGAGCCAGGAGGATATGAGGGAGGGTGGGGGACCGCTCCCTCCCACTTACACCCTCTTTACTTCTAGAGTTGCTGGGTGTGGGTCGAGGCTGGCTGTGGGATCACTTGGTGTTCTCTAAGGGTTGATACCTGCTGAGCTCCTGTGTTTGTTCCACATCATGCCCAGGTTCTGCCCCAGCGTCTGGGCCAGGGTCACTGCCATGGCCCCCATGTTGCCATACTAGGGGTGGGGAAGATGGAGCACAAAGATGTCTCCATCCTCCCAACAGGCAACTTGGGCACTGTATCCCCTCTCCCTCAACCCCACCTCAGCCAGGCCCCCCCTACTCACCTCGTTGACACCCCCACCCCTGGACAGGGAGCATATGCCCCCCACGTAGGCTGCACCACTGCTGGTGCTCTGGAAGGTCCTGCCCCTGGAAGGAAAGGGTTGTTAGGGTGATCTCCTGCCTTCCCTATGAGACTCCCTGGGGTGGTAGGAGGTCAGGGGCGGGGGACCCTGACACTAGAGTCCTTCCTTGGGGAAGCAGGCAAGCCCCCCGCCTTGGGCCTCATTTGCCTGAAAGTCAAGTAAGAGATTCCTATTAGATCATCTCTAGTTGCAAGGCCCTGTAATTAGATCCCCCCCACCCCATCAGGGTACTGGGTCTCTGAGGAAGGGATAATGGGACAGTCTGAAGGGGAAAGAGGGGACTGTGGGGAGGTAAGGGTATATGAAGGACCCCCTCCCCCAGGGCTAAGGCAATGGGACCCAGCCTAAGATGCAGGGGATGCCCAGCCAGTTGCATTTGGCTGGGGCAGGTGTCAAGTGCAAGGTGAGCCTGGCCCTCAGACTCCCCAGGCTCTGAGGAGAACACCTGCACAGGCAGGTGTTAAGAACCCTAAGCACCACAGAAGGAGCCCAGGCCAAGTGCATGGGTCAAGGGACTCACGAGAAGAGGTGGGTGGCATCACTGGGCTCAGGCAAACCCTCCCGCCGGTAGACCATGAGCCGGGCCAGGGTTTCCAGGAGGTCATCCTGCACCTGGATCTTGTCCCCATCTGCCCATGTTTCCATGGCAACCAGCACAATGCGGGTGTTGAGCTGCTCCTTGTATATCTGGTACCAGAGAGAAGAAGATGAGGAGGGTTGGACGGTGGGAGTGGTTGTGGGGGGACAGGGATATCCCTCCAGGAAGTGGGGGTCAGAGGCTGAAAGTGACCCCTGGATGTGTGGAAGAGTGTGGTGAAGATGGAGGAAGGGCTGCTCACCACATCTGCCAGGTTCACCACGGACTTGGCAAAGTTGCTGGTGAGGACCACAGACTGTCGCATCTGCTCAAACTGCAAAAGAGAAGAGGGGAGGGAGGGAGGCTTCTTCCTGGCCCCTCCTCCTGGTGTCACCCCCCAAGTCTGGGAACTTACCAGCTGGTGGTCATTGATTACAATCAGCTCCACATACTTGGTCTCACTGTGTACAGTGGGGTGGCCCCTGCGGACCTGGGGGGTGGGTGGGCACTTGGAATCAGTCCCTCCATGTTTGGCCTCATGGCCAAGCCATGGAAGACTCGATGTATGTGGGGTGATCTGGACTGCAGCGGGGGACAGTGCCAGCCTCCACTGTAGCGTATCCCATCCCTCCCCAGCCTGAGAATGGGCACAGAGGGCCAGCAGCCTTTGCTTGCCTGAGATGGGGACCTGTGTAGACATCAGTGTTAGGGAGGAGTTGGGGGACTCTTCCCAGAGATGGCTCCCTGGCCATAGGTGGGAGTTCCTGCCCTGGACCACAGCCTGATGTCTCTGCAGCCCGAGGTCTGAGCGGGCCCCGTACCTGCCTTTTCCTTCTCAGCCTAGGCCGGTTTGGAGGAGCAGAATGGGCGGGGTCAGCAAACAGGCAGCCTGTGGGGAAGGGCAGGTGAGGGGGGCACGGCCCACCCCCACCCCAGCCCAACCTTCCCTCCCTTACCTGGTTCCCTGCATCCGAGGGGGGCTGGGAGGAGAGGGGTCCGGTAAATGAGGTGGGGAAGGGGTCCCTGCAATGAGGGGGGATTAGTTCTTGGGGAGCCGAGCAGGTCTGCTCTGGGCCCAGTTGAGGGGGTAGCTCCAGCCCTTCTCTCCATGCCAACCTAGGGTGACCCAGAACTGGCCAGAGCTCCCATGTCGGATCTGATCTCCCAGACGCTCAGATTCCGGGGTCAAGACCTGGGGGTGCCCTGAGAGACATGGGGCAAAGGACACTGGAGCCCAATTGGAGGTCACTCAGGGGACAGAGGGGACATTGGAGCTGGGGGCATAGGGCGAGGGAACCAGAGCTGGGATCACTGAAGAGGGCAGTGAGTCTGAGGTTACTGAGGGAGGGAGGGAGGAGGAGGCAGAGACAGCTGTTGGGACGTCACAGCATGGCCATCAGAGGGGGTGGTGAGGGCTTACCTGGGGGGCTCCCCAAGGCCCAGCCATCTCTTGGGGCTCCACAATGTAAGTCAGGTTCCCATCAGAGAAGACCCCACTGTGGAGAGAGAGGCACAGATCCCCACCGTCCCAGACTGGGCAGGAGGCTCTCCCTGCCACCCAGCCCTTCGAGTACTCACTGCAGCCCCCGGCAGGTGGAGATGGCGGCAAAGGAGTGCGGGCTGCCCCGGAGCCTCCCCTGGTAGTAGCAGTGGTCTCCAGCCCCCTGGGGAGCAGCAGAACAGTAAGCAGAAGGCAACCCACCCTGGCACGGAGGCAGGAGGATGGTGGGGGAGCACAGAAAGCTCCCTGTGTGCAGGTGACTGGAGTCCCAGGTATACCTGGGCTTCTGGGGTCTGGTTCTATGCTGCTGGTGCTCCTCATTGGCTGTTTCCTAACCCTCTCTGTGCCAAGTTCACCTCTCCTATAAAATGAGGAAGTTGGACCATGGCAGGGGTTCTTAGCCATTTGTTGGTCACAGACTCCTTTGAGACTAATATCTAACATTTATATAGCACCTGCTGTGTGTCAGGCCCTCTTCTACGCACTTACCATGTATTATCTCATTTAATAAGATGACTGCAATGGACTCACCCTAACCCACACCATCTCACTTGAACACTGCCTCTATGGCACACACCTGGACATGTGGTCTGTGGCTGAGGAATTCTAAGCAGCATGGGTCCTCCTGGCCAGGCTCATGGGTCAGAGGACCAGCAGCACCCCCTTCCCCAACTCTGCTTCCTGCAGAATTACTTGTGCTCCAGTTACTGAACAGGCTGGGAGGGGGCAGCCTATTTATAGATACTCATTCATCTTTGTTCAGGCTCCAGGGCCTCCAGGGCTGGGACCCTGGTGTGGCAGGCAGCTGGGAATCCCAGGGCAAGAGAGGGCACTTCCTCCACTGCCTCCTCCCAGGAGATCCTAGGGAGACAGCCAGCAGGGCACAGTGAGGGCCCCTGTGTGCCCCCCACAAAAGGCGGAGCTGGCTTGGAGGCGGACTCCCGGGGCTGGGCAGGGGGCTTCAGGTCCCACACTGTGCGACCTGCCTACCCAAATGGCGATTCTCAGGGCTTCCAAGGTGAGGAGAGATAGAAGATCTCTAGGAGTCAGGCCCTCCTGAGTATCTCACTGACCTCCCTTCCACCAGCCGTCTGTCCCTCCATCTTTTGTCCCCTCAGGGCTGGGGATTGAACCCAGGGCCTCATGCATGCCAGGCAAGCACTTAACCTCAGAGCTCCACAGCAAGTCCTGTCCCTATACCTGTCCCTATACCCACAGAAACAGCAGCCCTATCCCACCTCCCTGTTCCCTTCCGAAGGTACTCACAGTACTGTGCTGGGTTGTCCCCTCCCTGCTGAAGTGGCGCTCTACATATTGTGAGGAGAGGAGGTGACTGAAACAGCAGACAGATTGGCAGAAGGAAGGAGAGGGTTGTTGGTGAGGTCGGGTCAGGCTTGGGGCCTGCCCCCAGCTCCAGGATCCCCGCTCCCACCCTCCACCTGGCACCAGCAGCCACGCCCAGGCACCTGCTGCCCACCCTCCCGCTGCCCTTCCTCCTGGGCTCAAGGCCACACTCACTGGTTCAGCTCCAGGTCCAAGGTGAAGTTTGAGTTGAAGGCTGGGATGACGAAACTCACCTGGGCCAGATGGACAGGCTGAGGTGGGGAAGGGCAAAGGGGAATCAGTCTGAGGCCCCTGGACGGAAGGAGCCCTGGGGAGGGTGCTGGCCCCAACATCTGAGGGGACCCCTCTTTCGGAAGATGCTTTGCACAAGGTCCTCTTCCTCCAAGACCCTGTTCCTTTCCTGGGGGGCAGGGCAGGGTGCTCACCCCTGGGCATGGCCGGCCCCACCCCCTGCCTCTGGGTTGAACTCCTGGGACCAGGTTCCTGGAGCAGCTGGGCCAGCGGGTGGGAGTGTCCCTCAGCCTGCTCATGGCCTCATCCAGGTGCTCCCTGCTGCTGGTAGGACCACCCCAACCTCAGGTGGAGTAAAGGAAAGGTCCCCAGAAGTAACAGAGATAGGGAGAAGAGTCCTGTCCAGGAAAAGTGAAGCAGGCCCTTTGCTTCCTGCCCAGCCCCAGTCCACACGGGAAGCCGTGGACTGTGCGGATATGGACGGAGTGGGCAGGAGCTGATCAGGGTGCCCTGGATGTTGGGCAACAGGCAGGTGCCATCCTCTGAGGAGGTAAGGACTTGGCTCCTCTACTCCCAAATCCATTGCCCTCGGCCTTGCCCAAAGCAGTTCATCTTTAATATTTCAATTCCATGGTTAATTTTTAAACACGGAAGTTTTCCTGATAAATTTTTCAGAGGGGCCTATGCAGTGGGGCTGGGAGGTTCCAGGTTGTCATGGCAACGTACCAGGCCTGAGCAAGATGGCTGCCCTCCCAGGCCTGGGCACCGGTTGCCGGGAGGGGATGGAGACTTCAGATCCTGGAGGGAGAGTCACTCCAAGAGAGGAAGGCAGGAAAGCCCAGCTTAGGGAGTGTCAGCCTTCTTGGGCCCTGAGTCACAATCACCCTAGGGGTACCTCTGGAGGCTCCTGCCTCCTCCCCAACTGGAGTATATGGCCTCAGGTCTTAGGAAGGCTGGAGGGTTCAGGAGCTGGAGCCTCCTTTCTGCCTGTCCATTTAAGAAAACTGAGTTCCAGATACCAAGGTGAGGGTCACAGCACTCTGCCCTGAGGATGGGAAGCTTTTGTTTCCTGCCTGGCTCTCATGGTAGGGGAGCAGGTCGCAGGAAAAAACGGGAGCCTGACATCGATGTCATGAAATTCCATAGCCTGCTGCCTGGTCTAGCTGCTCAACCACCTGACCATGACTAATCCTCACTGAGCACTTCTTATGCACCAGGCACCGGTCTGTCTTTGATGAGCATTATCATATTCGATCTTCACAACAACCCTGTAGGATAGCTGCTACTGTCATTCCCACCTGACAAACAGGGAAATTGAGGCACAGACAGGCTGATAAATTGGCCCAAGGTCACACATCTGAGAAGTGGTGGAGCTGAGAGTCAAACCTAGGGAATCCATTTCCAGGGCCTTCCCAAACCAAAGGTGAAATAAGATGGAAGTTGGCCTGGGGTCCATGAGAGACCCTGGGAGAGACAGCGAGGTGGGGCGGAGTGCCGAGCCTGGGTAGCAGATCTTTGAGCCCCAAGGACACTGACTCTTCCCCTCCCGGCTGACCAAGGCTCCAAGTCCCATTCTGAGCCCCTAGAACATCGATCAGACTCGAAATAGAAAGTCAAGGACAAGGAGTGACTGCTTTTCTCCCCACCCCTGCCCAGGGCCTCCTTGCTCTCCCCTCCCTCCCTCGGAACCAGGACTGGCTCTATCCCTGCCCCTCCCCAGCCCTTCCTGGACCATCTCTGCCCTCCCCTCCTCTTGGACGGATCCTGCTTGTTCTGTCGGTCCTCCACTGACAAGCCCCTACGCCAGCCCAGAGAAGCAGCTTGCCCCTGCCGCGTTGCCCTGATTCTCTGTCTCAGGATGTGCATCAGGGACCTAGCAACTTCTCTGAATTTCAAATTTTCCTGCTAAAAGTGATGAAGATGAAGGCCACTTTTGAGACTGAGTGGTTGATGTTGTTGTGGGAGGTCGTCCCGGGCCTGGAGGAGTCTGGCACTTTTAGAACTTTCTCTACTTGGGAGGTCAGCAGGCTGACCTCACTGTCCCCCTCTGTCTGTGGAGGCCAGGCTGGCCCGCTCTAGGGCATGCCCAAGACAGATGGGGGTGCAGTGCCAGAGACTGCAGAGTCCCTTCTGGCCCCACCTCTATAGCCTGTGAGGCTGAACTGTGGGAGAAGATCCCCGTTCCCCAGCAAGATATGGGGCTCAGGCCAGAGAAGGCAGGACAGCACATGCCCTGAGGCTGGTCCTGACAGAGGCAGATTTGGGAGCTGCCAAAAGGTGGTGGAAGAGAGAGGAGAGGAGCAGACTCCTTGCATGCTCGGAGGACACAGCTCTGAACGCTGTCTGAAGGAAGAGCTAGATCAGGCAGGGCCCCCTCAGTCCCAGGACTTCTGTGTCTCAGACACCAGAGTCCCCAGAGCTCCCAGCCAAGTTTTTCAGGCCAATGTTCTATCAAAGTCCAACTGTTCTCCTGGCCTACGCCTGTCTTATGCCCCTGACCTGCCCCTGGCCTCATTCCATCGCCTCCCAGGCCCTGGTGGACTTTCCAGTCTTGAGGTCACACCAGTCATCCAGAGACCACACCTCCCCCCCCGCCCCCAGTAACCAGCACAGCATGGCAGGGCCAACTCTGCATCCTGCACTGGCCTCTTGCTGCCCTGGCCACCGGCACAGTCACGTGCTCCACCTCATTTGATCTCGACCCACCCAGGCCGTCTGGACCTCATTTTACAAATGCTGGACCGAGGCTTAGCGAGGGACACTTGGAGGTGACAGGCTCAGGGTCATGGCCGGGGAGCCAGCTGTCGGGCCAAGTCTCACCCTTGAGCTGGGGGTTGCAGCTGGCAGGATGACGTTTCACCTCTCCACCTGAGCTTTCCCTATTCCTCATCCCCCACTTTCCCAGACACCTGCTTCAGGGGGACCATACCTCATTCTCTCTGAGCTCTGTGTGGGGCACGACCATGTTCAGGGTGCAGAGAGAAGGAGGCAAAGACTCTGCTGGCATCCCCCCTGAATAATTACAAACACAGATGCTGGTCTCAGACCCAGACCTGCAGGATCTGTTCTTGGGAAAGAGGAGATCAAAGATCTTTAGGGTTCTTAAGTACCCTAGAAAATCTGAACATACAGACCCCTGCTCCCTATGACCTGCAGGCTCTGCCCTTCACGCATGGGCCCAGGAACCCCCAACGGCACCTCTACTTCCCCACAGCCCTTCCATCCCACCCTCATCTGCATGGTTGGTGCCCACAACCTTGACTACCCCCTTGCCCTCTGGTCCTTTAAGCAAACAGTGTATATATACACATACACACTTTTTTCTTCAGAATCTCACTATGTTGCCCAGGCTGCCCTTGAACTCCTGGGCTCAAATGATCCACCTTAGCCTTAGTCTCCCTAATGCTGGGACTACAGGTTCATACCGCCATGCCTAGCCACACTCGTTCTTGATGTGTTTTTGTTTTGTTTTAATGACTGATTCACCATTTCACGAGGGCCACCTTTAATCCCCTGGAGCAAGGGGCTCAGCATTCAGTGGAGTGAAAGCAGCAGGAAGCCTAGGTGAGTTGCTTAATCCTCGGCCTCAGTTTCCCCATTGGTAGGATGGGACTGTCAGGAGGAGGAAGAGGAAGCCCTGCTCAGTGTGCTGTTATCATGAAGATGCGTGATAATAAATGAGAAAGGATATAGAAAACAATCCAGCTGAAGGGGGCTTTGAGTACCTGGATAAAAGACCCCCTTAGGCAGGGACAGGCTCCAGATCTGGGTGACTGATTTATCTGTGAGGTGTCTCTCACCTGCGGGCTTCTTTCCAGAATCCTCTCCAGCCAGCTGGGCTTGGAGACACCACCACCTCCTAGGCTGGGTGGCTGCACATGGGGGAGGGGCTAGGGAGGCAGGGGCCCCCCACGGGGGCGTGTCCTGGCTGGAAGACCCTTCTTTTCACCCCCCAACTGACTCGCTGCAGGGTCCCCAGCAAGGTGCTAATGCTGTATTTATCAACAGGACCAGGGGATTCCCAGACACTGAGAACAGTTGGACAAATTTCTGATGATGAGATTTGACCTAAATTTTTGAAGACAGAGTCACCTCCTCACAAGGTCATCAGTCCTTCTGGGGGAAGGTGCTGGGCAGCTGGGTTCCTCTAGGCAGCCAGGAGGGGTGCTTGGGAGAGGCCAAGCCCACAGGCTGGAGTCTGGCTGGGGAGGACTTGAGACGCCCGGCCTGCCCTGTGCCTCCTGGAGCCCCACCTGGCGCCTGATGGGTAACCCCCAAAGCCCCGACTCCTGTTCCTCACGCCCATCCCTCAGGCCAGCACCCGGGTGCCCCACTCAGGGGTGCTGGGAACGGGGCTCTGGCTGGATCCCAGACTGGACACCTGACACACATCATCTCTAGCTCTTGCAGCAGCCCTAGGAGTGGGACTGTCATCATCCCCGTTTTATGGAGGAGGAAGGGGGCTTCTCAGAACACAGGAAGACACGGTGGAGCAGGATCTGCACTGAGGTTCGCTCGCCCCAAAGCCACAGCCAACAGCCTTTCAGACCACAGTCCGCAGACCCTCCCGCCTGTGGGGCTCAGCACGTGGCCCTTGGGAACAAGCTGGGTCCACGGGTCCTGGCCATGGCTTTTAGCCACCATGTGCCTCCCAGGAACCTCTCCTTCCCCCACCCCAGGTTAGATCTGCAACTCTGGCCACAGACCACAGCTAGCCTTGGCTCTAGCAGGTGACAGCACTGGGTGATCACTCTGGGCTGCTGCCTGTGACACCCATCTTCCCAGGGCTGGAGGTTGAGCCTCCCTCAGTCGCCCCCACCTCTGTACAGCAGGGAAGCAAGAGGCTCTCTGCGCAGGGCTTCTGGGGCAGCATTTCCAGTAAATGCTGCTGTGGGCAGCTCTCAGAGGCCCAGCTCAAGGAGGAGGCCCCCTCCCCCTGCTGGCTCACATGAGCACTGTCTCCTGGGCCTGGGACCCCTTCACTCCAGACCCTGTTCGCTTCCCTCCATCCAGCCTCTCCTTGCTTCCCAAGGATTCTGGGTTCCCCATGGCCAGCTTCGTGTGAATCAAAGAAAGGTGACCCTCAGGACACATGCAGCCTCTTGGGCCCATGGATTTCATTCAGCTCTCTTACCCCTTGCTTGGGTGACTTGCACAGTCAACAACCAGTCTGATGGTACACTGTGGGCCTCTTATCCTCCTGCCTTACCCTTAGCTGTGGGCTGCTTGTGACCAGGCATTTCTGCACTTTCAGAAGCCCCTCACTTTTCTGGGTCACAGGCCTAACCTACTTACAAACTGGACAGAAGTTGAGGGGTTGAGAGCAAAGAGAAAGCAAGGGGTCCCTCATGTCCCTTTTCTATACAACCCTGAGTGAGGTGGGCAGTCCACCAGCTAAGCGTGCCACTCTGGGTTTCTTTCCCTTTCTCTCTTTCATACCAGGGATCAAACCCAGGGGTGCTCTACCACTGAACTACACCTCTAATCCTATTTATTTACTTCTTGGTCCTGGGATTGAACCTAGGGTCACTTAACCATGTAGCCAAATCCCCAGCTCTTTTTTTTTTTAATGTTTTTATTTTGAGAGTTTATGGCTAAGTTTTTAAGGTCTTGCTAATTTGCTGAAGCTGGTCTTCAACTTGCCATCCTCATGCCTCAGCTTTGTGAGTTGCTGGGATTACAGGTGTGTGCCACCACGCCCGGCACCCTTTATATTTTTTATCTTAAAATAGGGTCTCACTAAGTTGCCCAGGCTTGCCTTGAACTTACCATCCTCTTGCCTGGGCCTGCAAAGTCCCTAGGATTATGGGCATGGGTCACTGCACCTGGCTGGATATCAATGTTGACCCAGCTACTGATGTGACTTGGGAGAGTTACTTCCTCTCTCTTTGCCTGTTTTCCCCATCTGTGAAATGGAAATCATGGTCCCATCTCCTGGAGTCGGGATGAGGATTAAATAGACTCATATGTGTAAAGGCACAAGTGTGCCTGCCTTAATGGACTGGTAATTGTGACCTCTCTATCATCTGATTCTTTCCTGGTCACCTTCTCTTTCCCCTGTGCTAGTCCCATGTCCACTCCCACCAAGCCAAGGATCCCCAGCAACCAAGCCCTTTCCCATAGCCGCCTCCTGGAGCTAAGAGGGGCTGAGATTTATGATATCTTCATCCAGAAGAGGCTCAGAAAGGTGAACGGATCAGCCCAACACCAGGGCAGGTCAGTGCCCAAGGTTCCCCCGCCCCAGCCCTGCGCAGCAACACGTGCCCCAGGCTGCCCACGTGGCCAGAGACCTCGATGCCTGTCCAACTGCTCAATTGGAAGTCCTCACCAGGGAGATAACTTGGGACAGAAACCAAGCAGCACGGGTGTAGAGAGCTTCCTGCTGGACCAGGGTGGTCAAGGCTGCCCTGACACCACCATCAGCCCCAGAAGTGCCCCAACCCTGGGGACAAATGCTGGGTGGGAGATTGAAAGTCAGAGAAAACCTTCTGGACAGGTCACTTGTCTCCTTTGGTCTTCTTCCATCCTTCTTGCTCTAGGTGCAGTTGGGGAAGTGCCCCTTGACCCAGATCCAGAGAGCCCTGGAGGCAGAACAGTGCAGTGCAGGAGCCCTGGTCTTGGAGAAAATTACTCCCAGCTCCACTAATTAAGATCTGATTGATTTGGGGTAAGTTACTTAACCTCTCTGAGCCTGAGTTTGTTCATCTGCAAAACGGAGCAGACAGATGTTACCTGCCTCCCAGAGTTGCAAGACTTAAATGATGTGCTCACAAAGCTCAGCAGAATGCCTGGCCCAGAGAAGTCCAAGGGAAACTGAGGCAGGGCCCTAAGTCCCCTGAGGAGGCTATGAGAGAAGTCTCAGTCCCAGAGAGACCCCTACTGCAGATGACTACTGCCCACAGACCCACAGGACTCTCCACTCCCACCCCCGCCCCCAGGCACCCCTTAGGTGTATTCAGATTTGGTCACTAACATATACGCCACACATGCACACAGGCCACCCACTCACCCAGCAGAACAACACTCAAAGAGACACCCCACCATCCAGTCCCACTGCACCTCCCTGATCTCCCTCACAGCTACAGGCGCCTCCTCTCCAAAAAGGACCAGGCCCAAGAAGCCACTTGGATCCCCGACTTTTCAACCCTACCAGGCTCCCGTGATTCCCCTCATCTCTGCCCCCTGACCCCAAGGTGACATCACTCCTTCCCCAACCTGTCATCCGCTAAAGCACAATCAGAGTCCCAGCAGACAGGCAGGGTCACCAAGGCCCTACCAAGGCAGCCGTGGGGTGCACAATTCACAGAAAGCCAGTCTAAGAACCAAACTGCAGCTGGGACACCACATCCCCGCTTCGAGGACCATCCTTATGCCCACCCACCTGCTCCCAGGGAGCCTGGGCAGGCGCCGCCAAAGCTGGTCTCTCCCCCCTGGCTCAGCCACCAGCTCAGGACCATCAGCCCCCTCCTCTCCGGGTCCCCATCACTGCCCTGAGTGATGGCGCATCTATTATGCATGTTCCCTTCCTGCTCCACTCCATTTCACAGTACTCCCCACCCCTGCACCACCCCACACCCCCTCCCCCTTAAGGGCTTTTAACCAAGTACATTAGGCAGGGCCAGATGCCAGTCTGACAGATGTCTGTAATGTTAGCCTCCGTTTCCCTCCTTCCTCCCTCTGCCCAGCCCAATTTACCTCCCACCACTCGCAGCTGCCAAAACTTCCCAGACTTTGTTGTGCCCCTCCTCTGAGTCTCTCCTGACACCCCCTGTTTCTGTTGGGCCTTCATCATCCAGCCCTCTGCCGCCCCCATTGGCCTGGCTAACTTTCAGCATCAAGGTCCTGGAGAACTGAGGCACGCTGAATGGATATTCCATCTGGATGATTATTATTCACATGATATTAATTAATTATTAATTGCAATTAATCTCTTTCATTCCTAACCTTCCTGTGGGAGGCAGGAAGGGCCTGGCAGCTGAAAAGGACAGGGGCAGGTAGAGCTGGTGTTGGTGGGTGAGCTTGAGTCCTCCAACCATTTTCCAAGGTCCCACCTTCAGCCAGGACAGGAAGGCAGATCAAGTTTGTGCACAGTGGGAAACTGAGGCAGGAGCACATACTAAAGTTGTTCTAAGAAAGCTGAGGGTGGCTTTAGCGAACCTGGAAGTCAGAGTCCCTGATTGGGCACTGGGCAGCTTCTCCCTGGCCCGCACTGTTCTGTCCAAGCCCCATTTTAAGCAGAACCACTAGATGGGTCAGGGAGGGGGTGCTAGTGGAAGGCTGACCCATGACAGAACTGAGGCCTGGGTGAGCCAGTGTCCCTGAGGGCTGACAGCAGGGGGTCTCCACAATGATGGAAGGGACCAGGATGGGCAGGCCCAGGGCTTCCCACAGCCCATTGTACAGAAGGGGAAGCTGCCACGGCCAGCTGCTGAGGTGGTGCCCAACCCTTGGCTACCCAGTTGCTTCCCTTGGGTTCTGAGGCCTGCTTCAGCCCCCTTCCCTCACCACCAGCCCCACTCACCGGGCCCCCAGGTGGCTCCTGGCGCACCCTGGTATCCAGCTGCTGCTTTCGGACCTCTCCCCCGGAACTCTCCCCTACCAGACGGCTGGGCTCTGTGACCTCGGGGGCTTCTACAATCCCCACCTGGGGTGAGCCCCTCCAGCGCAGAGCTCCTACAGGATCCCGGGCCCCAAGACCTGAGAAGACAAGGCCATAGCTGCAGGCAGATGCCCTCCACGGGGCAGGAGACTTGGGAAGCGGGTGGGCACACCCCAGCCCCCAATCTGGTGTGGCCCTTGGAGCCTTGGATCTTAATCGGGTGGGAGGATCTGGCTGCCCTGCAGGGGAAGAACCCCAAGGGGAGGGGACCAGGAGCTTCGTCCTGCCCAACCGTCACGACTGCCCCCCCAAACCTGCAGAGACCTGCAGAGTCGGCCGGCCAACGGCAGGGGAATGGCCGCGGTGAGGCCGGCCAGATGGAGACAGGTGGGTGGACGCACCTTGCCTCTTCTCCCGTTCCCCCACCCTCCCGAGCTCTGGATCGGCTGTCACCCGGGGCACTGCAGGAAAATGTGGCTGCAGCAGAAACCGCCGCAAAGCCCGGGGCGGGGGCCGGACGGGGGTACCCGGCAAGGCGGGGGTCACTTACCGGGCGCGGGGAGCAGCGGCAGCAGCAGCAGCAGAGCCGCGATCGCCCGGCGCCGCAGCCGCCTCATGGTTCGCTCATAATCCTCCGGGTCCGGGGGCTGCGGCTGCCAGCGGCGCGGCGGAGAGCGGGAGGCGGGCCGGGGGCGGGAGGCGCTGGCGGCCGGCGGGCGGGGGCGCGAGCGGGCGGCGGGGGTCCGCAGGGCGGGGGCGGCAGGGAGGCGCCGGCTCAGCGCGCTCCGGCCGCGGCCATCCCGGCGGGGCGGCGGGGCAGGGTTAAGAGCGGCGCGGCGAGCACGTGAGCCCAGGGCCCGCCCCCCACCCCGCCCCCCAGCCCGCTGGCCGGGCCGCCGCGACGGGAGGACAAAAGAGGCGCCGCCCCGGGGGTCGCTTCCGACACCTCCTCTGCCCCCTCGGCAGGTGCACGGCCGGAGTGCACTCCCTCTCCGTCGGTCCCTTCCTCGGCCACCCGTTGCCTGAGGATCCGCGAGGACCCATAGATTCGTAGGGGGATGGAGGCAGGGTGCAGAGGGGGCCCTGGGTCTGTGACTCGATGGCCAAAGACAGCCAGTCTGGGCACCTGATGCCGGGGCGTGGCGGCCGGACCCGGTTTCACCCACTGGTGTTGCACACCTGCCATTCCAGCCCCAGATGCTCAGCAAGACTGCCCTGGCCTCAGCCTGAGTGTCCCGGCTGACCTAAGGCTGCGGGAGCCCGGAAGGTGGAGAGATGGACAGAGGTTTTGTTGTTGTTTTGGCGAACGCCCTGCTCCATGCCTTCCGGATCTCTTGTCCATCTGCAGCAGAGCAGGTCACTGCAGTCCTCCCACACCTGCGGTTGGGACCCCTTCCCACTTGGCAGGCTACTTCTTCTGGTCAAAGACTCCCCTGCCTCTAGGAGGGTATCAGGGATTGCTGCCATCACAACCACCAGGAAAGGCTGGCTTTCCTGTCTGGGCTCCTAAGTCTTTGGCATAGGGAACCTCCCCCTAAATAAAATATAAACCACCCAGGTGTTCCCATGCTGTTAGCATGCCCCATTTCTGCCCCTTTTGTGGTTGTCCAAATCTTTAAGGAACAGAAGATGCTTTTGCAGACTACCACCTCCCCTCTGGTCAGAATAGGTTGCCTTAAACTTGACCGCCCAACCCACCTTCCCAGCTGCGCCCTCAACCCAGTTACTGAGCTCCTGGGTAAGATGGGTTCCAGAACTAGAGGCTGGCATCCCTGACCTCTGCTAGGAGCCCCAAGAGCCCAATGCCTGGGTGCCTGGGGTGTGGTAGGGCATGGCAAGGGTAGATAAGCAACTGATGAGCTCTCACCTTGACTTTCCCAAGGCCAGAGCATCTTTATACACACCCTGGGGGACCACAGGTCCCTGAGGAGCAAGAGTGGAGGCAGGGAAGTCCTTCCTGGTTGTTCTGCTTCCCCAGGGCCTCTGATGGGAACCTGGGAGGTGCCTCTGGCTTGTGACAACCTCCCCTCTCCCCCAGCTCTATTTTAGGCCCAGGAGAGGTGAGAAGGCAATTTCCCAGGAGGCGCTGACATCAATGCTTGGAATGAGGTGACTATCCCCCCCCCCCACAACCACCTGCCATTCCAGCCCCAGATGCTCAGCAAGACTGAGCAAATTCTTTCTTCATTCTGGAGATATTTTGAAAACCTCCTCCAGGATGTAGGGAAAAGGAGGTTCTGGGAACGATGGCCTACTATGTGGTATTCCCTAGAAACTCATGACTGGTAATCCAGGATGGAAAGATGATCCTCTCCATTGTATGGATGGGGAAACTGAGGCTCTGGGACTACATGAGCTTCTTCAAATCACAGGGTCACTCAGTGAAAGATATATTCAAAATGCTAGGGCTCCAGTCCCTTCTGGCCAGTCCTATCCCACCTCCACCTCTACCTCTATTTGGGACTAGAGGGGACTGGTACATCTGGTTCCTTACCCTCCACCTATTTGGCACTCCAGATACCAAAGTGACTGTCCTGCCACTGTGCCATGCCATGTCCCAGGGCCACATCAGTAAGCCCTGACTCTCCAGGGCTGGTGAGGCTTGTTTCATGGTGCTGGGGCTGGAGGAATCCAAGCCTTCCATTTATTCAAGACCACACAGCAAGCCTAGACCTGAGGTCCAGCTGTTTTTCAGCTACCACCTACCACATCTGTGGTCCTGGTGCCCTTGGCTTCCTGTTGGGGTAAACTTCCCAGCCTTGGGGTGACTTTTGAGTCACCTGGCCAAACAGGAAGCTTGCTTCAATTTCCCTTTCCCTTTTTCCCTCCTAAGGTTGGGGGCTGTCTTCCAACTAGCCACCTCCATCACACAGGGACTCACAAGGGTGGGATTGCATTCCTCATCAGACCTGAACAAAAGGGCTGTTTGCGCCTTAGGTTGGGGAAGGCTTGTGACCTGTTCCTTTGGTCCCTGTGGCCATCACTTGAGAATGATGGCCTCTGTTTCTGCCATCCTGATGGCACCCTTGGGGTCACCTTTGCTGTGTGGCTCTGCTCAGGGCTGGGGCTCTGATCTCCACCTTCAGTCTTCCCTCAGGAATGACCGTCATCAGGAGGCCTGGGCTCAGCCCTGCAGCTCTTTCTGCCCTCTGGCTAATTCTTCCCTCACAAGGTTCAAGCTGGAGTAATTTGGAACTCGGACTTTGTCACAGCAACTGCAAGGTGAGGGAGCCCACTGCAGCGGGATGACAGGGATTCCTGGAAGTGGAGGATGGTGCAGCGGGCAACAGCAGGCCCTGGGCTCCTGGTTGGAGGCCCAGCTTCCCCTAGCTAATGAATGTGACCTTGAGCAGGTGCCCCAGCCAGGTTCCTCACAGTGCTTCCCGAGAGGGAGGATAGGCAGCTGAGCCTCACGGGCTTCAAGCAGTGCCTGGCACACGGAAGATGCCATCAACCTGATCTGGTGTCAAAGGTGCCCAGGAACTAGCTCCCCGACCCTTGTCCAGGACAAAAGGCCCCGTTATGGCTTGGGAGCCTCAGGACCCTTTCTATGCCGTGCACATGCAGACAGTGGGCCTGATGTGATCATGGTGAGGAGTGGGGAGCACAGGGAGTGCCACAGTGCCACCACTCCAAGAGACACCTCATGCTCTTCCTCCCTCTCCTGGAATCTATGGAGTTCTCAGGCTTTGCCCAGGCACCTGGGGCACCAGATCCAAGGCACATCTGTCTTTTCAAAGGCTTGTGGGGCACAAATGCCCCTTCCTCACACAAGAGATCCTCCAAGCTCTGGAGAGCCAGACTTTGGAAGGTGAGTATGGGGACAGGGTATCTTCCAGTGCTTCTTCATCCACAAATTTACCCTGGGGGTGAGGATATAGGTCACAGAGGGACATCACAAGATGGAAGATTAGTGAAGTAAGCTCAATTTAGGAGGGAAAATGCACAGGTGTGTAGGGGGTAATAAGTGGGTTTGCTAATGTGCCAAGTACCTCACACAGATGCAGTTTGATTCTTTGACTTCCTAGCGAGTAGGAAGTAATGTTACCTCCACTTCACATTAAGAAAACAGTTTCGGGCTGGGGATGTGGCTCAAGCGGTAGCATGCAGCGCGGCCCAGGTTCGATCCTGAGCACCACATACAAACAAAGATGTTGTGTCTGCTGAGAACTAAAAGATAAATATTAAAATTCTCTCTCTCTCTCTCTCTCCCCCCTCACTCTCTCTAAAAAAAAAAAAAAAGAGTTTCAGGGGCTGGGGATGTGGCTCAAGCGGTAGCGCGCTCGCCTGGCATGCGTGCGGCCCGGGTTCGATCCTCAGTACCACATACAAACAAAAATGTTGGGTTCACCAAAAACTAAAAAATATAAATATTAAAAATCTCTTTCTCTCGCTCTCTCTAAAACAACAACAACAAAAAAAAAAAAAAAAAAAAAAAAAACAGTTTCAGGAGTTTGCCAAAGGTCAGAGGTAAGTAGCAGGACCTGGACTTGGACTTAGGCCCTCATGGCTCCACACTATAGGGGAACATGGAACTTGGCCTTGAACTGTGGGCATTTGAGGGTGGGACCAGGGCAAACTTGGAAGCTGAACTGCCTATGGCGTTCAGACAAGTGGGCTTACCAGGCTGGATGGGACTGGGGCTGGGAGGTGGCAGAGACAAAGAGAAGAGTGGGTGTGTGGAGTAGGACATTCAGGAGGGAGGAAACAGGACTTGGGACTGATTGGATGTGACTTAGAGGTTGCAGTTGGAGAAGCTGGGGAAATGAGCACAAAGGGGGCCCTGGGTCTTGTTTTGAGTTGTCTCAGGTCTGTGCATGTGGCGGTCGGAAAGGGAAGTGATTTGGTGGGGTCATGGCATTTTATTATTGAGAGGACCTTTGAAATCATTTCATCCATGCCCCTCATTTCAAGATGAGGAAACTGAGGCCAGAGTAGTGAGTTTGGGGAGCAGCGAGATCCTGCTTTTGCTCAGCAGAACCACCCTTCTATGAAACTGGAATTCAGAGGGGATGAGAGGAGGGATTACCTGTGCAGGTCACACTGTAGTGAAGTGAAAGGATGGTGAGAAGAGAGAGTGCAGGTCCTGGAGCTCGTGTGGGGAAAGCAGTTAGAGCTGAGGGCTCATCCAGGTCGGGGGCTGACTTGAGGGGGACACCTAAGGTCTGGGCTGAATGATGGCCAGGTGGCTGAGTGGGCAGGCAATGGTCAGCAATGGGGCGGGGGTAGACCCAGGCTAAGATGGGTTTGCTAGGACTGAGGTTTCAAAAGGAGGAACTTGACTTTAGCAGGCTATCCAATGACCTTGGAATAGACAATCCCAAAGGCAATGCTTCAGTCAGAACCACCAAGGAAGTTCAGAAGGGGAAGAAAGGCAAGATGGAGGCAGCTTCAGGAAGGAGCCAGAGAACAGGAGGAGGAGCCCTCAAGCTGCCAAGTCAACTCAAGTTACCTTCTAGGATGGACAGGCATTGAGTTTTCAGGCAAAGGAGAGGTGGCGAGTTGAGGAAACCAAGGTGGCTGGAGAGCATAGGGTCAGTGTGACTTGGGGAAAAAGGACAGAGTTTCCTTTGAAAGAGAAACAATGAGCAAGATAATGTTAAAGGGGATGTCAGCAAGATGACCCAGGGCCGAATGAGTCAGAGTCAAGGTCATCTGCTGAGAAGGGGTGTCTGGGGAAAGTAGACTTGAAGAACAGCGGTCTGAACAGTCAAGGAACCACTGAAAGGCCTAACTTTGTCAAGCAGCACCCATAGGTCCTGGGTGTCTCAGGTATTGGCCGTTCCACTCTAAGCCTGGAAACTGGACGGGACAAATGACTGGATACTGTAGCCTGGAGGTTATGGCCTTGCAGAAATGTCTGAGGTCACCGTGATTGAGATGGGTCAGAGATGAGGCGGGAGAAATGGGCCCTGGTGATGGCAAGGAGGGCATCAGAACCCGTGTGATAGGTGTTGAGTGAACAGCTCACAAAGGTAACAGCAAAGTCTGAAAAAGAGGAGAATCGGGTGCCATGATGGGGAAGGCAGTGGGGAGCAGTCATCTCTGTATGTCACAAAAGGAAAGGGACATTCCTAGTAGGGCCCAGAAGTAAGCCATTATCAGGGCCCTGAGGAAGGGGAGAGGATTTGGAGCAGGAATGCCCATTGGGGCAGAGGAGTTTTCTTGGTGGCGGGTGATGGGCATGCCCTCTGCTGGGTAGCAGAGCCAAGTGAGTGCCCAGACGGGAGTAGGAAGAGGCTGAACAAGGATGGGTGCTCCTGTTGCCCTCAGCACCCAGGCCAGGCCACAGGAGGGTGGTGATACTCACATTCCCCACTTGCAGGGGGCCCCATTCTGCTACCCAGCTATTTTCTTGGTATCTGCTGGACCCTCACCCCTGCCTCAGGTCACTGAGGACGGAGACATTGCACTCCATCTCTTTGCTATTTAACAAATTTATTCACATTTCCCAAATCAAGATGAATTGTGAAATTTAACAGGAATGGCATAAAAAGGCCAAACAGGGCCTCTAAGGAGGGCTGCACACAGTTGCTCTATTTCCAAACTAACAACTCAGGTCTTCACCCGCAGCTAGGCCCCCCTTTCTTCCTCTGAAAGGAGACACAGAATAGCACCAGGCTTCAGGGAGCTTCAACATTTAAAGAGACAAACACACAAAGGCAGAAGGGTGAGAAGAACCACAGTACAAATTGTAATAAAAAAAAAAAAGTGGCCAAAGAATCGATAGCAAACTCATTTCTGTCTCCAGATTAATGGCTTGGCAGTAAGAAATGGGGGGAGGTCCTTGGGGAAGGAGGGAGGGAAGAGGGAGATGCAGAAGTTGGCAGGTGAGACACTGACCCTGGAACAGCAGAACTCCGGGTGGGCAGCTTGAGCTGAGGCTGCAGAGGAGAGCTGAAGGGTCCCCAAAGAGGGCTACAGCCGCATCCTGGGCTCAGGGGAAAGGTCAGTGCTGGGCCCGACTAAGTGCATGGGGGAGGGAGCACTGCAGTGCTGCAGCCTGGGCCCCTCCTCTGCTTCATATGTTCCTGAGGATCTGTGTGAGCGTGGGGGGCTGGGGGAGGGGACACGCACAGGCATCCGAGAGCAGGAGAGACCACATGCTTGTGGGA
Source organism: Spermophilus citellus (assembly GCF_964194105.1). NCBI lineage: Eukaryota > Metazoa > Chordata > Mammalia > Rodentia > Sciuridae > Spermophilus > Spermophilus citellus. The sequence goes on along the minus strand of NC_138199.1, from coordinate 57,435,627 downwards.
AAGGAGCCTGGGTGGGGGTGGGGAACACCAACAACTAACCCTCTGCTCTGCAAGAGACAAGAGCCTGGATGCTGGGCCGGCAGGCCTCCTGCCACCCCAGCTTCTTCATGGTTCCTTCCCTATGCCAGTCTTGCCTCTGCCTCCGGGTGTGGGGCTGGCCATGGCTGGAGGTAGAGGCAGGAGAGAGCAGCCCCTAGCCTAAGGCTCTTGGTCCTTCCCCCAAACCTGCAGGCAGGAGGTCTGCTTTGTGGGCTCCGCAAGGCTGGGCATAGCTACTTACTTGTACCTCAAAGACCAGACCTAGGGCTCCACTCCCCTGGTCTTAGCTGGCCCTGGCCAGTGTATAACACCAAGCAAGGTAGAACTTAGATCTGTGGCTCTGCGGGCTGGAGCTGGCCGGTTGTGTGAAAACCTAGGGACTCACAGAAGCAGCTCTGGGTGAGGGCTGGGCCTGGGAGACAGGGAGACAAGGCACTTGGAGAGATGAAGGGGCCCAGAACCATCTGGAACAGCTAGCTCCCATGCTGGCTGGCAGAGGATGGGGAAGTGAGGTGGCCTGGCTTCCTGCAGGCCCTCCCACGAGGGAGTGCAGGTGGGCAGGCAGCTGGTTGGGGCCTGTGGGACAGCTAGGGGGCTGGTCAGTCTGCTGGGGTATAGGACCAGGGGCTGTACACTCAGAATCCTCAGGTCCCAGGAGCCATTCTCTCCCAGGCCAGGTGGGTTGTGTGGTCCAAAACTCAACTGGTCTGTCTGTGGACTGCCAGGGTAAGGGGTCTGGGAGGGAGCAGCAGGCCTGTGTGTGGCAAAAGGGCCGGAGGGAGGCTTGGGGCTTAGATTCACAGCTGGGAAGAGGAAGGGAGAGAAGATGCCTGCTATCAGCTGCCCTGGGGCCACAGGGGCTGGCGGCTCCAGGTACAAGAAATGAGGCATTTGGCCTCTTCTCAGCGATGCTGCTGGGGAACTGAATCTTCCGCTTGTGACCAACAGATGCCAGGTCCAGGCCAGAGGAGAGGTCCATAAAATCAGAGCTGGGCAGGAGGTGCTGGTAAATGGGGCTCCTGGAAACTGGTGTTTTTGAAGGGTCCACAAGCACATCAATTGGTCCCCCTAGCTCCTGGCAACTTGCTAGTGGTCCAGGTACCTGGCCGGTCCCTGCAGGCTCAGGTGATGCTTCCACGTTGTCCACCTTTCCATCCTGCTCTGGGGTACCTGGGGCCTGGCAGTCATCTTCTTTCCTCATCCTAGGAGATGCTACCCTGGGAGGGGAGGGTTGGCTTGGGGACAATGTGTCAGGATGGAGAGCGTCACATTCAGAAGCTGTGGAATCTGACTGCCTGTGGGGACAGAAATACCCAGTGAGCGCAGGTTCAGCTTCAGAACAGGCAGCAAGATGGGAACCTCTTGGGCTGGGGCTGAGGACAGGGCAAGTGGCCTCTTCTGGGTTTAGTGCTGAAGAGAGCTGCCCCTCTGGGAAAGGCCTCTCTTGGTCTGATACTGTGGAGCAGCCAAAGCTGTGTGCTCCTCTTGGCTTTGTGGCCTGTGGTTGGGGCTGGCCAGAGGAATAGGGTAGAGGCTCTTCTACTGAATGACTTCATAGAGGAGGCTGTGCCCTTTGGTAGATGCAGACAGTAGCAGAACCTGGCTGTCCAAGCTGAACCTGGGTGAGAAGTGAAGCCACAGCTCCAGGCAGGAGAGGGTCTACCCTTGGTGGGTAGCTGGAGAAGCTGGGCTCAATGAGTCTGGGAATCTCCACCAAACCCCAGGCAATCCTTCTTTCTGAGAGTAACTTCCACAGAGGGAGAAGGACCTTGCTCACTACCCTCCAGAGGGACTCAGGAACTATGTCCACTTCTAGCTAACCAGAACTGCTCACTCTCTACTGTGCCAATGGCCACCCCTAAAACAAATAGGATAGAGGATGGTGGAAAGGTGAGGAAAATATTATAGACTGGTCCTGCCAACCTGAGGGTTCCTTCCCAGCTGGGGAGGGCAACAGGAGAGAGAAAATGCAGGTGTGTCTGCAGCTATGGCACTCACCTGGGGAGGCTGGCCTGGGAAGGGACTTCTATAAAGCTGTGGCTGAGCTGGGCGATGATCCGATCAACTTCTGCATATGAACGGGCTTCTAGGGCAAAGGCTTGGTGCTGGGCACTTTGAAGATGCTGTCCAGGGCAAGAGATGGCAGAGGGCATTAGACAAGTTTGGAATGGGATGAAAGGAACTTCCAGCCAGCCTCAGTGGAGGACATGCAAGGTGGAGACTGCAGGCTGGGCGCTCTCAGAACAATGTGGGGAATGGGGAAGCGGCTCACCACGTGCAGATCCTCAAAGGCCCCCCGGCAGCACTCGCAATAGCCCTTCCTCCTCCTGGGCATGGTGCACACAGCTGACTGAACGCTTGGCTCTTGGTCCTTAAATTCTCTGTGAAAGATATAGGGTCGGGGAAAAGAGGTCACTACTAGGGTCCCCAGAGGAGGAGCTGCTGCTCAAGGCCTAGAGCTCAGGTGAGGGAGGGGAAGGACCAAGATGGCCAAGGGGCCAAGCAGGCACAATGGGCAGGTTTGTCCTACCCTCGGTGCTAGTTGTCCAAGGGTGGCAGGAGAGGCAACAAGGAAGGTGAAGCCTCTGTGTGGGTAGCCTCTCTCTCCCTCTCTCCTTTTATTTGGGAGTACTGGGGATTGAACTTGGGCACTCAACCACTGAGCCACATCCCCAGCCCTATTTTTAATTTTATTTAGAGACAGGGTCTCACTGAGTTGCTTAGTGCCTCACTTTTGCTGAGGCTGGCTTTGAATTTGCAATCTTCCTGCCTCAGTCTCCCAAGCTGCTGGGATTACAGGTGTGTACCACTGCAGCCTCTCTTATCTGTCTTCTCCGCACCCACATCTCTGAAACCACAGGTGAGAGTAAGTAGGGACAGCAGAGGCCATCACTAGAATAGTTTGTAGGAAAAATGGAAAAAAAAAAAAGAAAGAAATTCAAACACACACACACACACACACTGCACCCTGATGTTCTATCTGACCCAATCCTGTGCCCAGGGAGATACCAAAGTTTCAATGCCTCACTGTCTTCCCTTTATGGCCTCCCAGCTCCTCTGCAACCCCCAGGTCATACCAAGCTTAGCTACCCTGCTTTGCCTGGGCCACCTCCTAACTGGCTCTCCTGGTATCCCTTGTACCTTCCAGGAAAAGAATTAAGACATTTGGGACTTACCCTCAGGCCATTCTCTCCCAGTTCCTGCCTCCATCTACTGCCACATTCCTTTTTCCCCTCCCATTTGCACTATGTCCTGACCCACAGCCTCTGTCTATGAGAAGCTCACAGGCTGTCCATGATCCCAGGAGCTTTTGGGCTGAGACAGCCCATGAACTAGCCCTTGGCTCAGAAGTTAGAGAGCATCTGAGAAGACAGCTAGTCCACCACATGAGCTGAATTCTTTGTGAAGTTCAAACTCTCTAACATCTGTGGAGTATGAACATAAACAAAGCTACAAGCTGCCACGGCCATACAATGTAGAGAGTCCCTTTGGTCTCATTCCTAGTTATTCCTTGTGTTTAGCCTAACAGGACTCAAACTTTGATGTGCACTGATAACACCTGGAAACTTCTAGGAATGCAGTTTTTGGGGCTCAATGATCAGAGATTTTGATTCTATAGTTGTGGACTTGAGTCTAGGAACCATCTATCTCATATACACATACATATGTGATCAGAGATATTAAAAACACCCATGTTTTTTGTCATATTAGGGGTTAAATCCAGGGGTCATCTACCACTGGGCTACATCCCTAGGCCTTTTTATTTTAAGACAGGGTCTTATAAAATTTCCCAGGCCAATCTCAAACTTGTGATCTCCTGCCTTAGTGTTTGGAGTCACTGGCAAGTGCCACAGGCATATGCTACCACTCCCAGAGAGAACCCGCACTTTTCAATGGCACCATAGGGGCACTCTCATAATGGTGGTCTACAGATCTGAGTTTGAGAAACCAGTCTATTGCCCTCTGGACACTTAAGTTAAATTCCTTAGTAGAGATGAAGAACACCAAATAAAATGGATGAATACTCCCAGTGCCTCTCTTCTCTGGGCTAAGTTCCCAGAATAGACTTTGCCAAAGGAGCAAACAGATGGCCATTCCCAAATCTGACCAGCAGGGCCCTGAGGGGGAGGACTTTGGCCTGTCACCAGTCCTTGGTACTCAGGAATCAAAAAGACCTACCTGGTACAGTGTGAGCTGCCCGGGGTTGTCAGGGTCTCAAAGGGACTTGCATCTTTGGGTCCCAGAAAAGAAATTTCAGGAAAGGATTTAAACTGATGGTGGAAAGGACGAAACTTCCTGAAACACAAAAAACTTCCACTTTGACTATAGTGGGGAAGGGAGACGATGAGGAAGGGGGCTAGCCTCTCTACGGAATTCTAATCCTGACATTTTCTAAGTTCTAAAATAGAACTCTTACCAGCCTTTCTAGGTAAAATTAGTACCATTAACTATGCTGTCCCTCTCTTCCTTTTCTTCTCTTTGTGGTAATGAGGATTGAAATTAGGACCTTGTATATGCTAGGCAAGTGCTCTACCACTGAGCTGCCTCCCCAGCTGTTTGTACTTTGACAGTGTCTTGCCAAGTTGTCCAGGCTGGCCTCGAACTTAACAATCCTCTAGCCTCCGTCTCTAGAGTAGCTGGGATTGTGTGCAATGCCTCGCATTCCTCTACTTTCCCAATGTGTACATATTCATGCTTGTTTGAATCTTATAAGCACCCTTTGGGCTGAATGGAATAAGTGGTCTTATCCAATTTGACAGAAGAAAGGAAACCCAAAAGGCTCTGTGACTTGCTCAAGAGCTCATGACTAGTAAGTGGCCAAGACCACACTACAAACCTCCACTACAGATTCCTGGGCTGGTTCTTCCCATTCTGCCTCTTGACCCTACAACTTTCACGGACTTTAACCTGGCAGAACCTACATGGAAGAATGTTTAAGTCATAGCAGTGATTTTTCCGTTCTATGAAGGGAAGTGTTTTTTGCACTAGGAGGGTCCTTGGCACCATTTGAGGGCTGGTGTTCTGAACAAAAAACAGAGGTGCAAATGAAGATTCTGGATAGCCAGACCTATACGGAGGGTTCTGGCAGTTTGCCTGAAGTTGAAGACATTTAGGAAACTTACAGAGCCAGAACCGATTTGTGTGTACTCTGTAAACCCTGCTGACTGAGGTCACTGCCGGGCACGGGCGCGCTGTGCTTGGTTGGAGTAGCCCATGCTCTGGTTGTGGTGGTGGTGGGGAGAGTGCCTGGGCCTCAGAAGGGAATTAACCAATAAGTCTTTTTGGATCCTTAAGCAGAATGGGTGCTTGCAATCCTGGCACCTCTCTTTCCCCTTAACAACACTTTCTGCTTAGGAGGTTTCATGTTGGTCAGGCAAACCGGCTTTGAAAAGCTACTGCTTCAGAACAGCACATGAAAAGAATCACCAGAAACTTCAGTTCTGCTTGAATTTCTTCTCTGGTCTGTGATGCTGGGAACACACAAGCTGTGTAACCCCTCTGGTGACAGTGATATGACCTGTGCCTGCCATGTACAGTACCAGTACCAAGGCAGCGGCAGTATCTCAGACACTGCATCTGAGTTCCTTGTGTTTATCTTGTGGTGCAGGGGCTGAAGAGCACGTGCTTCACTCCTCTAGAACTGGAGGGAGTGCCTTCCGTGTGCCTTTGGGCCACCAAAGCCAATCCTACTGTCTGCAGACACTAAGAAGGGAATGTAGGCCCATTGAGAAGATGGGCTTGGAGCTCTGGGGGTGCCCTGCTTGAGGCTAAAGGACCCAGAAAGTTCTGGTCCCAGTAGTCCCTGTTGTGCACAAATGGTCTTTTTTTCCTTTAAATCTTTTTTAAAAAGGAAATAACTATTGATTCACGTGGACTTTTGTCCTAGTATCAAAGACACTGATAACCAAGGTGGCTGACAAGGGCTCATCAGGTTAACATTATCAAGGTGATCCTCCTGCTCTAGGTAAGGAGACATCACAGTGGACAGAGGGCAAAGTAAGGGGGACCAATTAGGGCAGTCAGGGACCCCGGCTGTAATTTACTAGCAAAGTGGCTGTACAAGTCCCTGGCTTCTCTGACCTCAGTTTTCCCTCTAGGAAAGAATGGATTTATGCTGTTTCTCACCCAGGGCTGTCATGAGATATGTGCCTGAAAAGGGCCTTTCAAAGCCAAACTGAAAGCCTTTATCATGTACGAGGTGGTCTGACAAGGGAATCCCCAGTGCCACCTCATGCATTTATACTTCAGCCAAGATGTCGTGGACTGTACTAGCACTGTGACTGAACCAGAAATGAATCGACATTAAGTGTCAGCACACACCCAGCAAGGAGCAGCAATAATGAGCCAGGATGGGACACAAGGAGCTCATAAAAGGAGAGTATTAAATGAAGGTAATTCACACACAGGATCATTAACCTCTGACTCATCTCCCAGAGGAGTATCAACTGCATAATGCCACCCTCAGAGGCTCCCCTTGGTCTGTGTGAGACTTCTCTTCGACAGTGGAAGAAAGCAAATTGTGGGGAAGATGAAGATGCAGGGTTGAGGCACTCCATGTCCACATGTCAGCTTGGGTCCCCTGAGTACCTCTCCCTCCTCCTCTCTGCAGGCCTGGGAAGGGGGAAGAGGAGAGAGGAGGTTCTACTTACATGCTCACATCTTCGATTTTGAGGAATGGTGCCTTTAGTCTGGCCACTGGAAGGGGAAGAAGCACACATTAGCTCTCTGCCTGCCTTAGAGCACAGCCCACACCACACACACAGGAAATGCTCCAAGAGGCAAGGCTCTGCCAAAGCCTAAGAGCCTGTGCCTTTCCATTTGGCAGAAGTGAGCACCCCTCCCATCTCTTCCAGCCTCTCTTAGGGAGAGTGAGTTGCACTAGCGGAGGCTGCAGAGTAACTGCAGCACTAGCTGCGTCCTCCCTCAGCAGGACCTCCTGTGTGCATGTTCTGGAGGCTGTCACCCACCAAGGGTACCACGACCATTAGAAACATGGCTGGTAGAAGAGACCCAGGCCCTGCTGATTTCTGCTAAATACAGAGTTATGGTCCACAAAGTTCCTAGACCTTGGTTCTTGGTATCTCAGAATCCTAAGGGACCTGAAAACTCCCCAGGCAGCATTCTTCATGAGGATTATGGGAGGGAGCAAAGGGGAAGAGGGATAAAGTATGTTCAGTGATCTCAAGTTCCTGAAAAAAAAATAGGGGCAAGGGGTGCTGATAAGACAAATTCCGAGTCAGGTGACCCACCCCTCTCCTCTATTATGCTAGTTATTGCACAACTTACAAAATCAGTTGGGCACTATGAACCTCTCTATCTTCCCACCGTGACTAGGAGTCCTGTCGGAGGTGTAGTCTAGGCAGGCTGGAAGCCCAGGAAGACCTAACAGCCACAGATTCCCTCGGGAGGCCGGTACCTCAGAATTCCTAACCCCTCTGGAAGCCATCCTAGCACCTAAGCAAAGCAGCCTTTTCTCCTTGGGCTGCAGCTCCCATTAATTACTTTCTGGGGACAATTTCTTGTCTTTCTAATTAACAGACAATGATTAAAACCAATTCCCCCACAGACTTCCTTGATTTTCGAGCATGAGGAAGTGCCAAGTGACTTTTCTTAGCTCCTTCTTGTGCAGGAATAAATGCCACTTAAAGAGCATATTTGGGAGAAACATCCAGGGGGAGAAACTCTCCTGCTGTCCAAGAGAAGCCAGGAGACACAGTCCATCAATCTGCCTGTTTGTCAGTTTTGGGGAGTTTGGCATTTCTGAAAACGGTAGGCAGCTGTCAAACTGCCCACCCCAAACTGCTACTAAATCAGGAGAAGGATGCTAAACTTCAGTCAATACCCAGGAACAGCCAGAGGATATAGAAGCCAAAGGGCCTGCATGGGGTCCCAACTCTCAAGGAGAAGCCCTGGCCCAGTAGCTCTACATTTGTACCTGGGCATACCTCTCTCGCCCCAGAAATCTGAGGCCCAGGCCCTGGAAACATGAGGGGGCAACACAACCTGGACTTGCTTCCTGCCACAGAGAAGTGAACAGATGCTGCCTCAGAGGGAGTCGTGGGGAAGTGTTTATAGAAGGAGGGATTGCAATTAGATGAGGAAAAGCTACCATACTGACCTTTCCGCGTTCTTGACTCCACTCCTGGACATGTTCCCTAAATGGAAAGGGAAAATAGGTTAAGGATGTGAGGGAGCCACGGGGGTCGAGGAACTGGGACTGGTACGCGGAGTTACTCAGTCTGTCCCACTTTGCTTCCTGCTGTTGAGAGGCTGCAGAACCCGACTCCTAGGCTGTGAGCTACAGCAGACAGGGGCACAGTGGCTCCCCCTGCCTCTCAGGGCCATGATGAATGGAGAGTCCTCTCTGAATTTCAATGGCGGCTGGCTCTTTGAGGAAAAGATGCAGGACTGTGTAGAGAAGAGTTTTGGAGTCCCTCAGGCCTGGGTAGGAACTGGAGCTGCACCGCCAGTACTGTGAGGGCCATTTTCTAACCTCACAGGATGTGGCACAGATGAAACTAAAGCAAGTGAAAGCACCAACTTAGAGGAGATGCTTTTATTTTCTAGGCACAGCTGCCATTTCAGGTCACCTAACAGAATGAGGACACTTGGTTTCCAGTGGCCACCTTGTGTACCCTTATTCTGTGGGCCAAAACTAACATTTAAACTAAGGTCAAATAAAGCTGATATTAAAAGCTAAATGGAGGGACTGGGGTTGTAGCTCACTGGTAGAACAGTGAGGTACAACCCCAGTTGTGATGCCTAGGTAAGGAGACATCACAGTGGACAGAGGGCAAAGTAAGGGGGACCAAGTAGGGCTGTCAGAGACCCTGGCTTCTACATGCCTGGCACGTATAAGGCACTGGGTTTAATCCTCAACACCACATAAAGATAAACAAATAAAGGTATTTTATCCATCTACAACTAAAAAATATTACAATAAAAACAAACAAACAAACAAAAATCCTAAATGGAATAAAATAATCAGCTAAAGAGCTGGGGAAGGGAACCAGAATGAGAGATCCAGTTGGTCCATGACTGCCTGTGCTTCTGAGCCCAGGGTGGTTCCAGATACTCCTCTAGGCCACACTTTGAGGGCAAACACAAGCCAAAGAAGTCCAGCATATTCCCTTGCATATCAGCAGATTATGTAGAAATCTTATTACAAAAAACTCCAAAATATCTACAAAATAGGTTATTAAGTCAAAGCAAAGTTAAAAAAGCATTTGTATAAAGGGGGGAATTTTTGATAAACTGGCTTATATGTGCACAGAGGCCTAGAAGGACACAGAAAAACTGCTTCCACTGTTTGCCAGGGAGGCAGGTCAGTGGCTGGGGAGTAGAAGTAGGAGGACTTCACTGCATATCTTTTTGAATTTTGAACAAAAATATATCTAGCAAAAGGAAAGCCCCCAAACTCCAGCCACTTTGGATGTGGTTTGCTACAACTATTAGTTCTGCTCCCAGACGCCAGGCCATGCAAATAGATCTGCAGGTTTGATCCTTAGATTTAGGCTTGGGTGAAGACATGGCAGCTTTAAGTGAGCCTGGGCTCTCTTGATGGGGTACCCAGAGTTCTAACCCTGATAAAGAAAGGAAAAATTAAACACAGAATTGGAAGACAGCTGCTATTTCATGATACAACTCCCTCCCCAGTCCATCCAGTTGTGGGCTCATTCCCAGGCCAAGAACTGTTCCTACAATGACAGCCTTGCCAGGAGGTCAAGAGCACTTGGGAATTTCTATCTAGGTCAGGATGACCAGGTGCAGTCCTTGGCCCAGGGTTGCAGTGAATGCCTTAGTGGGGTAAGTATCACATGGGACATCCACAGAGTGAGAGAAAGGGCAATGTAAAGCTGTGGACATACAGAATGAGGTGACAGAGGAGCTGCACTCCTATTACATTTTTCAGAATGGCCAGGAAACAATGGCTTAGGTGGGTCAGGGATTTACCAAGTTGTCAGAGTCCACTGAAAACCACCCGTGGGTTTGACCTACCTCCTGCTGCTTCGGTTCTTGTTTCTTTACACATGAAGAACCATGGGACAGCTGCTGCATGTGCATCATCATTTCTGTAGAGAAGACAAAGGCCATAGCAGAGGCGTAAACTTCTTAGTTATCCCTCATGGTCCCTTTCTGGGCTGGAGGACTAACTTGGTCACCTGGCCTAGTCAGCTGGATCATGCCATCCTTGTCTGCCACCTTCTGGCTACAAGTTACCTCTGCACCTCCTGACAACAGAGGTAGGGGCTGGGTCCTCTATGGCAGGAACCACCTAAACTGGCTTCATGTTTTTTTGTAGCTTTGAATATAATTCAGTTTTGGACTGCAGTGCCTTATGGCTCAAAGACTGTAAAGAGTGGCATCTGTGGGGAAAACCCAGAACTTTTAGCTATGCAGGTGTGTCCTCAGGTAGAAAACCCAGCAGGGGCTAAGGAGGCAGGAGCTTCCCTAGCACCACGAAAGGCAGAAAATGAGATCAAGTCAGGCAAGGATGACATTGCAGTGGGATGGAGTCCCTGCCTCCACCCCAGACCAGGAACATCCCCTGCACAGCCCTTTGATTCCCTTGAAAAATCTTGGTAGCACCTAGTTGGCATCTGGAGACTGTCCTATCTAGATCAACTCCTCTATAATGGATCAGGGAAAATCCCAGACTCAGAGTGGAGCTGAGCAGGAGATCAGACTCCATAAGCCAATTATGGAACACTATTCTATTATAGACTTACCACAAGAGCAAATCGGTCATTTATAGTGTGAGGCAACCATATGGAAAAAAGAACACAGCATTTACTGTCAGACCAAACTAGGTCAGAACATGGGCCATGCTGCTCATTTTGGTGAGACTGTGGACAGTTTACCTAATCCCTCTGAGGTGCACACACTCTGCTATATGCTATCCTGCTTGCCCCACACCCTCCCACTTTCGTGGAGCAACATAGGAACTGAGTACGTCTGGCTTCCAATACTGGAAGCTTATGCAGCCCTGATCCCTCTAAAAGCCGACTTTCCTAAAGTCATCAATGCTTCCCTCCACAGGTGCCCAGCAGGGACCAGTACCGTCCACATGCAGGACCCTTACTCCCCAGGAGCGGGCATTGGTCAGGAGGCTGCTGCTGTTCCCACTGCCTCTTCCGCTGCTGCTCCCCTGAAATGACAGAGTAGAAACACCACAAGGACAAAGCATGATGGGACAGGTTGACATTACTGTGAGAGCCCTGGGTCACCCAAGCGGGGATTTGGATGGAGGCAGGGGAGAGAGCATACTATCCCCAAGGAAGATACCCTGTCCTCCATTCTGGGTGGCCAATCTAGGAGGACACACACTGAATGTGCCCACATGTTCTGTTCTAGCCACCTCGTGACCATGAAGGAGCATGTGTTTCTAAGAGAGCTCTGTTGGGAGGGTTCTGTGAGGGAAGCTCTCAGTACACCACAAGTACACACGATGACTACAAGTGAGGTTCTCACTGACAAGCCGGAAGCTATGCTGGTTCAGTCTGGTAGCACAGTCTCCCTCATTCTGGCCAAGGTTCCCATCGTTTTTTTGTCTTGAGATGAGGTCTCATTTTGTTGCCCAAGCTGGCTGGCATCAAACTGGGTTAAGCAATCCTTCGGCCTCAGTCTCCCAAGTCATTAGACTACAGTCACGTCACCATGCCTACTCGTACCCATCTTTTTTTTCTTTTTCTTTTCTTTTTGCTATTTGATACTAGGAATGGAACCTAGGGTTGCTTTACCAAGGAGCTATATCCCCAGTCCTATTTATTTGAAACAGAGTCTTGCTAAGTTGCTGAGGTGGAACTCAAACTTGCTATCCTCCCAAGTTGCTGGGATTAAAGGCATGGCCACCATGCCTGGCCCAACTCACCTGCTTTGTGATGGCCTTCTGCAGAAGCTCCTTCCCTCTGCTCAAAGGCACCTGACAGAAAGAAAACAAAATATGTAGACCACAAAACATATACACAGATATTTACACATAAGCTGGTGGTAGTGTCTTAAATGTCCCTTGGAAAGTTTGGAGCAGTATCAGCTGAGGATAGGCAGAAATGAGAGTTTAGAGAACCTTTAGGAGGTAAAGATAAACCCATCTGTAAGTTTAGATCACGCACAGGTAGCTGCACCATTGGCAGCCTGAACCATAATGGAGAAAGACATTTTGAAAATATGCAAGGTCAAACTGTCACAGATGTTCTCAGACCTTTCTTTAAATAAGAGTCTCTGGACTCTCTAGCAGATAATGTTAGCAAGTGTTTCATTTTATAAAATCTTTTCTTTGCTTCTTGGAAGACTCGTCCCTCATCATGAACATCATGAACAGGGTATATTCATGGACATCTTAATCTTAGCCTAACTAAACAAAAACAAACATGCAAGTCCAGGGGTAAAAAGCCATGGTGCATATATCAAAGAGATGGCATGTGTATTGTCCCAACTGTTGGTGGTTCATACATGAGAACAATGGAAAAGGGAACTGCTGCATCCTGGGTGTACTCCTGCCCAAGCCAGGCCAATTCCAACAAGTCCTCTCTGCTTTATAGAGGACTTTCCTCTGGTTTCTGAACTTGTGACTCTGAAGTCCTCATAAAGGGTGACATAGAGCATAGAGGGATAGCATGAGGATGGAGCATTGCTGAGGTGTTTAGATTCAGAACTGTGATAAAATATTATCAGTCTCTGAATTCAAATGAAATTAAATTAAACCAGCTAAAACTCAAACTAGACTACCTCTACCACGCGGCCTGCGCAGTGGTTTCATTAATGAGGTTCTGGCATTAAGTTAGTTAGAAGAGATCAAAATAAAACACACAGACAGTACCTTATTTTACATTGCTAGGTCCGAGACGGCTCGCCTCCCTGTTTCCCTGCCTCCAGCCGCCCAGCAGGGCAGCGAGGATTACTCTGGGCTAGCAGGAGAGAGAGAGAGCGAACACGCCGGGGAGTAGCCTTTTATTTGGGGGGACAAGAGATTCAGGGGAGAATTCCATCCAATGAAGGTTGAGGGGGGGCTGCACTCCAAGGTCAGGGTCAGTGATTGGGTCTCCGGGGTCAGTGGTCAGGCACACCCCCATACGGATGGGCTCTCTCATCAGGAAAGGGTCGGGATAGCTCCGACACAGCCAGAGCGCCTCAGGCCCTTAACGGGAGTCACCCAATCACGTGTCAGAATGGCTCCCCACAACTACCTAAAAGGGTTTACCAACACCTACTTGCTTTTTTTGTGGACCACGTCTTCCCTATCCCATGAAGTTCTTACCGAGTGCACAGGTTTCTGTGAAGGCTTGGCATGGTTGCCTTTGGGACTGGCTACAGAGGATGTTTCCACTTTGACCTCGCTGGGGCTGAGGCAGCCTCTGTGGCCTGTCTCACCACTTTCTGTCTTTGCTTCTCTGCGGCTGGACACGATGTAACTTACTTCTTTGCTCAGAAAACCCTCAATTACCTGAAACCAGATCACAGAAGTGGCTGAAAACCAAAAAGCAGATGTAGAATTGTCAATATCAAGAAGCTGGAAAAGGAAATCTTGGCTGCCAGAAGTTCCAGAATCAATGTCTTTAAATAGACTAAATGCACCTCTGCAACGAGTCCCCAAGAAAACATCATTATGAAATAAAATATATATATATTATATATCCCTCCAGGAACTGCTGTTCCTGACCCAGGCCATAGGCTTTGAGTTCTTTCACTGGTCTGAGTCTGCACACACACACTGGAGGTGCTGTGCAAGAAAAGAGTAGCTTGGTTTGGCCATGATTTTTTCTGTGTAAGACACACTGGGGCATCCAAATGCTGCTGTTATCTTGACCATAATACAAAAAGGAGCATAAAAAGTCAAACAAAAAAGGGTTTGACTGACACTCAGCTATAATATAGGTGTCTGCTCACCTTAACCAGACTACAAACCTCTTGAGAGCACTGACTTATCTTGGTATCCCAGGAACTCAGCACAGTACCTGAAGCATACTGACATTTAACTTGCCTTTGTGGGAACACAACAGAAATAAACACTGAATCGGCAGATACTTAGACCAACACTCGGGGGAATAAAGAAAACTGCTCTGTACATTTGTTGATTTCTGGGCTAATCACTATGGCAAATTTCGAGCTATCAACTAAACACCTACAAATGAGGAGCTGGGAAGAGATAAAGTTTGGAACCACCGTGATGGTTACACAACAGTATAAGGGTAATGATGCCAATGAACTCTATACACTTCAAAATAGCTAAAATGGCCGAGAATGGTAGCATACACCTGTAATCCCAGTGTCATGAGAGGCTGCAGGATCACAAGTTCAAGGCCAATGTTGGCAACTTAAGAGATCCTTTCTCAAAATCAAAACAAGGCGGGGGTAGATATGGGGGATGACAGAAATGTAATAGTGGTAGAGTGCTTCTGGGTTCAATCCCTAGTAAAAACAAAAACAAAACCAAAATGGTTAAAAATGGCATTTTTAAAAAATTTGTGGGCTGGAGTTGTGGCTCAGTGGTAGAGTGCTAGCCTATCATGAGTGAGGCACTGGTTTGATCCTCAGCACCACATACATGTACAATGAAGATATTGTGTCCATCTAAAAAACTTAAAAAAAAAATTGGTTTTTGGTTGTAGCTGGACAGCATGCATTTATTTGTTTAGTTTTTTATGTGGTGCTAAGGATTGACCCCAGTGCCTCACACATGCTAAGCAAGTGCTCTGCCACTGGGCTACAGCCCCAGCCCTAAAATGGCATTTTTTAAAAATAAATTTTCCACAATTTAAAAAATCTTTATAGTTTGAAAGAGTACATCTATCTTCCTCGTTATGGCAAAAAGAAGTATTGGAGGATAGGAGCACAGCAATGTTTATCTTCCATGAATTGCTCAATGGCCAACGTTCCTCCCACCTCAGCATACCCATTACTTTGAATGTGACTTTGTTGTTCCTTCCATTAGGAGGTGGCACCTACTTTTTTTTTTTTTGGTATGGGGGAATGAGCCCAGGTATGCTTAACCACTGAATCACATCTCCAGGCTTTTTAATTTTTTATTTACAGACATGATCTTGCCAAATTGTTTAGGGTCTCATAAGATTGCTGAGGCTGGCTTTGAACTCATGATCCTCCTGCCTCAGCCTCCAGAGCTGCTGGGATTATAGGTATGCACCACTGTGCCCAACTGGAGCCTACTTTTTTACCTCTTAAATCTGACACATTGACCAATAGAATGTGGCTAATGTAATATATAAAAATTTTAGAATGCAGGCTTTGAGAGGCCTTGCAGCCCCCCACTTCACTTTCTGGGAAGGGTGCCATGTATCCACTGTGTAAACCAGCTAGTCTAGCTTTCTATAAATACACACAATGCTATAGATGTGTTCAATGTAAATAAGAATGTAAGAAGTTTCTCATACATTGTACAAGAAGTTAGAGAGTGCCAGATGTGTGATGGAAGCCACTTTGGTCCTTCAGCCCAGCTGACCCTCCAGCTGAATGCAGCTACAGGAGTGAGCCCCAATGAAACCATTAAACTATGCAGCCATCCACATAACAATGCAAATACTAACATATTGCTTTTGTGTGTTTGTTTGTTTGTTTATTTTTGTGATGCTGGAGATTGAACCCAGGGGCTTGTACATAGGAGGCAACTTTACCAACTGAGCTATATCTCCAGCCCCTAAAGTATTTTTTTTTTTAATATTTATTTTTTAGTTCTCGGCGGACACAACATCTTTGTTGGTATGTGGTGCTGAGAATCGAACCCGGGCCGCACGCATGCCAGGCGAGTGCGCTACCGCTTGAGCCACATCCCCAGCCCTAAAGTATTGTTTTTAAGCCCAAGTTCTGACGTGTTTTTTTATGCGGCAGGAGCTAAAAGAGACTAAAGTTCATGCCTTTTTTTTTGTTTTTTTTGGTACTGGTGATTGAACCCAGGGCACTTAACACTGAGCCACATCCCCAGCCCTTTTTTGTATTTTATTCAGAGACAGGGTCTCACCGAGTTGCTCAGGGCCTTGCTAAGTTGCTGAGGTTGGCTTTGAACTCGTGATCCTCCTGCCTCAGCCTACCAAACCACTGGGATCGTAGGTGTGTGCCACCATTCCCAGCCTAAAAGTTCAAAATATAATTATGGGCCAGTTTAGGGATGATCCTTATTCTATTATCTGCCCTGAGTTTCTGTATTGCTAAGTTACTGGTTTGTTTGACAGCAAAGAGCCTCCGCATTTGAAACATATTCATGCAGTTTCCCCAGTTATCATTTTCTTTTGGGTTGAGCATTATCACACTATTTCCTAGACATAAGAGATATCTAGTGTCAATCTATTACTAAAATTACCATATGATATATACTTTTAAGATATTTTAATAGATTCAACCAAAATTGTTCACCAGTGTCATTTCTAAGAGCTCAAAATTAGAAATAATCTAAATGTTTATTAGGTAGCTATTAAATAAATCAACAATCCACTCAAAAATATTATACTCTAGGCCATGCATAGTGTTGTAAACCTATAACCCCAATGACTCAGGAGACTGAGGCAGGAGGATTGTGAGTTCAAAGCCAGTCTCAGCAAATGGTGAAGTGCTAAGCAACTCAGTGAGACCCTGCTTCTAAATAAAATACAAAATAGAAAATAGGGCTGGGGATGTGACTCATTGGTCGAGTGCCCCTGAGTTCAATCCCTGGTAACCCCCTCAAAAAAAAACCCAAAATTATACTGTATAACATTACAAATAATGTGTACTTAGGCAATAAAGACAGGAAAATGCCAATGCTTTAAGGTTATGGATAAAAAGTTGGTAATCAAAAATATAATCGGGGCTGGTGTTGTGGCTTAGTGGTAGAGCACTCCACCTAACACAGGTGAGGCACTGGGTTTGATTCTCAGCACCACATAAATATATATATATATATAATCATAGCTGCTAGTACATGTCTATAATCCCAGCAACTTGGGAGGCTGAGGCAGAAGAGTCACAAGTTTGAAGTCAGCCTCAGCATCTTAGCAAGGCCATAAGCCACTGAGTGAGACCCTGTCTCAAAATTAAAAATAAAAAGGGCAGGGGATGTTGCTCACTGGTTAAGTGCCATAGGTTCAATCTCGGTACCCAAAAACAACCAAATCAAAACACACACACACACACACACACATACATAATCATGATCACAACTATACAGAAAATGAGCTTAAGAAAACAATGGCAGAACAAGAACCGAAAGTAGAGTGTTTACCCAGGGCCAGGGACCAGGGGTATGCAGAGAGACTGATAATAAATGTGGGGCTTCGGGGGCTGGGGTTGTGGCTCAGTGGTAGATTGCTCGCCTACCATGCACGAGGCACTGGGTTCGATCCTCAGCACCACATAAATGTAAAATAAAGATATTGTGTTCACCTAAAACTTAAGAATAAGTGTTTAAAAAAAATAAAAAATAAATGTGGGGCTTCTTTTTTATTTTACTTATTTATTTTTTAGTTATAGGTGGACACATATCTTTATTTTATTTTATGAGGATCAAACCCAGTGCCTTATGCATGCTAGGTGAGTGCTCTACCTCTGAGCCACAACCCCAGCCCTGGGGCTTCTATTCTGGGGTGCTGAAAATGTTCTAAAATTGACTATGGGATCACATGATTTGAACATCCCTGTGAATCCAGTTGTCCCCAAGTATCTATGGGGAGTTGGTACCAAGACCCTAGATGGCACAGTCTTTGCATATGACTTATGCACATACTTCCATACACTTTAAATTATTTCTAGATTATTTGTAATACCTAATGTATTGTAAATGCCACATAGTTGTTAGTATATTGATTAGGGAATAATGGCAAAAGAAAGGTTTGCATTGACACAATTTTTAAAAAATATCAATGTAGGGCTGGGGATGTGGCTCAAGCGGTAGCGCGCTCGTCTGGCATGCGTGCGGCCCGGGTTCGATCCTCAGCACCACATGCCAACAAAGATGTTGTGTCTGCCGATAACTAAAAACATAAATAAATATTGAAAAAAAAATATCAATGTGCAGTTGAATCCATGGATGAGGAGCTCATGAATATGGAGGACTGACATACCAAAAACCACTAAACCAAAGCCGGGCGTGGTGGCACATGTATGTAATCCCAGCAGATTACAGCCACTCAGTGAGACCCTGTCTCTAAATAAAATACAGAATAGGGCTGGGGATGTGGCTCAGGTTGAGTGCCCCTGAGTTCAATCCCTGGTACCAAAAACCAAAACAAAGCAAAACAAAACCCCCACTAAGCTGTGCCCATTTTTATTTTTATTTTTGGTACCCTGAGGTACCAAAACCACTGAGCCACATCCCTAATTCTTTTTATTTTTTATTTTGAGACAGAGTTTCACTAAGTTATGTAGGACCTTGCTAAATTGTTCAGGCTGACCTTGAATTTGTAATCCTCCTGCCTCAGGCTCCCAAGTCACTGGGATTATAGGCATGCACCCAGCGAAACTGTGTACTTCAAATGAGTGAATTTTATGGTATGTGAATTATTTCTTAAGAAAGCCTTTAAGGGAGGAAGAGAGAAAGGAAGAATAAAAATCCCTCACCAGCTCCTGACTAGTCACCCACAAAACATCACGGGATCACCGGAGAGAAACGGCTTACGTACCCCACCCAGCTGCTGGATGGCTCCCGTCAAAAGCTGGAGATTCTTGCCAGCAGGCAGATCCAAGTAAAAGGACTTTCCAGAAAATGGCTGTTTCCTAGCACCTCGTGAGCTTTTCTGGTATTTTCCCAGACAACTGGAGATGCCCAGCCGAGCCCCTAAAAAAACAACAAAGAGGAGCACAGTAAGAAGTTTGGGGTAAGAAAGAGTTCCTCAGAGACAACCCTCAGTGACAGTCCAGTCTGTGCGCTATGCCTTGTGCTAGGCTCTGGGAACACAGAGACACCTTCAAAGCTAGTGTACTTAGCTTCAAGAAACTTAGATGTGGAAAAACCAGAGCTCTTACACTCTGCTGGTGGAAATGCAAAATGGTGCAGTCACTGTGAAAAAAAGAGTTTGACACTTTCCCAAAATGTTCAACACAGAGTTAACACGTAATGAAGCAATTCTATTCCAAGATATGTACCCAAGAGAAAAACATATCTAGATAAAAATTATGCACAAATGTTCATAACAGTATTATTTATGAGAGCCAAAAAGTGGGAACAATTCAAATATAAATGAATAAACAAACTGTAGTATATCCATACAATGGAATACTACTTAGCAATAAAAAAGAATAAAGTATTGATACATGGTACAAAATGGATGACCCTCAAAAACATGCTAAGTGAGGAAAATTAGACACAAATATTATATGTTGATTCCAATAACATGAAATGTTCATAAAATGCAAATATATATGGAAAAGGTAGATTAGTGTTTACTCAGGTCTGGGAGTAGGAATAAGGAATGACTGCAAAAGGGCATGATGTTCTTTTAGGGATGATGAAAATGTTCTCAAATTAGATTTTAGTCTTAACTATACGACTCTGAAAATTAACTAAAGAGCCACAGAGAGTAACACTCCATTTGTGTACAATATGAATTTTATTTATACCTCAACATAGCTTTAAAATAAAAACCCACAGAAATACCCTTAAGAATTGTGCACTTTGGAGGGCTGGGGATATATCTCAGTTGGTATAGTGCTTGCCTTGCATGCACAAGGCCCTGGGTTAATCCCCAGCAACCCCTGCCCCCGCCCCCCCCCCCAAAAAAAAAGAACTGTGAGACTGCAAACTGCTGCAACCACTTTGGAAAGCAGTATGGAGATACCTCAGAAAACTTGGAATAGGACCACCATTTGACCCAGCTATCCCACTCCTTGGCAATATCCCCAAAGGACTCAAATCAGCATACTACAGTGATACAGCCACATCACAATGTTTATAGCAGCTCAATTCACAATAGCTAAACTATGGAACCAACCTAGATATCCTTCAACAGATGAATGGATAAAGAAAATGTGGTACACATATACAATAGAATATTACTCAGCCTTAAAGAAAAATGAAATGACGGCATTGCAGGTAAATGGATGGACTAGAGAATATCATGCTAAATGAAATAAGCTAATCCCAAAAAAACAAAGGCTGAATGTTTTCTCTGATCAGTGGACACTGATCCATAGTTGGGGGTGGTGGATAGGGAAGAATGAAGGAACTTTGGATTGTGCAGAAGGGAGTGAGGGGTGGGGTGAGGCTGTGGGGATGGAAGGATAGTAGAATGAGACAGACATTATTACCCTATATACATGTATGATTACACTACTTGTGTGACTCTGCACCATGTACAGCCAGAGGAATGAGAAGTTGTGCTCCATTTGTGTATAATGTGTCAAAATGCATTTTACTGTCATGTATGACTAATTAGAACAAATTTTAAAAAATAGAAGAGAGACCAATAGAACAGAAGAAGGGGATCAGGGGAGGGAGGGGAGGGAAAGGGGAGGCACTGGGGAATGAAATTGATCAAATTTTTAAAAATTAGAATTGTACATTTTATTGTATATAAATTTTAATCAAAAGAAAAAACTACATACAAATATGGAATTCTAATCAATTAAATGCATGCTAAGCCACTTAGAGGAACATGTACTAAGGTCTAAAAGTTACTTGAAATTCATGAGAAAAAAAAATTGGATAGGAGCTGGGGGCTTACCTCAGTGGCACAGTGCTTGCTAACATGTGTGAGGCCCTGGGTTCCATCCCCAGCCTGCCACCACCAGGTTCAATAAAGGGAAGATAAGATGAATGGGAATGTGATAAAACAAACATATTAAAATGGCAACAAGAAACTTTAAGCTGTGTGCCTACGAGCGCTCCTTTTAAAATTCTTTTTTTTATGATAATGTTTGAATAGTAATCATTTAGAATATCTGTAATTTGTTTCAGGTATCTTTTTTTTTTTTTTAAAGAGAGAGAGAGAGAGAGAGAATTTATTTATTTATTTATTTATTTTAGTTTTCAGCGGACACAACATCTTTGTTTATATGTGGTGCTGAGGATCGAACCCGGGCCTCACGCATGCCAGGCAAGCGCGCTACCGCTTGAGCCATATCCCCAGCCCCTAAAATTCTTTAGATTGCTGCAGATTTGAAAATTTTCATAATGCAATGTTAAAACTTGAAGAAATCTTAAAACATTCCCTAACTATATAATGCCTTTAATCCTATAGAAGCCTCACATATTAAACCAATTTCCTTAAACTGAAATATTACCCAGTTCTTTATATTCTTAAAATTAACAAGTAGTTATCAACACCACCATTATTAATTCCACTAAAAATTCCAATAATTAAAAAAAAATCCTAATAATAAAATCACTCAAATCATTAAACACTCGAGTCTCAGGAAAATCTTCAGTAATAAGATAGTAGTAATAGGGAAAAATATTTAAATATATATGGATAGATAGATAGATAGGGCTGGGAATGTAGCTCAGTGGTTAAGCACATCTGGGTTTAATCTTCAGTACCAAAAGACAAAGACACACACACACACTCCAACACTGAGCTATATCTCCAGTACTTTTTTTTTTTTTTTTTTTTTTACATCAGGGCCTCACCAAGTTGCCAAAGCTGGCCTCAAACTTTCAATCCTCCCATCTCAGCCTTCTGAATCACTGGGATTATAGGCATGCACCACTGCACCTGGCAAAAAGCCATATCTGAAACTACATATTGAAAAGACACGTCACATACTTGAAAAACTTAACCCAGAATACTAATACACAGTCTAGTAAATTGGAATTTAAAATGAGGGGTTTTGAATATTTTAAAGTTATTTTATTTATTATTACCATTCGCTGTTTTCAAGATGGGAGTCTTACTTATGTTGCCTAGGCTAGTCCTAAACTCCTGGGCTCAAGTGGTCTTCCTGCCTCATTCTCCTGAGTAGCTGGGAATATATGTGCTTGCCAACACAATCAGGCTTTGACAATTTTTAAAAAGCTACCTGGCTTGGTTTGTTTTTGATGTTATTTTACATTATAGCTTGTAAATAAACAGTATTACTCAAAATAGTCAAATATACCCATCAAGTGATGAATAAATAAAATGTAGTTATATCTGTACAATGGAATGTTATTTAACATCGAAAGGGAATTACATGGGGCTAGAAGTGTTATTTAGTGGTGGAGCACACGCTTAATATACAAATGGCCCTAGGTTGGTCTGATGCCCAGAATTTAAAGAAAAAATGATATAGTGATTCATGGTACAATTGGATGACTGTGAAAACATATTGCTAAGTGAAAGAAATCAGTCACAAAAGAGTATATATTATGTGATTCCATTTATATGATAATGCCCAGAAGAAGCAAACTTAGACAGAAAGTAGATTAGCAGATATCTAGGCTTGGGAGATTAGGAGAAAATTGGGAACGATTTTAGTAGGTGTGGGCTCCTTTTTGGGGTGATAAAAATGTTCTAAACTTGGACTTTGGTGATGGCTGCACAACTCTATGAATATACTAAAAGCCACAGAGTTGTACACTTTATAGTGGGTAAAATGTGTGACATGTAGGCCATATCTCAATGAAACTATTATGAAAAAATTTAACCCTCCATATCTGCAAAGTCTCAAAGTATCTCTTAAAGTAGTCAACAGTAACTACAGTGGAGAAATCTGGCAGATACCACTTTGATTGTATGATTAAAGTCAATGTGACCAAAAATGAGACTCATGTGCCTCCTGACACATATATCGGAAAGGGCACAATATCAAATACCAAAATGCGTGGCCCAAACTGAGGGTTGTTCAGTTGTGCTTCAAAAGAACTGAGGTCATTAAGACAAAGAAAGAAGGACAAATTCTTCTCAGGAGACTAAGTTTTTATGACAGCCAAAACAACGTATGATCTTGGATTGGATCTTAAACCAGAAAAAGGACATCGGGGGACAAGTCGTAAAATATGAATAAGGGGGATAAGAGCTTGCTTAGAATGCTTGAGGCCCTAGGTTTGATTCTCAATGACATAAACATACAAAAAGAAATACAGAGGATAGGGAAAGAAGTGTCCAAGAATAGCAGAGGCATTTGTAAAGGGGGAATAAACAATGTAGGGTGGAAAATACTTAAAGAGGAAATAATGTTTCAGACTTCTGAATGAATATATAGGGTGAATAAAGAACTTCTGTTCTCGTCCCAGACCTCACCAAACACACACACACACACACACACACACACACACCCCAACAAAGAGAGAGAGAGAGAGAGAGAGAGAGAAAAGAAAAAGAAAGAAAGAAAAAATCTGTATAAAGACACTAGCAAGGGGCTGGGGTTGTGGTTCAGCGGTAGAGCACTCGACTCACACGTGAGACCCTGGGTTCAATCCTCAGCATCACATAAAAAAAATAAATAAATGAGTGAAGGTGTTTGTGTTCAACTACAACTTAAAAAAAAAAAAGACACTGGCAAGAAAAGATGCTATAAAATTTTGGAAATTGGAAAGTAGATGGGTGAGTAAAACCAGACAGGAAGACCAGCAGGAGCCAGATCCTAAGCCAATAAGAAACCGCTAATTAGGGCTGGGGATGTGGCTCAAGCGGTAGCGCGCTCCCCTGGCATGCGTGCGGCCCTGGTTCGATCCTCGGCACCACATACAAAACAAGGATGTTGTGTCCGCCAAGAACTAAAAACTAAATATTAAAAAAATTCTCTAAAAAAAAAAAAAAAAAAAAGAAAGAAAAGAAACCGCTAATTAGGGACGAAAAGTCTTGAAATTAGGGGGACCAATACAGGAGAATGCTAGAATGAAACAGTGAGCTAAAAAGAGAATTATTTGAAAACCTTTAAAAGGAATAGTTACCTTCTCAAAACCTCTCTTAGGCCCAGCAGAAGGCTACGTTAGGGTTAGGGCATCTAGTTTTTGCAAAATGAAAATACTGTGATTACTCAAGGATTTTAATACAAGAGTGATATAAAGATATTCTCAGGCATATAAGCCTCAGAAAGTTTATGACACAGAGTTCCCTTTTGAAAATACTCTTGGAGAAGGATCTCCAGCAAAAAGAGAACGAGATCCAAAAGTAAGTAACATGATATGAGAAGGATGAATAAAGTAACTTATTCAAATGTATTATTACTTAAAATGTAACAAACAAGAACTAAAAGTAATAGATGCTGAAAGAAACAGAAGAAAAGGTATGCAGGGGTAATTATGTGTTAAAAAACACTTTATCTAACTGGGTATCTATGTAAAGTTTATTGATAAAATAACCATGAATATGGGCTTAATAAATTACTCCATAAATTTTACCATCAATTCCTAAATGATCTATGACACGATCACCCCCACCCACTCCCCCCACACGCACACAAAACCACTAAGTAATTAGAAGACTCCAACAGGGATAAAATTTTTCGGCTTTCCAGGAGGCCCTGAGGCAGGGGTAGTAACTGTGACCCTGCACCCTCATTTTTGACTGGTTACCCACCTGGGTCCGTAACAGGGAGCCTACTCTCAGCCATGGAACTCTCCAGCCCGAGGTATCTGTCGCCTGAGAAAGGACAAAACAGCAGCAGCTCAACTCTCTTCCCCAGGCTTCCATCTTCCATCCCTCCTTCTCCCACCCCGGCCTCCGCCCCCCAAACTCCATACCCTTCGACACCGCGACTTCTTTCGGACCCACATTCCATCTCAACTCCCCCGCCTCCTTAAGGCTCTGGTCCCACAGTCCCTCCGCCCCCTCCGCCACATTCTGCTCCCCCAATTCCCAAGACCTCTTGACCATCCCTTGCACACCTCAATTCCCGTCCCTCCTTCTCGGCTCTTTCCCTACAGTCTCTCAGCCCCCTTTCCACCTCTGCTGCCTCAACGCCAATACCCTGCTCTCCAGCAAACCCCTCCTGGGCTCCTCTACGCTCCTCAGCTTCAGCACGGATCCATTCAATTCCTAAACCCATTTCCCGATCCCGTACCTTTTCAACTCTTATGACCCCTGCCGCCTTCCTTCTTACCCCTTTCTCCCCTTCCCGGCATCCGTACCCTTTCCCCGCTCACACATCAAATCTCGGCTCCTTATCGGCCTCCGTACACGGGCCTCAAGGTCTCCGTTTTGCATTCGCAGGCCCCTCGGGCTCTTTGAGACTCCTAAATCCCGTTGTTTCAGTGCAACTACAACATTCTCCAAGCGCCCTTCGCCGCGGCTTCGGTTTAAATTTCCTGCCGGCTCCGCCTCCCAGTGCAATAGCCGCAAATTTGCCCTACGGTGTCCCTGGGAGGACAATATTAATCGGGCCTATCCTTCCTTTCCCACTTCTACAACCACTTCGCCTTCTGCTCCAGGCTCTGAAGCTAGCTTTTCATAGCTCGCGGTTTCATTGGCTGGAGGACTTTGCGCCCTAATGGCCGGCAAGCTGGAATCTAATGGAAGCATTTTACTGATTCTTCACACTGCCTGGTTTGAAATTTCTAGGAGTTCGAATAATAAATAACAGAATAATCCTAAGATTTATAGACTTTTGCAGTTTACCTAAAACTTTCATATACAGCATTTCGTCTTCCCACCTTTGTTCCCCTTCTTTTCTCCATTCTCTACCTGACAAAAAAAACTAACAGGTTATCTCCATTTGCCATTTGTTGTTCAATAATGTAGTACCCACCCCCACCCGCCGCACTTTTTGGGAAGGATACTGGGGGTTGAACCCAGGGATGTTCTACCACTAACCTATATCCCCAGCCCTTCAGCCCTCTTTTTAATTTTATTTTTTTGGATAGCATCTCACCAAGTTGCTGAACTTGAACTTGTGATCCTCCTGCCTCAGGCTCCGGAGTTGCTGAGATTATAGGTGTGCGTCACGTGACCAGCCATGATTTTTTTCCAATTTATTTTTTAGTTTTAGGTGGACACAATATCTTTATTTTATTTTTATGAGGTGCTGAGGATCAAACCCAGTGCCCCAGGCATGCTAGGTGAGCACTCACCACTGAGTTACAACCCCAGCATACTTCCCGCCCCCCGATTTTTTAAAATTTTAAAATTACATTTTGATCCTCACCTCTCCACTTAAACCGTGCATGTTCTGGTCCACTGAATTCCATCTTTCCAAATGCTATGGTCACACTTCTATCTTCATTGTGTCCAACTTCTAGAACATGGACTATTTCCTCCTTGAAATACTTTCTTTGTTTTGATGATACAGCACTCCACTGGTTTTCATCTTACTTCAAAGGTTTTCACCTTACTTCAATCCTTTTCAAGCTCTCTTTGTTGGATTCAAAGCCACTGATCATCTATACTTGTTGGAGTGCTCTAAAGCTTTTGAAAGACCCTCAGACCCCCAAATCTCCCCGTCCAAAAGAGAACTAGCGTCACACTGGCTGCAAAAGCAAGAGGCAAGTTTATTAATACACAGGCGCCTGCGGGTGCACAGCAAAACCTCAGCCGAAGCTTTGGTGAACTGGCACACCGGGCTTTGGGGTACAGACCTTTTATAGGGAAAAAGGAGTTGTTTCCCGCCTAGCACAATAATAGGTGTCTCATTGGTCCCTTTGAATCCAGCGTACAAGTCACTTAAAGGGTAAACTTGTTTTTCACTATGATAAACTTGTTTTTCACTATAGGTTCCCGAAAAACTCATAAATCTCACAGGTTTACATTTTGTTTCCTCCCTGTTCCCGCTTATGATCCCAGTTCGCTCAAGCATGTCCTGTGATGTGGGCAGGGTGCCCTTTCTAACAGGTTATGTGGTGAGCTCACCCTGTTTACTGCGTACTTTCTACTTTTCATAATCGGGCCTTAGGTTATGGGGCTGGGGTCTTTCACTTTGTCCTTTAGTCTTCTTCCTTATCTCCCTAGGAGATCTCCAATTGTATATGCTAATGTCCCCAGAACTTATGCCTCTAACTCTGATCTCTCCTCAGCTCCTTGATACAGAAGGCTCAATTCTTGTCTCCCTTGCCAATGCAGTAACAGGGACAAGGTTTTGAGAAAAAGTAAAATATTTTATTGATTTGCTAGCAAAGAAACATGGGACTCCTGTTCCAAAAGCTCCTGGTCAGGGGGAACACAGGACTTTAGAATAATACAGGGGCCTGTCATGGTGATGCATGCCAGCAGGCTGGGAGGCTAAGGCAGGAGGATCAAAGTCAGCCTCTGCAAAAGTGAGATACTAAGCAACTCAGTAAGACCCTGTCTCTACATAAAATACAAAATGGGGCTGGGGATGTGGCTCAGTAGTCTAGTGACCCTGAGTTCACTGGTACCCCTAAAAAAGGAATAATACAAGAGCTGGGATCCAAATATTAACAGTATATATGATTAATTAGTGTCCACTGGGTGTCCATGAGATGTTGCTACATTTCCTAGATTTGGATTCTTTATTCTTGTGGGTAGTGACAATCTTCTGTGTTGTGAAGGACACCATAGCTTATCCTGGAACAGGAAGAATGTTAAGCTTGTTTCCCCTGCTGTCAGGAAACGGATGAAGAAGAAGAAGAAAGAAAAAGAAAAAATGTCAGTTTTAAAATAAGCCACCAGAAGTCAAGCAAAAAGCTTTGTACTCAAGGCACAAAGTGGACCCCTGATACACCAAGATATCCAGATGTACATATTCAGGAGTCTATGAAATAATTTAAAAATTTGGATGTCTAACAGGCACCTCATGCTTAACATCTTCAAAATTAAACACTTGTTTCATTCTCTTTTAAAAAAAAACAAAACTAATTTTTTCCCAGTCTTCATCTCAGTAAATGTCATTGTCATTCACCAAGTTGCTCAAACCAAACACCTAGAAGTTATCTTTCAGTACTTTCCCATAAGTTCATCCCTACTCCAGAAACAGATCCTACTAACTCTGACTCCTAAGTATATTTTGAATCAGACCAATGGTGCCATCCTAGTTTAAGGTACATTTCTTGCCTAAAGTACTGTCTAAAGTACTTTCTAACATTGCTTCTACTCTTGAGTAGCTTCCTGCTGTCTCCAGTATAATCCATTTTCCATTCAACAACCAGAATAATATTTTTCAAACATCATTGTAGTGGCAACCCCTCCTCCACAGGAAATCTTAATTAAGCTTCTCCAGAAATTTTCACCATAATTGATCTTAGGACTATCAGCAAAAGAATCTCTACAAAAGAGTTCAATGTAGTTAAACTTCTTATTTCCTGTTACTCTATGTTATTTAGCCACCAGTCTGAAAGAGATCAGCACTCCAGCTGCTGAACACCTCTTTATTAATTTTTTCAAAAACATTTATAAATGTTGATAAACTATCATTATATATATATATATATATATATATATATATATATATAATGATAGTAAATGATAGTTCATCAACATTTATATATGTAAAACAATTTGTAAAGGTTTTCAAGGGAAGTGTGTCTGTGAATGCAGAGTATGATAAGAAAAACAGATTCTTTTAACTAGGCCTCTGGCCTTGGGCCTGAGCTTCACAGATAAGTTTACATTTCAAAGATAGAGAAGAGATTACTAATTGGGCTCTCTGGTAACAGCTGGCAGCTGAGAGGAAAGAAAGGGGAGAAGAAGCTGTCCCCTTCTCAGGTGTTTTCCTTGAAGGGTTAATTTGCCCAGATAGTGAAAGAAAAAGCTGCTTTTGTGTGAACTTACGCAGACTGTGAACTTCTGGGCCCCCTCCCCTTACATGCTGGGTATAAAGTTCTGAAACAGCCTGAACTTGGGGTTTGGGGGCATTAATTGATTACAGCGAAAGCTATACCTTCTGAACCTGGCTGCAACCAAATAAAAGTGTTTCCTGCTATCTTCGGTGCCCTGCCTCCTCTGTTCTCTTCTACACCATGATAAATGTGTTTATAGCACATATACATGGTAGGTATCCGTTCCAGTGGGGTCCCTCCCTTCAGGAAAAGTACACATTCTAGCCCTGACAAACGAAATTGTGGCCGAGTGAATTGCATTGACTCTTGGAAAAAGAAAAAACAAAACAAACAAAAGACCGAAAAAACAAATTTAAAAAAACACAGGTGCTGGGATTGTGACTCAGTGGTAGAGTGCTTGCCTAGCATGTGTGAGGCACTGGGTTTGATTCTCAGCACCACATAAAAATAAATAAATAAAACAAAGGTATTGTATAAAAAAAAATTAAAAACACATTATTTCCCAGTAAATGCTTTAACCAGGCGCGGTGGCGCATGCCTGTTATCCCAGCAGCTCAGGAGGCTGAGACAGAGGATCATGGGTTCAAAGCCAGCCTCAGCAAAAGTGAGGCTAGTAACTCAGTGAGACCCTGTCTCTAAACACAATACAAAATAGGGCTGGGGATGTGGCTCAGTGGTTGAGTGCCCCTGAGTTCAATCCCCAGTACCCCAAACAAACAAAAAACAAGTAAATGTTTTAAACTTTAAGAGCAAGGATGGTTGGCTGTGTTCCCTTTTCCACATTGACATAACTAGAAACATCCCAGCTAGAGTCTGTGAATGTCAAAACTTGTGTTCCTTAGTGAAGATGATATGGAACAGAACCCTGGGCAAATAAACCTTTATTGTCAACTATTGAAATTTTGGGACCATTTGTTACTATATCATAATCCAATTCAAGGTTCTCAAAGTGTAGTTCATGGTGCCTCTCCCCCAAGAAGTTTCAACCAGGTCAAAACTTTTTTCTCCCAGTATAGTCAAAACCTTTTTTCTCCAGTATTGGGGATTGAACGAGGGGTCTTTACCACTAAGCTACACCCCCAGTCTATTTTATATTTTATTTTGAGACAATGTCTCACTAAATTACCCAGGTTGGCCTTGAACTTGTGATCCTCTTTCCTTAGACTTCCAAGTCACTGAGATTACAGATGTGTACTACCATGCCAAGCCAAAGTCAATTTTTTTTTTTTTTTTGGTACTGGGGATTGAATTCAGGAGCCCTTAACCACTGAGCCATATCCCCAGCCCGATTTTTATTTTATTTAGAGACAGGGTCTCACTGAGTTGCTTAGCACCTCGAAGTTGCTGAGGCTGGCTTTAAACTTGCAATTCTCCTGTCTCAGACTCCCAAGTGGCTGGTATTACAGACTTGCACCACCGCACCCGGCGGGATTTTTTTTTTTTTGTGTGTGTGTGTGTGTGTAGTTGTAGATGAACTAAATGCCTTTATTTTATTTATTTTTATGTGGTGCTAAGGATTGAACCCAGTGCCTCACACATGTTAGGCAAGTACTATACCACTGAGCCACAACCCCATCCTAAAACTAATTTTTACAGTACTACTGAAAAATTATTTTCCATGTTCACCCTCATTTCCTGATGAATGTTTGGTAGAATGTGCAGAAGCTGAAATGAGAATACAACTGTATTCTGTTAAACCAGGTATTAAAGAGATTTGCAAAAAGGTAAAGCAATGCCCTTCTTCTTATTTTTATTTTGAAATGCAGGCCCATCCTGTCAACCTGGAAGAAGTGGTATAGGGAGCTACAGGAGACCCTTTCCAGGGTCAGCACTCAAACTAACTTGATGACAAATCCTGACTCTGAGTGACTGAGGTTCCTAATGTGTCTTGGGGAGCTGTTTTGCTTGCTGGGATTAAGATGGACCTTGTTGAAATGAAGAAGCTTTTGGACTTCCGCAGTCCCTCCAACTTGCAGCTCACTCAGGCTACTGTAATGATAAATTTCAAAACACCATGTGGAGCTGTTTGAATCTTTCTGTTACACTCTAATATTTTTAGTAAACTTGGTACAACAACAACAACAACAACAACAAAAGATGGATCTTGTTCTCAGTGCTGCATATTATGTTTATTTTTTTAAATACTGTACATCTATCCAGCCACATTGACAGAAGGTGACATCTTCGGGACTCCTGATTTAAATAAATCTTAGTGCTTATATCCTTTATTTCTTCTGTGCAAAATTGAGCTACTGTTTTGTATATGATCATTCACTGATGAATTATCCATAGTTTTAAAGAATCAAGTGTACTGAGAGATGAAGGTTATTGTTCAGTCAGTACCATGGGTAAGGATCCTCACCATTTCATTCTTCCTGCTGAAATTGAGAGGGGACAGTAATTTTATGGAAACATGGGACAGTTTACAAATAGCTGGTTTCAACTCACTGTTAGTATAATATCCTCCCTCTTTTTCACCAACATGTTGAACTGCTGAATTCACAGAAGCCTTCTACATAGACTTGTATAAAAGCACACAGGTGCTGGGATTGTAGCTCAGTGGTAGAGTGCTTGCCTCGCCTGCGTGAGGCACTGAGTTCAATCCTCAGCACCACATAAAAATAAAGATATTGTATCCAAATACAGCTAAAAATTAAAAAAAAAAAAAGCACACAGGTAGTAGAACTCACCATATCTAGAAGATTCTCACTCCATTTGTATGCAAATACATCCCAGTGAAAGCTTCCCTTCAGAATCTACCTTACCACTCATTATTCTATCACACAAGGTGGTTTACTTGGGTTTGTACTTCTTGGTTAAAATCTTGACAATTTCCATTCATGATGGTGATTTTCAAGTTCCCTAGATCTAAAAGCAATTTTTCTTTTTTTTTTTTTTAATGCAGGTTGAACCCAGGGGTGCTTTACCGCTGAGCTACATCCCCAGATTTTTAAAAATTTTGATACAGGGCCTCACTGAGTTGCTGAGGCTGGACTTGAACTTGCAATCCTCCTGCTTCAACCTCTCAAGTCACTGGAATTATAGGCACGTGCAGGTCTCAAGTCACTGGAATAATAGGCACGTGCAGGTCTCAAGTCACTGGAATTATAGGCACGTGCAGGCTAACATCCATGTTAAAGAGAGCCATATAAACAATAAAATATGGAGGGAATGACAATTTGTGACTTCTGAGGGTAGGTCATAAAAAAGACATTTTGACATATGGTATTGCTATTTCTTGGATTCTGCTCCTGGGGAAGTCAGCAGTCATGACACAAGAACTCAAGTATGCTTGTGGTGAGCTCCACAAGTATGCTTGTGAAGAGGAACTGAGGCTTCCTGCTGACAGCCAGGAAGCGCCAACTGGCCACTCATGATTGAATCATCTTGCAGGCAGATCTTTCAGGCCTGGTATATCCTTCAGATAACTGCAACCTCACAAAAGAGCCTAAGCCAGAAAATTCCATCCAACCTGATTACAAATCCTAGACCCACAGAAGCCCAGAGAAAAGAAATGATGAGTCCTGTATTAACTCACTGCTATAGTTTGGATTTGGATGTCCCTCCAAAGAACCAGGCCTCAAAGGTTTGGACCTCTGTTTGGCACTTATTGGGAGGTAGTGAAACCTTCAAGAGGTGGGGCTTAGCGGGAGGTCTTTAGGTGATTGAGTGCATGCCCTGAAGGGGATTATGGAACCCCAGGCCTTGAAGAGAGCAGTTTTGCTCAGCTACCCCTTCCATTCCTGTCACAACTGGCTCACCACAAGCCTAAAAGCATTGGGGTCAATTATTATGGACTATGATCTCCAAAAACTGTGAGCCAAAATAAAACTTTTCCTGGCTATCTCAGGTCTTTGTTATGGTGATAAAATGGCTAACAATCACTAAACTTTGGTGCCCTTCAGCTTTTTTTTTTTTTTTTTTTTGTGTGTGTGTGTATGTGTAATGATGCTGGGGACTGAATTCAGGGCCTTGTGCATGAAAGGCAAGCACTGTACCAACTAAGCTATACCTCCAGCCCCAGCCCTGACCATTAAACTTTGGGAGTGGCTTTCTTATAACAATAGAAAAATAAACAAAAGGCTGCTTAGAATCCTCAATTAATTAATATGTAAAAGGGCCTGAAACAAAAATTCTTTAAGATTGGCTAATCTAGCATGTTCTGATACAAATCAAATCAAATCAAATCACCCTCCTGTTCAAAGACTCCCAATGCAAGCCTGTAATCCCAGCAGCTCACCTGTAATCCTAATAGTTTGGGAGGCTGAGACAGGAGGATTGCAAGTTCAAAGCCAGTCTCAGCAACAGTAAGGCGCTAAGCAACTCAGTGAGACCCTGTCTCTAAATAAAATACAAAATAGGGCTGGGATGTGGCTCAGTGGTTGAGTGCCCCTGAGTTCAATCCCTGTACTTCCCCCATCCAAAAAAGAAAGAAAGGAAAAAAAAAAAAAGACTCCTAATGGCTTCCTGTGCTTGCCCTCCAGTCACACCTCTCTTTTCTGCCTTGGACAAACCAAGTATCAGATCAAATTTCACTCTTTCAGATGGACCTTTCCAGACCACCCAGCCCAATAGTAGCCCACCCATTCCATGCCAGGCACACTACCTTTGTTTTCTTTATAGTTTTTACCATTATCAGATGTGGGAGACCAACCTTACACGTGACTGAGTCACACTCCCCGGCTGGGTACTGAAGCACTCAGTCGCAGAAATGTGGCAAAGCTTTCCCCACCCTTCTGTCTTGCTGCAGCCCCATGGGTGAAGCTACGCTCACCTGTTCCTTTGTAATAGAACCCCTTGCCCTATTTAGGATAGAATCTTC
Organism: Spermophilus citellus; assembly: GCF_964194105.1. Lineage (NCBI taxonomy): Eukaryota > Metazoa > Chordata > Mammalia > Rodentia > Sciuridae > Spermophilus > Spermophilus citellus. Next base: position 57,402,193 of record NC_138199.1, on the reverse strand, counting down.
CATGGAAGTGCCTTGTGTGTGTCCCCTTCTCTTACTGTGCCCTTGGGTGTGGCCTACCCAGGTGTCAGTCAACCTGCTGACAGTGGACATGAAGATAGACTCAGCCCCCTGAGACTTGACCCCTTGCCTCATTTGAATCGCTTCTCCTCAATAAAAGGGGTCAGCGGTGCTCTTGCTCTCTTTCTGCTGACCCTTAAGGTCAGAGGAGCTGTCACAGTGACCCAAAAGAAAAAGGTATGTGTGCCTCTTGTGTGGTTATTTCGTGCAGCCCAGTTAGCCCAGTTTAACTAGAGTGACCCCTGAGCCTTTTAGTCGTGAGAACAGAAACCCTGCAATCAGGAAGTATCTTATTTTACCAACTTAACTATCTATATCTACATACCCTAGAATGTAAGCCCATAAAAAGGATCCAGTCTGTTTTAGTCACTGTAATATCCCAAAAGTAAAAATCCTGCTTGGAAGAGAGTAGGTGCCTAATGAATTCATTTGTTGGATGAATGAATTTGATTTTTAGGTTTTTTTTTTTTTTTTTGTAAAATGAGAATATTATCATCTACCAGGCAGTGAGATTTTAAAGAGTAAAGATCTGTTTAATACATAGTGAGTGACCAAACATGGTGCTTTTTACTTGGTAAAAAATTTTGAGATAAGTCAGTTTTTTTTTGTGTGTGTGTGTGGTACTGGTGATTGAGCACAGGGACACTCTACTACTGTAAGGCTAGCCTTAGGTCTTAGCTTACACAACTCTATTTTAAAAATCTGCAGCTTCCCCAGGCACAAGCCCACAGAGCCCTCCAATGTCATCAGGCACAGCCTGGTAAAGAAGTCATTTTCCACAAACATGTCACTTGCATTAACCCATTAGGGGTCAAATGTAAAACCTAAAAAGCTTGAATAAGTTAGGCGGGGCGGTTCACACCTGTAATCCCAGTAGCTTTGGGGGTTGAGGCAAGAGGATCACAAATTCAAAGTAGCTTCAGCAATTGAGGGAGGCCCTAAGCAATTTAGTGAGAATCTGTCTCAAATTAAAAAGGGCTGAGGATGTGGCTCAGTGGTTAAGTGCCTCTGGATTAAATCCCCAATACCCACCCACCCCCTTAAAATAAGAGAGAGAAACAAGTAAATTTTACTAATAAAGAGATGGACATTGGTGTCCTCTCTGGTCTTCTGGTTCAGACATTCTGGGTTATGTAGGGCAGGTGAGGTGTCTGGGTAAGGAGTAAGGGAGAGTTTGCTACCTGGAGGGACTGTGCTTTTTTTTTTTTTTTTTTTTTTGTATCAGAGATAAAACCCAGGAGTGCTTAACCACTTAGTCACATCCCTACTTTTTATTTTGAGAGAGGGTCATTCCAAGTTGCTTAGGATCTTGCTAAATTGCTGAGGCTGGCCTCCAACTTGTGATCCTCCTGCCTCAGTCTCCCAAACTGCTGGGATTACAAGCATGCACCACCATGCCCAGCCATTGTGGGTGTTTTTGTTCAGTGTCCTGTGGTATGTCTGCTTCTCAGTGTTCTACAGAATTTACATTATGTATAGGTAAATGGATTTACATGTTGTGCTATCTATTTAATTTTCCTAATCTCCCAAAGTGGACAAGGGATTTAAGAAGCACCAAGATTACAATAACAAATAATCCTAGTGAATCACATACAGGTGAGCACTCCATTTTAAAATATTGCAAACAAGTGTTTCAGTGTGTTTTTGTCAAAAATATAAAATGTAATGAATGGATAAAGAAAATGTGGTATCAGTACACAATGGAGTTTTATTCAGCCATGAAGAAAAATGAAATTGTGGCATTTGTAGGAAGATGGATGGAACTCGAGACCATCATAATAAGCAAAGTAAGTCAAACTCAGAAGGTTAAGGATCATATGTTTTCTCTCATATGTGGAAACCACAGAGGAGAAAGAAAAACAAAGGTAGGGGTGGATCTCCTAAAACTCAAAGGGAGATCAGTAGAGCAAAGGGACCAAGGGGTGGGAGGCGGGGACAGAGAGGGGAAGTGCTGGGGAATGATGTTGGCCAAATTATATTGTGTGCATGCACGAATACATAACAACAAATCCTATCAATATGTACAACTACAATGCACCAATAAAAAATGTTGAAAAATTTGCATAAAATGCGCCAGGCATGCATGCCTGTAATCCCAGTGATTTGGGAGGCTGGAATAGGAGGATTGCACATTCCAGGGCAGCCTTGGCAATTTATCAAGACCCTCAGCAACTTAGTGAGAGCCTACGTCAAAATAAAAAATAAAAACTGTGGCTAGAGCTCAGTGGTAAAGTGTCCCTAGGCTCAACCCCCAGCACTGAAAAAAAAAAAAAAAGAAAATGAAAATGCATAAATGCATGGGCTAGGGCTGGGGATGTGGCTCAAGCGGTAGCGCGCTCGCCTGGCATGCGTGAGGCCCGGGTTCGATCCTCAGCACCACATACAAACAAGGATGTTGTGTCCGCCGAGAACTAAAAAATAAATATTAAAAATTTTCTCTCTCTCACTCTCTCCTCTCTCACTCTCTCCTCTCTCACTCTCTCTTTAAAAATAAATAAATAAATGCATGGGCTAGGGCTGTAGCTCAGTGGCAGACCACTTGCTTCACATGTGTGAGGCACTAGGTTCGATCCTCAGCACCACATAAATACATAAAAAGATATTGTGTACATTTACATCTAAAAAATATTAAAAATGCAATACCTACTGATTAGTTTGTAACAACCATTGATAAACATCAGGGAAGACAGATTGTCTCCCAATTTCAATAAAAGCCTTGGTAGATAGGACTGAAAAATTACTATCTACTTTTATTAAGTGCAATGATGCAGATTTTGAAAATGGAGAATAAAAAATATTTATAGTAAACCCGTGTATGTCTATCATCCAACCCTATTCATATCTTCATCCATTGAACCATTTGTGGTCATGACTCAGAAACCCAATGACTGAAATAAATATAACTTGAAACCAAGGACTGAATGTTATACAAAATGTTAAACCAAAAATGAAAAAAGTAATGAATACTTAGCACTACTACACTGCACAAAAAATGGTTAGCAATGGTTTTATTGCTACCAAAATTAAAAATATAAATAAACAGGAAGTAAGTAATGAACCACATTTTTTTTTATGGTGAAAAAGATGTATATTTAGAATTGGCCAGCTGGGCTCTTTCGATGATCCCAATTTTGTTGGCAACATTCAATGCATCATAATCAGAAAACAGTTGAGCATGCCTCTCTTTCTGTCTCCATCAGGCCTGATTAGGGTGTTGACCTTGACCACATCCATATCACAGCTTCCTCACAGTCTGTTTGATCTGATGCTTGTTGGCCTTGACACAATGAACACAAGCATGTTGTTGTCATCTTCTGTGTGTGTGTGTGTGTGTGTGTGGTACTAGGGATTGAACATAGGTGTGCTCTACCACTGAGCTACATCCCCTGACCTTTTAATTTTTTATTTAGAGACAGGGCCTAGCTAAGTTGCTGAGACTGGCTTTGAACTTGTGATCCTCCTGCCTCAGCCTCTGGAGCTTCTGGGATTACAGGTATATGCCACCACACCTGGCTAACACCCATTTAAAAAATTTATTTTGAGAGAGGGCCTCCCAAAATTGTCCACGTTGGCCTTGATTTTGTAATCCTCCTGCCTCAACCCTACTCAAGTAGCTAGATTACAGCTGTGCACCACCATGCCTAGAGAGTCACTCTCTTACGTTCTTTTTGTTTTGGGGGGTATATTTTATGATGAACATATTAATTTGGTACAGCAGTTCACATAAATAATTTCTAAGTAATTACATATTCATTCATTAGGGGCATATGCAGAAAATATTTTTACTGCTGAGAGTATATGGCAAAAATAGGTTTGATGCTCATTCATCTAGAGAAACTTTCCATAGATGGGCAGAGACATATATAAGAATGTGAACTTAACTACTATTTGGAAAGCTGGGAAATAACCAAAATGTTCATAAAAAGAATGGATAAACTAGGTTATGTTCAAACAATAGAATACAGTGGTTTGAGTGGATAAGAGCTACATGTATCAATACGGGTAAATATTTTAAAACAATTTTAAGTGAAGACAGCCAATGCTGAATCAAAAGTACAACATATAAGACAATGTGATATATTGTTTTTGGACACACACATATGTATTAATAGTGTACTATGTTTAAAAACTTTCAAGAGGAAGATAAATACCAAATTCAGGAATATTGGAGGGTTTCAAATAGGTGTTTTATTTTATTTTAGTACTGTGGATTGAAACCAGGGGATCTTAACCACTGAACCACATCTCCAGCCCTTTTACTTTTTGAGACACATCTTACCAAGTTGCTGAGGCTGGCCTTGAACTTATGTTCCTCCTGCCTCAGTCTCTCAAGTCACTGGGATTTACAGGTGTGTGCCACTGAGCCCAGCTCAAACAGGTGTTTTTGTTGCTGGGGATTGAACCCAGGGCCTTGGGTATGCTAAGTACACGCTCTCTACTGAGCTATATCCCCAACCCTTCAAATGTTTCCCTTAAAGAAAAAAAAAGGTATAACTAAATGTAACTAGTTCAAAACTAGCTCTCCTCACTGACATCCTTATATCTCTGTGTATCTTCTCACACACTCTATGCACATGCAAGGACAGATAAAGATATGCATCCTCCTATTCCACCTTTCTTTTAAACACAAATGGTAGCAACACCATTATACCCTGTTTTGAGCTTCACTTTTCTAACACTATATCTTGAATTTTGTTATATGTCAGTACATAAAAAGCTGTTTGTTTTTTGAGACAAGGTGTTGCTGTGCTGCCTAGGATGATCTTTAACCCCTGGATTGAATGATGATCCTCTGACATTAACCTCCACTACACATGGCTACATTAAGTAGTTTGTTATTTTTCTTTTCTGTGGTGCTGGGGATTGAATCCATGACCTCACACATACTCAGCAACCCTCTATTACCCAGCTACATCTCCATTCCTCCCTCATTCATGTTTTTAAATTTTATTTTTGTAGTTGTAGATGGTCAGCATGCCTTTATTTTACTTGCTTATTTTTTTGTTTGTGGTGCTGAGGATCAAATCCAGTGCCTCAAACGTGCTAGGCAAGTGTTCTGCCACTGGGCCACAACCCCAGCCCTCCCCCATACATTTTATAGCTGCATAATATTTTGCATGGCTGTACCAGGCTTTTATGAACCAATCTCCTATATATAGAATATAGACTATTTTGGTCCTTTTACCACAAGGAGCTTCACTGCAATGAATACCCTTATGTCACTCTGCACATATGTATGTCTTATAATACATTCCTCAAAATAGAAATGCTGGGTCTTTAAAATAACTCCTCAAAAAGAGTACCAATTTATTTCCTGCTCCAACACTTACCAGTGTCTGTTACCCTATCACAGGTCAACACAGTTACAATCAGGCTTTTGTGTGTGTATGTGTGTGTGTGTGGTACAGGGGACCAAAGTCATGGCTTTGTGTATAGGAGGAAAGTGCTCTACCACTGAGCTACATCCCTAGCCCTATTATCAGACTTTTTGATCTGAGCAGAAAAGGTATTTTGTTGCAATTTTAATTTTCATCTTCTTTTTTTTTTAACCTTGGTTTTGTTTATTTATTTTCATGTGATGCTGAGGATCGAACCCAATGCCTCACATGTGCAAGGCAAGCACTCTACCCCAGCCCTAATTTTCACCTTCTTAAAAATGAATGTTATTGAGCATATTTAATTTTTCAGAGACAGATTTATTTGGAAAGCAGATACATATTCAAGGGAGAATGAGTAGATATAAATGTGGGGGAGGGAATCTTTTGGATGAAGAAAGAAATGCACATTCAAGGGATAATGCTGACCATCTTGAGGGTGAAAAGTATAGGGATAAAGGAAGGAAAAACATGTTAAAGAAATAACGCAGGGCCGTCTTCAGAGGGAGATAGCCTAAGCCTGAGCATCTCTCTTTTTTTTTTTTTTGGTTCTGGGGATTGAACCCAGGGGCTTTACCACTAAGCTATACCACCATCCCTTTTAAATTTTTATTTTGTGGCAGTCTTGCTAAATTGCCCATGCTGGCTTCCAGCTTATGATCCTCCTGCCTCAGCCTTTTGAGTAGCTGGGATTACAGGCATAGCTCAAACCCATCCTAGAGCCATGGGGCGGGGGCGGGGGGGGGGTCCCAAGTCTGTAAACTGATAAGCAACACCACTGGACTATCTGGAGCTAAGACTGTAACTCAGTGGTAAAGAATGTACTTCACATGCACAAGGTCCTGGGTTCCATGACCAGCCCCCAAATAAACAAATAAATAGGCACATCTGTGAACATGACAAAGAGGCAAGTCTTTGGGGGTTGCTTCTATCCTCTGACTTCATTAGTGTTCTATTCTTATTCAGAGAAACAGAGAAGCCATGGGACTAACATTTGCAACATCCTTTACTGCCAGCTGTACAACTTCATGTCAAGCTCTATCATAATTTTAAAAATTGAATTCTCTCATTCCAATACAACTAATTCTATGAAGCTAGTATCATCACCAAACACAAGTTGTTTTGTGATTTCTCCAGTACACTTTACTTTTTTGGAGGGGTAACCAGGAATTGAACTCAAGGCATTTGACCACTGAGCCACATCCCCACCCCATTTTGTATTTTATTTGGAGTCAGGGTCTCACTGAATTGCTTAGCAACTTGCTTTTGCTGAGGCTGACTTTGAACTCATGATGCTCCTGCCTCAGCCACTGGGGCTGCTGGAATTAAAGGTGTGCGCATGGCTCCAGTACATTTTACTGTGTGTTCAGTTTATAGAATGTGACTATCCTGTATTTCAACACTTGCATATGTAACATTCATAAATATCAATCCATAAGTAACTACAGTAAAACTGTCACCTGACAGGGGTCCAAGGAAGTCCCTCCAAAGGAAAGGGGATCTCAATTGGGCCTGGGCAGGTTCTTGATGGCTTCTGGAGAAGAATTTCAGGACATATGAGAAAGTAAAGCACAAGCAAAGATTTTGTTTTTAATATTTTCTTCTTTGTATTTTTATCTTTATTTATTTATTTTTATGTGGTGCTGAGGATCGAACCCAGTGCCTCGCACGTGTTAGGTGAGCGCTCTACTGCTGAGCCACAGTCCCAGCCCCACAAGCAAAGATTTTTTTTTTTTTCTTTTTGGTGGTGTTGGGGATCCAACCAGGACCTCACAGCTACACCAGTTGCCCCACAAGCAAAGATTTATTGAAGGCCACAACAAAAGAATACACAAAGAGTGTGGGCACTCTATTCTTCTTAAAGACAAGACAGGTGACATGCCCAGGGTTAAGCTCTCTGATTATATACATAGGACTTTTCAGGGAACAAAAATGCAGGTTCTCAGACAAGCTTCTTGAAAATAAAATTCCATGACAATCATTCTGTACTTGGGTTCAGAATAGTACTCTTTGGTCAACAGTCTACCCATAAATGATTCGTGGACCCACTGTGTAAATCTTTGAACCTGGTGACATTTAAATAAATAATGTATTTTTGTTCTAGTTGATCTGTTACAAGTTGAAGGTTTTGTTCATCTAACTAAAAGGACAAGTCATCCTCCTAAATCTGGCTCCCCACCTACTAACAGTCTCTTTTTCTCTTTCTCCAAGAACCTACTCATCTCAAAACAAGGATCAAGTTGCTTGTCCTCAGAATGACAATTGTATTTTTTCTCATGGGTTCACACAATATATATGCCATGCTTTTTGTGTCTTAGAGATAAGCAAGTTGGGTAACCACCTACCTGGCTCCAAAAAAGAACAAATTGGAACCAGGCAAGACAAGTTTCTGCCCTCTCACCCCCCAACTCATTCCCATTCTTCTGTAATGCACTACAAAAGGTCTGTCAACACCATTTTGGTCAGAACTGCTTTCTACCCAGACCATAACCAGTCCATATAAGGAAAAAAAAAAAAAAAAAGAAGGTGAATCCCCATTTCCATAAAGTGCCCACCCCCTCTCCAAGAAAAAGTCATAAATAAAATAATCCTCCCTTTTGTTAACGAAGACTTCTTTTTTCACAGGTCAAACGCTAAATCAAGCCCTGACCTTAAGGGATTCATATATGATACTGCAAACTTGTCTGCCAGCTTCAGCGACTTAGCGAGGCTCTACGCAATTTAGTGAGACCCTGTGTCAAAAAATAAAAGGTCTGGGGATGTGGCTTAGTGGTTAAGCACCTCTGGGTTTTAATCCGTTACCCCCTGCCTCCGAAAGAAATGGGGGAGGAGGGAAACAAACCAAAACCCAAAGTGCAGATAATAAAAGCATTTTCTCACAGAGTTGTAGAGAGGATTACAAGAGATAATGCATGAAAAGATCTTAGTACAATGCCTGGCGGAGGATAAAGTAGCTCTAAAGGTATTCCTGTGTAAACGTGGAACCAACGAATAAAAGAAATAAAATTAAGGTGCCTGTACATTTATTGAGCACCTACTATTTGTTGGTACTGCAATAAGTACAGCACGACGACTGCATTGAAATAAATGCAGCACACTGCAGAGTTTTTTTTTTTTTTTTTAAAGAGAGTGTGAGAGAGAGAGAATTTTAATATTTATTTTTTAGTTTTTCTGCGGACACAACATCTTTGTTTGTATGTGGTGCTGAGGATCGAACCCGGGCCGCACGCATGCCAGGCAAGCGCGCTACCGCTTGAGCCACATCCCCAGCCCCACACTGCAGAGTTCTTAACGCAGACAGAAAGGAATTAAGAAAGGGTTCCGGAGCTTGTGTTTTCAGGGAGTGGGGTTTGGCGTGGAGAAGGTGGCAGGAGTCGGTAGAGATGGTGGATATTCCCGGTAGAAGCAGCAGGTCCCTGCTCAAAAGCCATGGGAGAGTGGGTGGCTTAGCACCCTACGAGGGCTCGTGGAAGGGCAGCTCGGTGAGATGGGAGGAAGCGCTGGAATCGACGTTCAGGTCCAGTCCTGTTATTAGCCTCGTGACTTTGGCCAAGTTACTGAACCTCTGTGAACATTCACAGTTGAAAAAGAGTCTGTTAAAGATACTCACCTGCCGGAGTTCCTGTGCGATTGACTGACAGTGCGAAACCGAACACGCGCTTTGCTAGGAAGGTAAGAAATACCGAAGCAGGTCACAAGCCCGGCGCGCGGGGGCGTGGGCTTCCTCTCCGGGCATGCGCTCTGGGCCCGCGGCGCGGCCCGTCAGGCACTGCGGTAGGCACCCTGGGGGCTGGCAGGACCCTGACCCCAAGATGGCGGCGCCCTGCGAAGTGGCCGCGGCAACCTCCGGCGAAAGTGATGGCGGGGGCGGGGGTTTTGGATCCTGGCTGGACGGACGGTTGGAGGCGCTGGGAGTGGACCAAGCCGTTTACGGTTCCTACATCCTTGGTGTCCTGCAGGAGGAGGAGGAAGAAGAGAAGTTGGACGCTCTGCAGGGTATCCTGTCTGCTTTTCTGGTGAGTAGCCCGGACCCATCCTTCAGCCTTAGGCCGGCATCGGAGGATCCCAGTCAGTACTTCGCATCCCGCTACCCTTACCCCGCGTCACGAAGGCTTAGTGGTGTCACCTGGGAGAAGTACATTTCTAGCTCTAGGCTACGGATGAAAGAGGTTGCTCCCAAACCAGGTTTTGGGAAGCTTGAAGGTTGCAGGTGCTTCGAGAAGAACGTCTTTCCCTTATTCCTGGGAACGAGGCCCTCTCGGATGCCTGTGGGTAAGTTGCAGAATGTTCTTATGAAGGCGCTGGGATGTCTAAAATGAGAGTTTTAGCTAAAACGTCTACAAACCAATTCCATTCCCATCCATTTAGTGTTGAGAGTGGAGAATAAAATGTTCTTGGGATGTTTATTTACCCTGGGAGCATTACCTAGGGCTGTCCCATGACAAAAGCCTGTAGGAAATCTCCTCTCAGGTTCTTCTTTCGGAGTAGGAGGCCAAAAAAGGTAACCTCGTGCTAAGGATCTTTTCATGGCGGGTGGAACTGAAGCAAATGTTGTGCTTGAATCTTTACAATATTTAGAAATTAAGTAATCGGGGTGTGTGTGTGTATGTGTGTGTTTAAGGGGGAGTGATTAGAAAAAATTTAAAAAGATAAAGTTTGTATTTAGACTCTTAGAAGCAAATTGATTCAAAAATGCTTACTTTAAACTTTTTACCTGTAGTAAATGATTAAAATGTCCACTTTTCCAATCTGATCATTCTGCCTTATCCCCATTTCTCTCACCTCCAGCGCACAATTCTTAGATGGCCACTCTAGAGTAGATTGGCTACAAGTGCTGTCTGGCTGTCCATCAGATTCTTTTAAAATACAACAATCTCAAGACTGCGGTTGTAGCTCAGTGGAAGAGGGCTTGCCTAATGTGTGTTTGATCCTCAACACCACATAAAAATAAATAAAATAAGTGTATAAAAAGTACAATAACATTATTTAAAAAATAAAACTGGGATGCTCAATATTTACCTCTTTTAAAAAAATAAGATACAACAATCTCAAAGATAAAATTTATTTGTGTCATCACTAAATACTATACGTAGACACTAGAGTTGTCTCTGCATTCATGGTTTAGAAGAGATGTGGAAATTGGACTGCTACTGTGAAAGCTGCCAGTTCATCAAAAGCATTATTTTTTTCTTGGTAAGTGCTCAGGTTTGTACAGGTTTGTAGAATGAATTCATTTGTTATTCTTTTTTTTTTTTTTAAGATGTTGATGGACCTTTATTTTATTAATTTATTTATATTTATGCTGAGAATTGAAGCCAGTGTCTCACACATGCTAGGCAAGCACTCGACCACTGAGCCACAACCCCAACCCATTATTTGCTATTCCTTTTTTTTTTTTTTAATTTTTAAAATATTTTTTAGTTGTAAATGGACACAATACCTTTATTTTATTTGTTTATTTTTTGTGGTGCTGGGGATTGAACCCTCACCCATGCTAAGCAAGCACTGTGCACTGAGCCATAACCCTGGCCCCCCTCATTTGCAATTCTTCAAGCCAATTTTAAACAAGGACTGTTAAAAAGTGAATAAGGATAAGCATGGTGGCACATGCTTGTAATTCCAGCTACTGAGAGGACTAGGGTGAGAAGATTGTAAAATAGAAAGAGGCCGGGCTCTGCAATTTAGTAAGTCACTGTCTCAAAAACAAAAAGGGGGCTGGGCGGCTCAGTGCGGTAGAGCGCTCGCCTCGCATAAGTGGGACCTGGGTTCGATTCTCAGCACCACATAAAAAGTAAAGACATTGTGTTGTGTCCATCTACACCTAAAAAAAAAAAAGGCTAGGAGTGTAGTTCAGTAGTAAATCCCTGGGTTCAATCCCCAGCACTACATACACAGACAAAACAAAACAAAACAAAACAACAACAACAACAAAAAAAAAAACAGAATCAAAAGATACTATGAAAATATAGATAGAAATATGTATATATGTATTTTATAGAGAAGTATAGAAGGCAGAAAACATTTTTTTCAAATACAAGAGTATTTTTGGAGGTGGCACATGCAAGGAAAAAATTAATTACGCTTGATGGAAGTGCAGTTCATTCTTTGGCACATGGTTGAAATATAATAGTAATGTAGGTATCCCAGATCCCTCTGGCAAGAACCTCTTTGAGTCCCAGAACCTGCTCTGGCGAGATTGGCCCATAAAGGGGAAAGCTATAGCACAGTTTGTAAGGCAGCTTGGTAGTTCAGTGGAAATTCAATGTAGTGTTTTTTTGTTTTGTTTTGTTTTGAGTGGAGGGGGTTCTGGGGATTGAACCTGGGATTGATTTACCACTGAGCTACCTCAGCCCTTTTTATTTTTTGATACAGGGTCTCACTAAGTTGTTGATTGTTAGTAAGAACTTGACATAGAGAACGCTATTTTGAAATACATCCTCCCTTTCAGAATAAGAGTCACCCCAGACAATATTCCATCATCATAGAAAGAAACCCCAAACAATATTTCATCATCATACAAAGAAAGGAAATTGTTATCTGGGATTAAAATCCTGAAAAATATCAGGTTTGACAGGAACAGTGACCACCTCAAAGATAAGAGTTGAGGACCACAAGGACCCTTCCCTGACAACCCCCTAGCAACAGCCTGACTCCCAAAATTCCCTCACTCCCTCATGCCCCTACATCTATCCAAGGCTATAAATGGAAGATGAGTCTCAGTCTCCACTGGGCCCCCTTCCACAGGTTTGTCCCAAATAAACCTGTTTTACTGTTGAGCCGCCTTTCCTATTTCCTTCATTTAGTTCTTTCTTTATGCTGAGGGCCTCACTAATCTGTTAATGCTGGCTTTGAACTTGCACTCCTCCTGTCTCAGCCTCCTGAGTCACTGGGATTATTGGTGTGCTCCACCATGCCTGGCTGAATACATTCTTTTCTTATACCCTGATATTGCAGATTATAGGAGAAAAAGAACAAAGACAAGGAATTTTTGTTTTTGTGTGTGCTGGAGATTGAACCCACGGCCTTATGCATGCAAAGAAAGCACTCTACCAACTGAGCTATATCCACAGCCCAGAATTCTCATTTTTATTTCCAGCTGAGAAATTTCTAATGACTCCATGAAAATGTTGTTAAAATAACTTGAGCTGGGCATGGTGGCATATGCCTGTAATCCCAGTAGCTCAGGAGGCAGAGGCAGGAGGATCTCAAGTTCAAAACCAGCCTCAGCAATTTAACAAGACCCTAAGCAACTTAGTGAGACCCTGTCTCAAAATAAAAAGGGCTGGAGATGTGGCTCAGTGGTTGAGCGCCCCTGGGTTCAATCCCCAGTACAGCCCCCTTTCCAAAACAGAAAACTTTGGTACTTCTTTGCACTAGCTCCTTAACCAGCCCTTTTCATGGTGTCAATATTTGAAGCTATGGCTCTATTGGTAAAGGGAAACGTGTTTGCCTCATACTTTTTTATTTTTTTAGCAGACACTTGATAGAAAAGGCAAAGTAATTTAGAAACAGTTAGTTCTTTGGGTTTCCATGTTGTTGCATAAGCTGCAAAAAAAAAAATTTTCCCCCATTTCTTGTTATTGAACCAGCATTGCACACATTAGGCAAACACTCTACCACTAAGCTACATATCCAGCCCAACAAAATCATTTTTAAGGTTGACTTCATTGCACTGTCCAATTCACATACTAGTTTAATTTTCTTCTATATAGAAACTGACTCTGGGAAAAATAGACCAGGAATCATAAAGTGAGACAAGGTTCTTGTCCATAAAATATGAGGAGCATCTTTACAGAACAAAAAGAGCCAAGAAATATGGTTTGTATTAAGCATATAATTCAAAGTGCTGCTGTCAGTCAGTCAGTCTGGCAGCATGTAATGCCAAAGGTCCCTGACTTTTGTATCACATTTCTTTCTAGGAAAAACAAAAACCAGGGCCAAACCAAGTTGCCAGATTGGGCTAGGATTCAATATTAGAAATAATGAAATTTGTTAGCAATAATTTGAGATAAGATTCAAGAATAGTGGGCTGGGGATAGCTCAGTTGGTAGAGTGCTTACCTTGAATGCACAAAGCCCTGGGTTTGATCCCCAGTACCAATAAATAAATAAATTATAAATAAATAAGTAAATAAATAAATCCAAGAATAATGACGGAGCCAATAACAATAAATAAAAGCTTTCTATCATCTTTTCTTTTATTCTGCCCAGTAGTACTTGCACTGATTGATTGATTGGTTCATCACATTTTTATTGATGGATTACTGTATGCCAGGTACTACCGTTACTGCAAAATAGAAATTTCTGCCCTTCTGGGGTTATAATCTAGAAGGGAAAAGTTTTCCCAGTAAATTATAGTGCTATGTTAGGAAACTAATAAGTGCTAGGGAAAAGGGCATTTTAAGAAGATCAGAAGTGGCAATAGAGGGTAGGTTACAATTTTATGTAGGATAGTTAGGGGGTTATATTTTATGGCAACTGTTTATATACCAACCTCCTAAATTGTGTATGAAGCCAGGCACTATTTTTCATTAATTTCCTGGTTCACATCTTAGTATATTGAACAAAGCAGGCACTTTCTGAATGAATAAATGAAAGAATGATAATTGAACTGCTTTGGTTTAGGTGAGGAAACAGGGAATAAACCAGTTTGTCCTCCAAGAATATCCTTTTTATTTGGCTCTCCACTTCTTTTCTAATCCTTTTTTCTTTCCCTGTTCCTTTGCTTTCCCTGCTGGAAAGTCTATGAATTATGGAAGCTCTGACCCAAAGAAGTTTCTGTGTGTCTAGGTCATGCAGTAAAAGGATGAATGGTATAGGAAAGAATCCTTTGTTGATACAAAACAAGGGTATCACAATAAGTCTTGTTCTAACTTTTTTCTTTAGGATAGCATAATACAGTGGTGAAGAGTATGGGCTCTTAGCCAGATTCCTTGGGTTCAAGTCCTCTTTATTATTTATACTTTTTTGGGGTGCCAGGGATTGAACTCGGGGGCCCTCTACCACTGAGCCACATCCCCAGCCTTATTTTGTATTTTATTTAGAGACAGTCTCACTGAGTTGTTCAGTACCCCGCTTTTTGTTGAGGCTGGCTTCGAACTCAAGATCCTCCTCCTCAGCCTCCTGAGCTGCTGGGATTACAGCCGTGCGCCACCATGCCCAGTTTATTATTATTATTATTTTTTTGGTACTAGGGATTAAACCAGGGGCGCTCAACCACTGAGCCACATCTCTAGCCCTTTTTTATGTTTTATTTAGAGACAGATTTTTTGCCAAGTTTCTTAGGGCCTCACTAAGTTTTTGAGGCTGGTTTTGAACTTGTGATCCTCTTCCCTCATCCTCCCAAGTCACTGGGATTATAGTCATGTGCATCCACTTTAAGTCCTCTTTAATCCATTATTACTTGTATGACCTTGAGCAAGTTACTTAACCTCTGTACTTTGGTTTCCTCATATATAAATTGAATAACAATAGTAATACTTTATGTAATTGTTTTTTTTCCTTAACATTTATTTTTTTAGTGGTAGGTGGACACAATACCTTTATTTTATCTTTATGTGGTGCTGAGGATCGAACCCAGTGCCTCACACATGCTAGGCGAGCATTCTTCCTCTGAGCCACAACCCCAGCTCCTACGTAATTGTTTTAAAACTTGAGAATTCTTTTTTTTTTTTTTTTTTTTTAACTTGGAATCTAACCCAGGGGCAGTTTACCACTGAGCTACATTCCCAACCTTTTTATTTTTTATTTTGAGACAGAATCTCACTAAGTTGCTTAGGTCCTTGCTAAGTTACTGAGGCTGTCCTTGAACTTTTGATCCTCCTGTCTCTGCCTCCTAGGCTGCTGGGATTCAGGCATGTGCCACTGTACCCAGTTGCAAATTGAGTTTTTTTTTTTTGTTTGTTTGTTTGTTTTTTGGGGGGGAGGATACTAGAGATTGAACCCAGGGGCCCACAACCACTGAGCCACATCCCCAACCACAATTTTTTTTCTATTTTGAGACTGTCTTGCTTAGTTGCTTAGGGCCTAGGTTATTGAGGCTGATCTTGAGCCTGTGATCCTCCTGTTTCAAGTCTCCCAAATCTCTTGGATTACAGTTGTGCGCCCCCACAACACCTGGTGAATTGAGAATTTTTATGTAAAGTTTTAGTACAGTGCCTAGCAGATGGGGTAAGCACCTAGTAAATATGAACTCTGATACCTTGCCCTGTGAAGTAGAACAGGAAGCTGGTGAAGGTAGTCACAATGAACATGGAGAGAATGTTTGTGTGTGTGTGTGTGTGTGGGTGTGTGTGTGTGTGTGTATATAAAATTTATTTATTTTTAGTTTTAGATGGACACAATACCTTTACTTTATTTACTTTTATGGGGTGCTAAGGATTAAACCCAGTGCCTCACACATGCTAGGCAAGTGCTCTACCACTGAGCTACAACCACAGTCCCAAGAATGCCCATATTTTTGAATGCCTATGCTTTGCTAAGTAGAGTAGGCACTGTATACACATTTTTATTTATCCTCACTAAAATCCTGGGAAGATGTGAAGTTCAGAAAGTTTTGTTCATAAGCCAGGCAGGGTGGTGCAGGCCTGTAATCCCAGCTTCTTACTTGGAAGGTTGCAGACAAGTGAATCACAGGTTTTAGGCTTGTGATTTAGCAAATTCCTATCTCCAAAAAAAAGGTTTAGGGATGTTCCTCAGTGGTAAAGCAGCATTCCTTAGTTCAGTTTTTTTCTGAACCAGACATAAAGAAACTTGCTCATAGATCTGGGATTCAATCCCTGGTATCAAAAAAAATTAATAAAAAAAGATAAGGAGGGCTGGGGATGTGGCTCAGCGGTAGCGCGCTCGCCTGGCATGCGTACGGCCTGGGTTCGATCCTCAGCACCACATACCAACAAAGATGTTGTGCCCGCCGAAAAACTAAAAAATAAAGATTAAAAAATTCTCTCTCTCTCTCTCTCTCTCTCTCTCTCTCTCTCACTCTCTCTCTTAAAAAAAAAAAAAGATAAGGAGAGCCGGGCACAGAGGTACACATCTGTAATCCCAGCAGCTCTGGAGGCTGAAGCAGGAGGATCTTGAGTTCAAAGCCAGCCTCAACAAAAATGAGGTGCTAAGCAACTCAGTGAGACCCTGTCTCTAAATAAAATACAAAATAGGGCTGGGGATGTGGCTCAGTAATTAAGTGCCCTTGGGTTCAAACCCTGGTACCCTGCCAAAAAAAAAAGTAAGGAGAGAGTGGGGAAGGGAAAAGGGGAGATGCTGATGACAAGTAGAAAATTTCACTGAGACAAGAAATAAGCTTTAATGAGCTGTGGCACAGAATGGTGACTAAAATAATAATGTATTTCAGAATTGCTGAGAGTAAATTTTAAATGTTTTCACTATAAGAAACTGACAAATATGTAAGATTATGAACCTGTTAGTTTCATAGTATCGTGCCCAATGTAAACATATATCAAAACATCAAATTGTATAAAATTTTTAAAAATTAATTAATGAATTTATTTTTTTGAGGATGAGGACTGCCCTGAGCTGGTGGGAATCTTTTACCCTGGAGCTTGGCAGGATGGAGTAGGTGCTCTTGATCTAGCAGGTGTGGATTTTGGGACAAACACACCGAATTCCTTCTGTGCCCATAGAGACATATTCTGTGGCTCCCCAAATCTTTCCAGGATCTCTTCTCAACTCTGGCAGGGAGAGCTGTGCCCTCTGCATAGGCCTTTTTAAGGTTGCTGTTGTTTTTGAGAACTCTCTCAGAAAATTAATCAATCTACTTTTGCAACTAGGAAGAAGATTCGCTCCTTAATATCTGCAAGGAGATTGTGGAACGATGGTCTGAAACTCAGAATGTTGTCACCAAAGTGAAAAAAGAAGGTAGAGTTGGCGTTTCTGTGTGGCATTTTGGTGTGTGACCTCAAGGGTCCTTTCTAAAAGCCTTACTGTACAGCTCTTTGGGAGAGGGTGTTTCATTTTCTCCTTTGAATTCTCATTCTTCCTGAGATGATTTACACTGGCGAACACTTGAGAAGCAGGATTTCCTTTTCCTTTTGCATTTGTCCATTTTAGCCTGACCACAGTTACCTTCATTGCTTTCCTTTCATCCTCTCTCCACAGCACATATGGGTATATATTTTTCTCACCTCCCATCTTTTTTATGTTTTCTTTTCAAAACACAAATTATGGTTGGGATTTTGGTTTATTCAGCTAAATAATTTACCCTTTAAAATGCAAAATAAATGGGCTAATATTTTAATTAGTTGCAGAAAACTCAATTTATAAAAATCAAACTTGAGAAGAATCTAAACTACACCTTAGGGGCTGGGTTCGTGGCTCATTAGTAGAGCGCTTGCCTAGCATGTATGACGCACTGGGTTCGATTCTCAGCACCACATATAAATAAATGAACAAAATAAAGGTCCATCAACGTCTAAAAAAGGTGTTAAATAAATAAATAAATAAATAAAAATAAACTTCACCCTTGGTTTTCAGTCTTTCTTATACATTAGAATCACTTGATATACTAGGGTTGGACTCCAGGTATTGGTGTTTTTAAAAAAACTTCTCTAGAAGGTTCTAATCTACAGCCAGGTGTGAGAGCCCCTACTTTGCATCATTGCTTCCTTTCCTTCAGGATGGAGAACTTAGTAGTTGATCTTATTTTAAAATAAGGCAAAATATTTTTAGTTCAAGCATTGTACTTGGCACAATTATAAACATGAAAGGGATCAGCCTTAGTTGATTCTGGAGTCTTTCTTAGGTTTCTGGAATAAGAGAAGAGAAAATTGCCTGTTTAGGAGAAGCTTGTCTATGATTCTAATGCAGTGCTTTTCCACCTTTTTTTTTTTTTAAGCAGCCGAATCAACGTATAAATCAAAATAAAATCAGGGCTGCTGTGATTGAAGATGGATGTAAGACCATGCCTGGCCTGCATGGCCTTTCCTTTCCTGTCTCACATGCCCCTGAGGCATGTTTTTTGAACCCTAGGACCTTTGAGTCAGCAGCTGCCAGTGTCTTTTACAAGCACTGTTTTGGTGAGCTGGTGGTTGGGTAAGCTTGTTTTCTGTCATACAAACGCGTTTTCCCTCTCTTCTGCCTCCCAGATGAGGTACAGGCCATTGCCACCCTCATTGAGAAGCAGGCACAGATTGTGGTGAAGCCCAGGATGGTGTCGGAAGAGGAAAAACAGAGAAAAGCTGCCCTGCTGGCCCAGTATGCCGATGTAACAGATGAAGAGGAATATCCTTTCTGGAATCTCGGCACCATTCCCTGAGGGTGACACCAGAAGTGTTGACTGACGGTTTACAGTGCTCTTTAGGAAATTGTCAATCACCCGCCATAGTTTAATTTTCTTCTCTAAAATGGCAAAGATCTATGGCCCTTGATGGATACGAGAAATGAGTTGGAATAGTTGATACTGGAGATAAATATGTACTTTGGTGCTAAGGAATGAACCCAGGACCTCATGCATGTTAAGCATGTACTCTATCACTGAGCTACACTCTCTGCCTAGACTTTTATTTTCAGAAGTACATTTCTGAAAATTCAGTGTAAATAATGCCTTAGTGAACCAGTATGTTGTCCTTTCAGAAAAGAAGATATAGCTGTGATTCCTTATATTTGCATGTACATGTGTACTGTCACATGTATAACCCATCTTTCTTTTCTTTTCCAGTCAGTAAAGACACTGATAACACTAAGATGATGAGTGATCACAGGCATTCAGAAAATCAGTGGCAAAATCAGGACTAGAACTTGGATGCCTTTGGGTGAAGGATACCCTAACTTAGGAGCCATTTAATTCAAATCTTTTTAATGTGACCATAGTTAAAAGTAAAGCCGAATCCCTAAACACTACCAAAATAAATTAGAATCTGAGTGTGGGAACTGTACAAAAAGATAGTAGTGTAAGTAGGGGCAGATTTAGTTCCCTGTAAATTTGAAATTTATTTAGGAAATGCTTAGCTTACAGAGCCTACTTGAATGAAGTATGTGGCTCATTATACAGTAGACATCATCCCAGAAATATCAGCTGGCTGATCACTATTTAGGAAAGAATACTTGGGTGCTTTGGAGACAGATTCTCTTATGCTTTTTCCTCACAACTTTTCTTACTAGGGTTAGCAGAGTATGGTTCCAATGATAAATAAAATCTCAGTTCTTGGGTTAGAATAGAACTTTAATTTTTTCCACCATTGGAAAAAACAACTTTTAAGTTGGGTACAATGGTTCATGCCTGTGATCCCAGTGACTTAGGAGGCTGAAGCAGGAGGATGTCAAGTCTCAAAAAATAAAAAGGGCTGGAGAGGTAGTTCAGTGGGAAGTGCCCCTCGGTTAAATCCCCAGTAGTCCCCCCCCATCCCTACCCCGCCAAATAGGGCTGGGGATATAGCACATGAGTAAAGCACTTCTGGGTTAAATCCCTGGTTCCCTCCACCAAAAAAATAAAAAAGAACTTTTAAAGCATTGATTCCCCTGGAGAATGTGTTATCACATGAATTTCTGGGCTTTATACTCCCTCCCCAGAGTTTCTGATTAAGTTGGTTCAGATTGGAGCCCAAGAATTTCTAATAAGTTCCCAGGAGGCCTCTGTAAATAGCCCTTTGAGAACCATTGTTTTAGAGGTCATTTCATTGTCTCCTGGCTTTCAGATAATGTGACAGTCCACCCAGATCAACTTAAGTTTCTTTTTAGCCTCCAAGAAAAGACTTTTGCTGTGGAAGGTGCCATCTGCCCGTAATCCCATTAACTCAGGAGGCTGAGACAGGAGGATCTTAAGTCCAAGGTCAGCCTCAGCAATTTGGTAAGATCCTATTTCAAAATAAAATAGAAAGGGATGGAGATGTAGTTCAGTGATTAAGTGTCCCTGGGTTAAATCCCCAGTCCAAAAAAAAAAAAAAAGAATTGTAAGAGAAGCTTAGAACAATCTTCCTTTTCCTAAATTGAGATTTCCAAAGATGAATCTCTGGGGTTTACTATCACATTCCGGACAAAAGTCCTTTTTCCATTCAGACAGCTTTTCCTCTCCACCAATCTACAGAGTATTTTTAAATACTGAGTTAGGATGTGTGAACCTTTGTTTTCCATCCAGTTTTCCTTAACATCACTTACTGAAACAGATGAGAAGGATGATTCAGGTGCCACCACGATGAACATTGGTTCAGATAAATGTATCCTTCTTTGTGACCAGCCCCATGTGTTTCTCCATGGAATTCTCTTGGGCATCAATTTTTATTTTGTCATTGCTAGTACTTCCTGTTACCTGCAGGAACTCATGCCAGCAGTGGGAGTACAGATGGTTAATTTATCAAGCATATTCCGCAAAGAAAAAAAGTTAACAAGTACTGTTTTCTTTCTTTTCTTCTTTTTTAAAAATTTTATTTTTAGTTGTAGATGGACACAAAACCTTTTATTTTTATGTGGTGCTGAGGATCGAATCCAGTGCCTCACATGTGCTAAGCAAGTGCTCTACCACTGAGCCACAGCCCCAGAAAGAAGAATTTCTAAGGAAAAATGAACATCTGTACTCCCTGTGTGCAGCTCTGGGTTGCCTACCATTATGGAAATAATTAAAATAATATTGAAGTTTTGTGTTTATTCTCAAAAACTTTATAATTTCTTAGAAAGAGAACAGAATGAATACTAATAATATAAACATATTGAAACATGTGTTGAGAAAGGTTCTGACCAACAGAATCATTTCCTAGAGAAGATGGGTTTAGAAATATACCTTAAGCCAGGTGGGTGATGCACACTTGTAATCTTAGCAACTCAGGAGGCTGAGTCAGGAGAACCGAAAGTTTGAGGCTAGCCAGCAACTCAAATAGGCTGGGTGTGCTTATAATCAGTGGCTTGGGAGGCTAAGGCAGGAGGATCACAAGTTCAAAACCAGCCTTAGTAACTTAGCAGGGCCCTAAGCAACTTAATGAGAGCTTATCCCAAATTATAAAACCAGCTGGGGATGTGGGAATGGTGCCTGCTTTCAATCCCCTGCACACCACCCCCCACCCCCCACCCCCGCCTTCCAACCCCCCCCCCCAAAAAAAAAAAAAAGATAAAAAAGGACTGGAGATGTAGCTGAGAGATAGAGTGCCCTTGGGTTCAATCCCCAATACCCGTCCTCCAAAAAAAAAAAAAAAAAAAAATCTACTTTAAGCTGGGTGTGGTGGTACTTGCCTGTAATTGCAGCTACTCTGGAGATTGAGACAGGAGGATCACAAACTTGAGGCCAGAATGGACAATTTTTAGTGAAACCCTGCCTCAAAATAAAATTTTGAAAAAGGGATGGAGAGGCTGGGGATGTAGCTTAGTGGTAGAGTGCAGAGTGGTAGGTAGCACTCAGAAGCCCTGCATTCAGTCTCTAATGCCATAAAAAAGAACGTGACCTCCCCCCCCCCAAAAAAAAAAAAAAGGGCAAGGGCATGTAATTGGGGATATAATTTGGTGGTAGAATACTACTGCATTCAATTTTCCAATAACACACACACACACAGAAAATTCACTTTACTTATTTCGTAGTGGGGATTGAACCCAGGAGCACTTAACCACTGAGCCCCATCCACAGCCCTTTTTTATATTTTACTTTGAGATAGGGTCTCACTGAGTTGCTTAGGTCCACGCTAAATTGCCAAGACTGGCTTTGAACTCGTGATCCTCCTTCCTCAGCCTCCCAAACTGCTAGGATTACAGGCATGCACTAGAGGGCCTGGCTGAAAATTCATGATGAAGCTATGATGCCAGGTACCTTGGTGCATGCCTGTAATCCCAGTCACAGGGGAGGCTGAGATGGGAGGATCGCAAATTCTGAGCCAGCCTCGGTAAAAGTGAGGCACTAAGCAACTCAGTAAGACCCTGTCTCTAAATAAAATACAAAAATAGGGCTGGGGATGTGGTTCATTGCTTGAGTGCCGCTTAGTTCAATCCCCAGTACCCCCCCCCCCCCAAAAAAAAAATAAAATGAAGGGTTTGGTATAGATTGTCAGAGAAGGGGAAGTTAATTCAGAGAGACCCATTTATTTTTGGTGCTGGGGATTAAACCCAGGGATCTATTACTGAGCCGTACTCTCAGCTTGAGACTCATTTATTTTAAAGCACTAAAGAAAAAAAGTCATATTTTAAGAGTAGAGAGAAGCTTGTCTAATATTAACAGGTTTTGTTTTCAAAGTTAAAAGAAATAAGCAGTACAGTTTTTGGCCAGTTATTTTCTGTTAAACATTTTATATTTCTTGTAATTCAGAGTTGATGGTTATTAGAATATGGATTTCACTTAAGCTTTAGTGGCCTAGGGAAAAAAATCAAATTGATAAAATTTAGTAAGGTTAACCTTTTAACTCTTCAAGCATTTTAAAGTACATAAACATTTTCCAGTTAAATTAATGTTCTCCTCACTAACCCTAGATACTCCGAAGTGTTCTGCTATTAAGTACCTATTCCTAGGCTGGGGTTGTGGCTGAGTGGTAAAGCACTTGCCTAGCACGTGTGAGGCACTGGGTTTGAGCCTCAGCACATAAAAATAAAGGTGTTGTGTCCATCTACAACTACCTATTCCTGAATGAGCATTCACTTGTGTGTGTGTGTGGTGCTGGGGATTGAACCCATGGCCTTGTGTATAGGCAAGCACTGTAACTAACCATATCCCCAGCTCTTGAGCTCTGATAAATATTTAAAAATTCAGATTTAAGTCTGAATGAGATTTTTTTCCTGAGGACATTTTAGATCTTCTATAATTAATGATAGCTTTAGGATTTCCACTAGACCAAGGATAAACACAAGGATGGTTTTGTTTTGGTACTGGGGATTGAACTCAGGGGCACTCAACCACTGAAACACATCCCCAGCCCTAATTTGTAATTTATTTAGTCCCTCACCATCGCTGAGGCTGGCTTTGAACTCACAATCCTGCCATCTCAGCCTCCCTAATCGATGGGACTCCAGGAGTGCATCACCATGCGACACACAAGGGTGGTTTTTTAAGACTAGGAATAGATAAAGGCATTCAGGACTCAGCAAGAATGAGGAAAGTTGTAGTTGTGACCTGTACCTTTATCCCTTAACTCACCTGTAGCTCTGTTTCGAAACACCAATGTAGAAGATGTCCTCAATGCTCGGAAATTGGAGAGAGACTCACTTCGGGATGAGTCCCAAAGAAAGAAGGAACAGGACAAGCTGCAGAGGGAGAGAGACAAACTAGCCAAGCAGGAGCGCAAGGAAAAGGAAAAGAAAAGGACACAGAGAGGGGAGCGAAAGCGATAACCCTGGCCTGTTCAATTCTTTCCCTGCTTCAAGAACTTGATGAAAAGGAAAACTGGCTTTGCAAATGTGTATTTAAGAGAAATGAGAAAACATTGCATAGTTCTTTCCCAAGGCATTTCCCTTTTGTTTACATGGTCAAAAGGAAAATCACAATCACTTTTAATTACAAAAATGTGCCAAGTTTTGCTGATGTGGATTATCAGATAATTAATGTCTGTACCAAAGAGCTGCAATTGGGGCAATCTTTATATTTTAATACTGAAGTTCTGTGCTCCTTTTGGCTCCTTTTTTATAAAATGTCTTCCCTCACCTAATTTTCCTTGAATAAATAGGATTCAGAAAGCTAACAGGGTTTTTCTTCTGGGAGAAGAAACATGACCGTTCCTCTGCGATGAACAGTGCAAGTATAAATTACTTCAGAGGTAATATTTACTCCTAAGTGTAGTATAGTTTTATGGCTGATATATAAAGCTAATCAGGAAGCTTGGTGGTGTGGTACACACCTGTAATTCCAGCTCCTGGGGAGGCTGAGGCAGGAGGATTACAAGTTTGAGGCCAGTTTGGGCAAATTAGTGAGACCAGTCTCAAAAAAAAAAAAAGGCCTAGAGACTCACTGCTGGCTTCAATCCCCAGTGCTGCCAAAAAGAAAAACTAATGAAAAACCCTACTTGGATTGGATTTTATGTTACATGACAGAAAACTAAGAAAGTCGGAAGAAATTATTTGGAGTGTGTTTAAAATCTGAGATCTTTTTTAAAGAAAATTTCAACTGATGGGATAAAAAAGTATCTTTAAGATAGTTAAATATTTTTCTTCATATAGGCTGTGACATTAAGAAGGATGTGTCAATATTGAGTGCAACATTATCATTGTTAAGCTAGATTCATTTTTTTTATAATCATGAATTCTCTTGAATGCCAGTAGAAATTTTAACCCCAATTTTCCCTAAAACATGACTATTAAGACCTGGTAACTCCTGATTAGAGAAACTGGAGGAATTGCCCTTTTAAAGAAACACTGGAAATCTTGCTAATATAAAAAATACTTAAAGAGTGTACATAGTAGGTGCTTAACAAATTTATTGAATGAATGAATGGGAAAATTGCCTGGGAGAGTCAAAAGTGAGCAAGAACTCTCCATTTCTACCTTTTTCACAAGCCACATTCAATTATAAATAAGGCTCTTCTCTATTTGACTTCAGGCAGTAGTAGACCGTCCAGAAGCCTAAAGAGCATTTTTCTCTCATAAGACAAAGTAGATATTTTATACCACGAGTTAGCAAACTACCAACTACAGGGCAAATTTGGCCATCTTTTTTTTGTATGGTACAAACTAAAAATGGTTTTTACATTTTCAAGAGGCTATAAGATAAAGAACACATGATAAAACCTGAATTATTTACTGTCTAGCCCTTTCAAGAAAGTTTGCTGACCTTTGTTTTTATATCATTAACTATGAGATTAAAAAAAACTTTTATCTTTGTGCAGAAGGTTGAAAATAAAAAGCATGGTTAAGGAAAAGGAAATTATGTTACCTCTTCATAAAGTCCTCTAACCATGGCATTGCAAAAATAACGACATTTTAAAAAAAAATAAACTTTATTTAAGTCACCATCTTCTGTCTTATTCTGATTCTTTCCAGCTACCCATGGAAATGAAGTCTGTCATTTTATCCATGGATTCGTGAAGGGTACTTGTTTTAATTTAATAGTTCTTTCTTCTGGGACTCTTATGTATGTCACAGTTAAGTGTACATTCTAATGCTTAAAACCGGAAAAAAAAAATTAGTTCAGTAGGTTTTGAGAAATGTTATCCACTTAACTTGGGTGCTAATAAATTCTTTACATCTAAATCTAAAATGATTGATATCACAAAGGGAAATTTTAAACAACCATATCTTTTAGGGTAAAATTGAATTTTAGGTCACATTTGGGATTTTAGTCATAACATTCCTAACCCTCCAAAATTTTATAGTAGCAAATTATTCAAGCAGGAAGAATACTGATACAATAATTGAAGGTAATTTCATATTCCTTTTTTAAAAAAATTCTTTTTTTTTTTTTGTTGATGGACCTTTATTTTATTCATTCATTTATATGCAGTGCTAAGAATTGAACCCAGTGCCTCACACATGCTAGGCGAGCGCTCTACCACTGAGCCCAATCCCAGCCCCTAATTCCTTTATATAAACTTCTTCCATTAAAAAATAAGTATACCAAATTCCTTTGGCTTATAAATGGTGGGAATATCATCTTTACAGATCACTTCAAATTTTGTAATTGATATTTAGAAATGCAATGAATAAGAACCATCCATTAGAGGGTATACAATTGAAAGGGACAATATAAGAATTACCTACTAGGTGACTTATGATTTAGCAAAATTTCAAAGAAATACTTTTCAAGTGTTTTGTAATGGACCGGGGTACATTTCTCTGACCACTGTCATTTTTATTCTGGTTTGCCTGGATTAATGGGCAGAGTAAAAGTTTATATTTGAAGGGTCAGGTGAGATCCAACTACATGAGTGGGAGTAATCTACCAACATTATTACATACTTGTTAAATAAGAACTTAAGTTCTTATCAGTTAAATGAAATTCAGTTGTTTTCTGACATGAATAACTGTGTATGTGTGGTATGTTAATTGAACCTGGGGCCCTTTACTACTGAGTTACATCCACAGCCCTTCAAATTTTATTTTGAGACAAGAGTTTAAATTGTTAACCTTGTTATTTTCCTGCTTTGGCCTCCTGGACAGTTGGGATTATAGGTGTGTGCCACTGTGCTCAATTTGGCATGAGTAACTTTTTTTTAGTACTGGTAATCGAACTCAGGGTCACTTAACCACTAAGCCACATTCCAAGCCCTTTTTTTAATTTCAAGACAGGGTCTCACTACATCTGTAGGGCCTCCATAAATCACTGAGGTTAGTATCAAACTTGCAATCCTCCTGTCTCAGTCTCCTGAGCTGCTGGGAATACTGGAGTGAGCCACTGGGCCTAGCAACATAAGCAACTCTTAAGGTTAATAACTAATACAAATGTAAAAAAAAAGAAACCAAATATTTTCAACAAAGTAATTTATTTCTTCCTGAGAGACTAAATTCAGTACAATATTTGTTTTCAGAACATCCAACATGTCTTAATGTCCAAACTTAACCACTTTCTGTGCAGTGACTGTGGTGGGGTGATCTGTTTTATTTTACTGCCTTCAATGTAATTGATTTGGGTAGTTCTAAGGCATATCAGTGATCAAAATGTTTCTCCCTATAGTTACTCCTGCATTCTCAATCAGTTTCTTCCGCACATCATCTAAAGAAAATTTATGTGGTGTGATTACACTCTTTTTTTTTTAAAATATCAGGATTTCTAAAACTAAGGAAAACACCAACATTTAAAACATCAGTGTTTCTAGTCAAGGATATTTCAATTAAATTTCATTAGTACATTATATTATAGTTTAACTCATGTAGAAATGTTAAAACCCAAGATCTCCTGAGTCACATAATACCAACAATTCATATTAATGAATAAATTACTTGGGTTCCATATAAAGATATTAAGTGATGAGAAACAGAAAAAGCCAACCTTTCAAGTGCTCTTTTTTAAAAAAATACAGAAGCAAACTAAAGAACACAACTACACAAAATATACACTAACCAATTGCAAACTAAACTAGTTAAAGATTAACCTTAAAAAAATACATTTTAGAACTTCGTGATACCCTCATAAAAGACAGCAAACTAAGGGTATTAAAACAATAGTCATTATTTTAGTTACTGTGCATCAAGTCTAAAAGATCCAGATAAAGGAAATGTTTTGTTTTGATTCAATTTAAATACTTTAAAATTGGAAATATTTAATAATTGATAGTAAAATTAAATTTTAAAGAATATACACAAATGATTTGAACAGGTTTTATATTCAGTAACTTGCATGGTTTTTACACTGGCACTTTTATCACTAATTTAGGAGAATCTCAGATGCATTTCCCTCCATATAGACACTAAGATTTCAAATTTATAAATATGGTAGTTATTTTAAATTTACATGAATATTGGGTTTGTCCCTGTTTTCCTTTGTTTCCTAGGTATTATCCAGTTTTGTAAGGAAAACACTTTTATATCACAATCAAAACTTGTCTTGGTTACTAGACTGTATCCTTAATTGGGTTACAGTCATTTAAAGATTCATTATTTGGAATTATACTAACTAAGGCAGAACTAAATGAAACTTATCTCCTAGAAGAATTTCATATTTGCATTTACTGCACTGCAGAATGGGATTAAGCAATACTTTAGCTGTTAGGAAATAATTTACTTAAATAAACTTGTTATCTTTGACTGCTCAGAACTCCTAGAGTAGTCAACTTTACCTTTGAATTTTCCTTAAACTGTATTCTCATTCATTCCAAGTAGTTTTTTAAATAGAAGTTAGACTTCATTAAGGTATTAACTTTAAATCTGAAAGAAAATTAACGTACTGAAAGTTTGACAAGTTCATTAAAAATTTTAGCATGTCTTGATACATTTACTTATCAGCTTTTTAATTCTTCCTTCTGCTGGCATTTCCTTAATGTTTGTTTGTTTCACCTCTCTGGTTCATTGGATTGCTACTATTTATGCTTTCATGAACTTTTTCTTCACAGTTTACTATATCTTGGAAAGCCTTTTCCACATCTGCTTGACCAGCCGTACTTGCTGTTTTTGGCAAGGTCATCTGCAGTGCGCACCATAGAGTAGTGCGTGCTTTCCGAGTAGCCACACACATCTCTTTAATTGCTGAAGCAAGGGCAAAAACATCTGTAAAAGAAAAGAGTCATTTCATATTAGATAGCATTTAAATATCCCTTAACTCTTTTTTTTTTTTTTTTTTTTTTTTTTAACGGTACTGGAAATTGAATCCAGGGGCACTCTACCACTGAGCTACATCCCCAGCCCTTTTTATTTTTGGATTCCGCTGGGAAGGAATTCCCTTGGCTGAACTCCGGTGACGTCACCTCTCTGCTATGGCGGGGCCCCAGGCTCCTTGCCGGAGTTATTTTTGGAGGACAGGGTCTCACTAAGTTGCTCAGGGCCTTACTAAATTGCTGAGACTGGTCTTGAGCCTACCATTCTCCTGCCTTAGCCTCCCAGGTCCCTGGGATTACAGGTATGTGCCACTATGCCAGGCTTCAAGCATTACTTTTATAAAAAGAAGGATGGCTATTAATTGTGCTAACTAAAGCACTCCGTTTTTAAAATATTAAAAAGTATTATTAAATTTCTTTCTGGCTTGTGCTACAATGACTATGCTCTGGGTAAAACAGATTATCTGAAGACAGGTATTACAATTCAATGGGTAAAATTATACTAGAAGAAACTACTTTTGGAATAAATAAGTGTGGAGGTCATTTATCATTCCCCTTTTCTTTCAGTAATGGAACCCAGGGGCTGAATTACATCCTTGGCCCTTTTCATTCCTTTTTTTGAGATAAGGTTTCACAAAATTGCTGAGTCTGGTCTTGAACTTGCAATCCTCCTGTCTTAGCCTTCCAAGTAGCTGGAATAACAAATGTGTGCCATTGAGCCCAGCCCTAATTTGTTCTTTAGATAAGTGTTAATTTTAGAAATCCAACCTTTTAATCCCAGAATCTGGTTTTATTAACATTGAAATTATCACATAGCCTTGTAAAAAGAATCTGCATTAATATTTGTACCTCTTTCATCTTGGCATCTAGGCACTCCTTGCCTTTGCCGATTTGAAGCATTAACAATTTCATCCTTTCTACGTGACTGTACAATGTGAATGGATTCCAAGTGTCTATCAAGAGCAGTAGAGATATTGGCATGAAGGGGAGAGCTTCGAAGACGTTCCATTTTGCCTAGTAAAGTCACAACCTGAGGGAAACATTTTAAATTTTGATAAGGCATGTAACCACTTGACCTGACCAACTTAAATAAAAACAAATCTTCATCGGGAGGCTGAGACACGAGAATCACGAGTTCAAAGCCAGCCTCAGCAACAGCAAGGCACTAAGCAACTCAGTGAGACCCTGTCTCTAAATAAAATATAAAATAGAGCTGGGGATGTGGCTCAGTGGTTGAGTGACCCCTGAGTTCAATCCCTGGTTACCCCCCCCCCCAAAAAAAAAAAAAAAAAACTTCAGTGAAGCATAATAGAGGTAAGAGCAAAAAAAGTCATTCAATAAATAAATGAATGTTTACTGTATCCTAGGACCATGATGGGAGAAACAAAAAATGGAAAAGTTATACTTAGTTGTATATGTTAATTCTAAAAACTTTCGAAGTTGATTACTAAGAGTCAAATATTAAAAAATGTCCACATCATTAAGAATGCAAATATAAAATCTGATACTGTTTTTGGCATATAAGATAACAGCCTGCAAATAAGAACACTAATAGCATTGTTAGAGGGTATTATGTAAAGGAAAAGAATTTGAATTAAAAGTGGGTAGCAAAAAATACAAAGGGAGTACCAAAAAACAAAGCAAACTCCAGGGAATTACTAATTATGTATTTCTAAATAAGAATTCATGGTAAAAGAAAGAAATGGATACTCAATAATAACAGACTTTATTACATTTATTTTCCTAATCCCTAAAAAGGTATTTATTCAGTTATAGTTATGGCATGTTTTTCCCTTCTCGTACCTTTTGTCAAATTTTATTTTTAAAAAGAGCAAGGTGGAAAAAGGAAAAAAGGATAGCTACTCTAAGTTGCTTAGAAAATTCTGAAATTAAAAATAATAGGAACATTGCTCATTAAATTACAATGTGACTTAACATCAGGATTCTTTTTTTAATATTTAGTATTTTTTTATTTGTAGATGGACACAATATATTTTATTTATTTTTTTTGTGGTACTGAGGATCAAACCTAGTGCCTCATGTGTGCTAAGCAAGCACTCTGCACAACCCCAGCCCAGGATTCTTTATATTTGTTTGAAGTGACAGTACTCTTCCAAAACAAAGGTATTTTGTAAAATTATCTATACCTACTTATCTAGCTTATCAGTATTTAATACATTGATGGATATACTTTAAAAAAATTTTTAAGTTATAGATGGACACAATACCTGTATTTTATTTGTTAGTGATGCCAAGGGTTGAACCCAGTGCCCCACACATACTAAGCAAGCACTCCACCACTGAGCCACAACCCCTGCCCCTTAATGGATACAGTTAATGTGTGTTGAATAACTCAAGAATGCAGGATTAAGAAAATGGAATAGGGCTGGGGATGTGGCTCAAGTGGTAGCGCGCTCGCCTGGCGTGCGTGCGGCCCGGGTTCGATCCTCAGCACCACATACCAACAAAGATGTTGTGTCCGCCGAGAACTAAGAAAAAATAAATAAATATTAAAAATTCTCTCTCTCTCTCTCTCTCTCTCTCTCTCTCTTTCTCTCCCACTCTCTCTTTAAAAAAAAAAAAAAAAGAAAATGGAATAAAAATTAAAAATTGAAAATGAAAATCAAATATGGCAATTCCCTCTTATTATCATCACTAAATTAGAAAACAAATATATATGTACATATATATTTAATTTTTTTATTTTTGTGATACCAGGAATTGAACTACTATGCTATATCCCCAGCCCTTTTTATTTTTCATTTTGAGATAGAGTCTTGCTAAGTTGCTTAGGGCCTCCATAAGTTGCTAATAAGGCTATCCTACAAACCTTTAATCCTCCTGCCTCAGTTTTCCAAGATGCTGGGATTACAGGCATGTGCCACCATACCAAGCTGGATTTTACTTTTAAAAACATACTTTCTGCTAGTTATGGGGGCACAAGCCTATAATCCCAGCATCTCTGGAAGCTGAGGCAGGATGATCATAAATTCAAGGCCAGCTTGGAAAATTTAGTGAGACCCTGCCTCAAAATGGAAAATAAGAAGGGCTGGGGATGTAGCTCAGTGGTCGAGTGTCTCTGAGTTCAGTCCCTGGTACCTTGGAAAAATAAAAAATAAAAATTCTGTGAGAGTTAGTTTCATTGCCAAAATAAGGAAAAAAGTGAGTTTGAAGAGGAACCAATTAAATTACACAAATTACTTTAAAATTTTCCTTTTCCTGAATATTAATCAGAGTTCTTTCTAGAACCAAACAGAAAAGAATATTTCAGAGTTAACATACTATTATTAATTTAAAATGCTTCAGGGGCTGGGGTTGTAGTTCAGTGGTAGAGTGCTTGCCTAGGATGGGTGAGGCCCTGGGTTTGATCCTCAGTACCACACTAAAATAAATAAATAAATAAACAACAAAAATTAAATTCTAAAAAAAAAAAATCCTTCAGAACTTTACGTGCTGAAAAGTTTTAAAATTTTAACAAGCAATTTAAAACTCCACTATTGTAAGTTTTTATAGCTTACTCTGGCTTGTTCTCGAAGTTCATCCACAATTAAGCGATCAACTCTAGATGGGTTGGAGGTCAGCCTTGGAATTGGAGTATTGTTAGTACTGGATACTTTTTTCCCTGGATAATTCTTGGCAAGAGCTAATTCAGTCTGTAAAAAAATGTATATAATCATTAGATGCTGAATTTCCTAAATATAATTCAACTGTGAATAATATTTTTCATAGTCCTAAGAAATAAATGGAAAATTACTCCTTTAAATAAAAATCTGATTTGGTATTAAAAGGCAGTAAATATAAACCACAGTACGACAGTATCTTTCTGTTCCAATACATATAAAATAATTGAATACTCCAACAATTTAATATTGATAGAATTCATACAGGCGTGGTAGTACACGTCCATAATCCCAGCAATTTGGAAGGCTGAAGCACAAGGGTCACAAGTTCAAAACCAGCCTCAGCAACTTAGTGAGGCCCTAAATAAAAAAACAAAAAGGGCTGGGGATATGGCTCAATAGTAAAGCACCCATGGATTCAACCCCGGTACAAAAAAAAAAAAGAAATAGAATTCAAAGAAACTTAACCCAATAAGAGAAACAAATATACTTCAGAGACAATTTTTTTTACAAATGTACTTTTTAGTTTTCGATGGACACAATACCTTTATTTTATTTATTTTTATGTGGTGCTGAGGATGAACCCGTGCTTCACACATTCCAGGCAAGCACTCTACCACTGAGCCACAACCCCAGCCCCCAGAGACAAATTTTTAAAATTAGAATATGGATAACAGTTATTTTTAAAACTCAACCTTTAGTCTTTAAATAACCTAGATAATTCTTTATAGTTGTGAACCTAAATACTGTACATTATAGAAGAATTCAGCTTAAAAAAAAAAAGGTAAGTACTTTTTTCTTGTTACTGGAAAATGAACCCAGGTACTTTAACTACTGAGCCATATCCCCAGCCCTTTTTTATTTTGAAACTGGTTCTCACCAAGTTGCTGAGACTGGCCTCATTGAGATCCTCCTGTCTCAACCTTCAGAGTCACTGCGATTATAAACATGTGCCATCACACCTGGCAAGGCAAATATTTTTGAACTACACCAAGGTAAAGTAAAAATTGGCAGAGGAAATATACTAAATTACTCCTAAATGGATAACTCTGTTACCTTTTTTCTCTCCTTTTCTAATGCTCTCCATTGTTCATAGCACTCTTCTAGACGAATATGAAGTTCACTGGCTGGTCCACTTCGAGTTTTAATTGGTCTTTGAAATCCAAAAGTTGGCACGAAACCAGAAAAGGAATTATCACCATACATCATATCATTAAAATAAGGGTATAAATGGCTTAAGTCATCATAAGAAAACAAATCATAGGAATCCAACAGTGGAACAACTGAATGGCCAAATGGGTGGGTGGATCTTAGGGGAAACCCATTTGAACCAAGTTGTTGAAAACCCTGATTATGCCTTAAATCTCCCATCATATAATTATTAGAAAAGCATGATGCCTGTGTGCGATTCACACGGCTATTAATATTGCTGTCTCCACTTCCTTGTCGGTGGCTATTAAAATGACCCTGTGACTCCAATAGATCTTGATATGTGTTTTGAGATAAGCCATCTAAATGCTTTGGACCTTCCTCAGGATCATAATGTCCACTCTGGGGCTTGGCTTGAAAATTATGTTTGTTTACATTTTCAATGATCCCATACTGCTGAGCTGAATAATTATCACAAAATCCATTTGGCTGCTTTATTTTTTTATCTGTAACCGATTCAAAGAGATTTTCTTCTCCAGTCTTTGTCAGTCCTTCCATGTGATTGACAGATTGAATTCTTTCTGCACCATTGTAACTGAAATCAAAACTAGAAAATGCTGAAGGGTTTTCTTGGCAATACTTCTGAAATAAATTGCTATTTGGGGTTAAATTTGTGGATGATAGCTGGGGGAAATCTGAAGAATGGTTAGAACCTTTTGAAGCTGCACTTAAATGACTATTTAATTTCATCAAGTTACCTTGATTTCTATAAGGAACAGGAGTGTTATTTTTTGTTTGAATATTCATCCAAGTTGGTCTGTTTAAATTGATACCTCCTGAAGATGTTGCTGAGTTTGATAATAAATTCACTGATTTAAAATACTCAGAATTTGGGGGATCAGGCTTAGCAAATTGTTGCTTTTCTGTGACATTAGCAAAATCATTATTAGCTGGACAAGCTGTGTGAGGTTTTAGTCCATACTCTGATTTTAAGCCAAAATCAGCTGTGAATGCTGCTGCTTCCTTTGCAAACTGTTTTTCAGTTAAATGTGGTGTGGTTTTTGGAAATGTGAAATTCTGCTGGTCAGGCATTGTCTCCTCCATTTTTTTCTGATTTGCTGGTTTAACCTGAAATAACTTTGTATAGGCATCTGCTTCTACAGTTGGTGTTTCCGGTGTGCCATTGGCTAATTTTTTACCATCCTGGACACTAAAATTTGAACATTTACTAAGCTTAGCCTTGTTAGGATGAGCATATTCTGGGTATCTACAATAATCTGCATTTTCATTGTATCTATTAAATTGGGAAAGAAATATCTCTGCTCTTTTTTGTTGTAATGGTGCTTCAAGACCTTTAGCACATATTTTCTCTCTTCCATAAGGGTAAGTATCAATTCCTGATTCTTTCATGATATCAGACAGACCAGTTTGTGGTGTAAAACAGTTTTTGATAAATGGATATTCTTGGAATGTTGCCTTAGCTGTATCATTTGTCTGAATATTGTAACAGTTAGAATGATCACTTCTTGAGGGGTATATCCATTGTTCTTCAAGGTCTAATCCAGTAAATCCATGATAAAGTTCATCTATTTTTTGTTGTGGTGTGAGATTACTATTATGCAAGTATTGCTTTTCCACTGCTGACACAGATTCACCACTATAAAAGGCTTGCTGAGAGATAGCTGTATCTATTGGCCTTTTGGTTTCTGTCAAGAGATCATGGTGATCTACAAATCTGCTTGTGTTCATTGGCCAAACTGACTTTAAGTTGGTCGAGCAGGTCCTAGAACAAGTAAATATATTTAATTACAACTTAAGTTTTAAAGACTATTTTCTCAGGGAAAAAGGCAGGAAAAACTCTCATAAACATTTATCTTCCCCCTACCCTCACCATTTTCAAATATTTTCCAACCCTGCCTTAAAAGCTGCCATTAACTCCAAATAATTAACATGTGAAATACGCTATATGCTCTATAAATATTCATGCTCCAAATAAAGTTATATCAACGACAGACCACATATGTCAGAGATTAAGATTATAATAGAGCTAAAAAGTTCCTACTGCTTAGTGACATGTCAGAACCATTATAACATCCCCATAGCACAAGACATTACTCACATATTTGTGGCATTGCTATAAACAAACCAACTGTACCACCACCAGTCACATAAAAGCACAGTGCATTTATCATGCACATTATAAAACTAGACAGTGATGGTGTCTTTGACTGGTTTGTGTGTTCATTCTTCTATGCCTTTTATTGTCTTTTATTGTTATTTAGAGTGTTATACCACAAGCAGCCTCTATATCTTGTGGTTACAATGTCTATTGATTGCATAGGCCATGTTGAGTGAGTAACCTATACCATCTAGAGGGTGTGTAGGCACACTCTATGATTATTTACACGAAGGTGATATAGCAACATATTTCTCAGAACCTGTCCTCATCCTTAAGCAACACGTGACTGTATGCATTTTAATCTTTTGTTGTTGTTGTTGTTGTTTTGGTACTGAGGATTGAACCCAGGGATGCTCAACCACTGAGCCACATCCCCAGCCCTTTTTTTATATTTTATTTAGAGACAGGGTTTTGCTGAGTTACTAAATGCTTCACTAAGTTGCTGAGGCAGGCTTCAAACTTGCAATCCTCCTGCTTCAGCCTCCTGAGCTGCTCGGATGCATTTTAATCTTTTTTTTTTTTTTTTTTTTTTTTGGTACCAGGGATTGAACTCAGGGGGGCACTCAACTCCTAAGCCACCGCTCCACCCCTATTTTGTATTTTATTTAGAGATAGGGTCTCACTGAGTTGCATAGCACCTCACTTTTCCTGAGGTTGGCTTTGAACTCTCGATTCTCCTATCTCAGCCTCCCAAGTCACTGGGATTACAGTTGTGCGCCACCATGCTCAGCACATTTTAACCTTTTTTTTTTTTTTTTGGTGCTGGGGATTGAACCCAGGGCCTTGTGCATGCGAGGTAAGCACTCTACCAACTGAGCTATATCCCCAGCCCCTCATTTTAATCTTAGTATGTCTTCACTGTAATTTCCCAAGAGGCCTACTGCTGGCAACTTCAATGTCTTAGATGAACTATTTATCTATGGTAATCTAGTATTTTGTAATGAAAACAGATGTGTTTTGCTGTAATTATTTTTGAAATTAAAACAATTTAGTTGGGCTGGGATTGTAGCTCAGTGGTAAGAGTGCTTGCCTAGCACGCATGATGCACTGGGTTCGACCCTCAGCACCACATAAAAATAAATAAAGATATTGTGTCCAACTAAAAAAAAATTTAGTTGACCTTGCATGCACAAGGTCCTGGGTTCAATCCCCAGCACCACAGAAAAAAAATTTTTTTAGTTGATTACATATGTGAAGGATATTTCCCTATTTATGAATAAATTGGACAATATGGCTTCCACACTCAAATAAAACAATTATAACATACTTAAAAGGCTTCTACCACATGAATAAAACTCATGTATTTCTTCAATGAGTAATGAGTTTTATTCTTTGTGATATATACATATATTATACACACACACACATAAGCAACATGTGACTGTATACATTTTAATCTTAGTATGTCTTTACAGTACACATACACACACACGTCTTTTTTTGGTACTAGGGTTGAGATTGAGGGGCACTTGTTTAACCACTGAGCCACATCCCTAGCCTTTTTGTTATTTTGTTTTTAAAATTTTTTTCTTTTAATATTTTTTTAATTGTCAATAGACCTTTATTTAATTTATTTATATGTGGTGCTGAGAATCGAACCCAGGGCCTCACACATGCTATGCAAGCACTCTACGTCCTAGCTACAACTCCAGCCCTTAATTTGTTATTTTGAGACAAGGTCTCACTAAGTTGCTTAGGGCCTTGCTAAATTGCTGAGACTGGACTTGAACTTGTGATTCTTCTGCCTCAGCCTCCCAAGCCCACTGGGATTACAGGTGTGTACCACTATACCCAGCTGGAATTTATATTCTTTTTTTTTTAGAGAGAGAGAGAGAGAGAGAGAGAGAGAGAGAGAGAGAGAGAGAGAGAGAGAATTTTAATTTTTATTTTTTAGTTCTCAGCGGACACAACATCTTTGTTTGTATGTGGTGCTGAGGATCGAACCCGGGCCGCACGCATGCCAGGCGAGCGCGCTACCACTTGAGCCACATCCCCAGCCCCATGGAATTTATATTCTTTAAGCCAAACTTTTGCTCATGAATTCAAGGGAAATAGCTCTGAATTATATAAGAATAATTTTTTCAAGTGAAAGTTCTTAAGCAAATTGAACCTAAGACTGAATTTTCAATTGTATGGCAAGTATTTTAGCAAAATCAAGCCTTCTAGAAACAAATATTTGAATTAAGAAGTCTACAGTCAGGGGCTGGAGTTATAGCTCAGTGGTAGAGGGCTTGTCTAGCATGTGTGAGGCACTGGGTTCAATCTCAGCACCACATAAAAATGAATAAATAAAGGCACTGTGTCCATATACAAATTAAAAAATATTTTTAAAAAAGAAGTCTACAGTCAGAGGATTATTAAATAAATATTAAAGTTAATAATAGAGTAACCTAGTATATGTGAATTTAAAAATTATTGTACAATACAAAGGTATATAACATACTAACCCTTCAGCAAAATATGGCTGTGACTTATCTTGTTCTTCCAAAATGTTAGACACAAGTCCATATAAGTCTGTTTCACTGCCATAGTCATTTCTTTCAGTTTGAATCCTAAAAATAAATAATCATATGTAAACTATTTTATTCATGTTAAAATACAGCATGTTGATTTCTCCTTCCAGACATATTCTATCATAATTTTTATAAGATATTTGGTCTGACTCTATATCATTATTTCAAATAAGGGGGGAACAGAGCTCAAGAATATATTCTACTTTGGCATGGTGTCTATCCTACATAAATATTTCTCCTTCATTTCAAATTCTACATCTAGTTCACAATGTATGCTTACCTCTTATTTCTCCATAAACATACAATTCTCTGACTTATAGTATTGTAGACATAGTACCACAGCTGCTCCTGAAAGCATGTCTAGTCCTCTTATACATCATTCCGTCAACATTTGCTTAGTTTCTTAGTTTGTGATTTGAAAAATCATATTAACCTGCTGCTCTATTTTTGTGATTCTTTATATTGGACAAAAAAGTGAGATGTGATATGATCATCCTAGATTCCAGGGTGATTTTGCAGCTGACCCTTATGTATAACAGATTTTAGGATTATCCTTAAATCTTTGCCAAAGTAGTTGGAGTCCTATGTCCCTTGAAATCCCACCAGTAATCAATATTCTAATTCAAAATATAAAAACCATAAGGTCATAGAAAACTGGTATATTTAACTTCTTATGGTTTTTGGATAATTCTTTCCTTGAAATAATACTTTGTTTTAAAATGTTACTTCTTGCTTTTTGTGATTTATTTCCAACATTTCAAAGTATTGGGATATTTTAGAAATAAAAACACCTTATTTTTGCCTAACACTCAAATATTTAATTGATCTTCATAACATCAGAAGGGTAGGTAATAGGGCTGGGGCTGTAGGTCAGTGGCAGAGTGCTTGTCTAACGTGTGAGGCACTGGGTTTGATCCTCAGCACCACATTTAAAAAAATAATAATAAAGGCATTCTGTCCATCTACAACTACAAAAAAATTTTTAAAAATAAAAAATGTAGGCATTAGTAATCATTCAATTATTACTGTTTGAATGGATGATCATTAGAAGATATTAAGAAACCTGATTTTTGCAAGGCTCTATTACTTGCCAAACTATACACTTGCTAAACAAACTGTCTGCCATCAAGTCTAATACTTTTTTTCCTAATAAACTGTTATTTCACAAAAATTCAACATAAAAGCTTTTTTGAATAATAATGTATTAGGACATATCTAGGAAAATATTCAATGCTATACGTATCAAACTGTTAAAAAAGTGTTATTGGGGTGAGGATAGGATTAAGGTGAACTTTCACTTTTCCTGATATATATTTCTGTAAAGTTTGAATTCCTCAATAGCATGTATCAACCTAAAAATATTTTTGGAGCTGGGTATTGTGATGCATACCTGTAATCCCAGCAACTTGGGAGATGAGGCAGAAGTATTACAAGTTCGAGGCCAGCCTCAGCAATTTAGCAAAGCCCTAAGCAAAAATATTTTTGGAGCTGGGCATTGTTGATGCACACTTGTAATCTCAGCAACTTGGGAGAATGAGGCAGAACGATTATAAGAGACCCTAAGCAATTTAGTGAGACCCTGTCTCAAAATAAAAAATAAAAAGGGGCACTGGGGTTGTGGCTCAATGGTAGAACTCTTGCCTGGCATGTGTGAGGCCCTGGGTTAGATCCTCAACACCACATAAAAATAAACAAAGTAAAAAATTCATTTTTTTTAAGAGAGAGTGAGAGAGGAGAGAGAGAGAGAGAGAGAGAGAGAGAGAGAGGGAATTTTTAATATTTATTTTTTGTTCTCGGCAGACACAACATCTTTGTTGGTATGTGGTGCTGAGGATCCAACCCAGGCCGCACGCATGCCAGGCGAGCGCGCTACCGCTTGAGCCACATCCCCAGCCCCAAAGTAAAAAATTCATTGGCTGGGCTGGGGATGTGGCTCAAGCGGTAGCATGCTCGCCTGGCATGCATGCGGCCCGGGTTCTATCCTCAGCACCACATACAAACAAAGATGTTGTGTCTGCCGAAAACTAAAAAATAAATATTAAAATATTTTAAAAAATTCATTGGCAAGAACAAAAAAATTTAAATAGATAAAAATAAAAAGGACAGGGGATGTGGTTCAGCGGTAAAGTATCCCTGGGTTAAAGCCTCAGTACCAAAAAAAAAAAAAAAAAAAAAAAAGTATATATTATATATCTGTATACATATGGAGAATTAA
The DNA here is from genome assembly GCF_964194105.1 of Spermophilus citellus. Classification (NCBI taxonomy): domain Eukaryota; kingdom Metazoa; phylum Chordata; class Mammalia; order Rodentia; family Sciuridae; genus Spermophilus; species Spermophilus citellus. The sequence goes on along the minus strand of NC_138199.1, from coordinate 57,361,990 downwards.
TTATTATATATGCTTTCTAATAAAATCATCAGAGAATTTATCATAAATTTTAAATTTTAACATTTTTTAATTAATAAGATTCAAAAGTAACTCTTATTTGTTAAATTATAACAGCTGCCTTATAATTAAATAAAGTTGAATGTCATTCCCTTAAATTTCTCTTTTCAACAGGCTCCCATCCACCCTCTTTTTTTAACCCTCACTATACTAGCAGTGACTAGTATGTCACGTCATTATCATTATGATTGTAATATTATAAACTCAGGTAAAATACTTGCCATGTTAATTCTAGTATCCCCAGTAGAAGACTCTGTCACATAGAGCTCTTAGTTCCTTATTATTTATAGAATATAATCAAAAAACAATCTTAAAATTTTGTTTGGTAAAACCCTGTTTGTTGTACATTAGTGAAGGAAAAAAATTACTGAAAATGTAGAAGTGAATAACAAAAATCTAAAACTTTTAACTCTTTATTTTTTTTTTGGTACTGGGGATTGAACTCAGGGGCACTCAACCACTGAGCCATATCCCCAGCCCTATTTTGTATTTTATTTAGAGTCAGGGTCTCACGAGTTGCTTAGCATCTTGCCATTGCTGAATTTGGCTTAACTCATCTTTAGAAAAAGGAGTTTAAAATTTATTTACTAAAGATTCTCTCTAATAAACTTTACAAGTGATAAACTAAAACATAAATAAATACAAGGCTAATTTTAGACTTTCCTAAAAGTTTGATAAACATAAAAGTATAATGTCTCAACATTAAAATGCTTATTATGTATGGAACAGAAAGCTAATTACACCTTTGTTCCTGTGTAATAAAAAGAAACAACACATTTAGCTTGAGAAATCTAACTTATTAATTTACCTGTTCTTTACATTGATCTGGGAATTAGAAGATTGTTTAATATCATCTCCATAAGTAGACCATGGTGCATAGAAAAGTGAAGAATCTATAGAACTTGCATATTCTGTGGATGAAGAAAGTGGAGTGTAGGTCTGCCTTAGGTCTATATTGTCTTCATTCTGAAATTTTAAAGAAAAGTTTGTATATTAGACACATCAAAACTTTGTTTATAGCCTTGTATGATGGTGCATTCTCAGCTACCTGGGATGAGGCAGGATGATTGCAAGTTGGAGATTGGCCTGGGCAATTTAGCAAGACCCCGTTTCAAAAAAAACACTAAAAGGACTGGGAATGTGCTCAGTAGTACAGCATTTGCCTAGCATATATGAGACTATGGGTTTAATCCCTAATCCCAAGTACTACAACAATAACCAAAAAAAAAAAAAGGAAAGAAAGAAAGAAAAAGCCCCAACATTGTTTATTATAGAAGAATTTAGAATAACACAGGTTAAGAGTCTGGAGAATTACTTTCAAATCTAGACCTAGCTACTTAACCTTACTTTAAAAGTATTTTTTAAAATATTTTTTAGGTGTAGATGGACACAATACAATGCCTTTATTTATTTATTTTTTTATGTGGTGCTGAGGATCGAACCTGGGTCCCACCTGCGCTGAGCCACAATCCCAGCCCTTAACCTTACTTTATACCAGACATTGGTGAACTTTTTCTGTAAAAGGCCAAAAGAGTAATAATTCTGGATTTGCTGGTAAGATTTCAGTTGAAATTCATTAACTTCGTTATTCTAGCACAGACTATATATTAGCAAATATATAGTTGCAATAAAACTTTATAGAAATGTGTACTGGTCAGATCTGTAGATGATACCATATTATTTTAAATAAACCATACAAATTTTATCTCAATGCTTCCAATCTGTGAAAGATGTACATTTATAGAGAATTTTTTGAGTTTCAAAGAAATTATACATACACTATTATATTTAGTCAACCTTGTGACATTAGTATTATTTCTATTTCAAAAACAAGGAAACTATGGCAACAAGTTATTCAACCAATATAGGATAAAAATAAACCAAAACTCTAATTCTTCTTACTTTCAGTCAAGGATCTTTTATATAGCTATCTTTACTTTTTGGCTTACTTTTTATATCCAAGAGATATTGTAAAAATGAAGTCGTAAATAAAATGTCATGATTTCTACAGAAATTTTAATGCTCAATTAGAAGAAAAATTCTCTACAAACTCATTTTTCTTTTTCCAGTCAACTGAGTAAGAAGATAAAAAGTTTGGATTTTAAAAGTCTAATAAATTATTTAAAATTCTGCCTCCTTCCAAAAGGTATTAAGTGCTGTGAAAATAATTTAAAATTCAATGAATTTAACAGGCAACAAGCAAAAAAAACCTGCTTCATTACAAAAGTTTGGCTGGGCAGGCACAGTGGCACATGCCTATAAACTCAATGATTTAAGAGGCTGAGGCGAAAGGATCTTAAGTTTGAGGCCAGCCTCAGCAACTTACTGAGGCCCTAAAACTTAGACCCTATCCCAAAAAGAAAAAAAAAAATAATAAAAAAATTAAAAAGGTCTGGGGATATGGCTCAGTGGTTCAATCCCTAGTACAGGGGAGGAAAAAACTGAAAGTAGACTGGGGATGCAGCCCAGTGTACAGCACTTGCCTACCTACCTAGCATGGGCAAGGTATTGGGTTTAATCCCCAGTGCTGCAAAAAAAGGAAAGGAGGAAAAAAAAAAAGTCTGAAAGAACAGATTCACAATTTTTTTAAATATTTTTTTTTAGTTGTAGATTGACACAATACTTGTTTATTTTTATGTGGTGCCAGGGATCTAACCCAGTGCCTCACGCATTCTAGGCAAGTACTTTACTACTGAGCCACAACCTGGCCCCAGATTTATAATTTTTAACTCCTTAAACAAGGGAATAGTAAAACTTGAGATGTAATATCTACATCCTGACATAAACAAGATGGAAACAGTATTTTCTTATTCAGAAGTAATATAATTCTGGCTAAAAATGTGTTGATGTGATGCAGGGGTGTTTTGGGTACTAGGGACTGAAGGTGAGGCCTTTGTACACACTTTGCCACTGAGTTCCCAGCCACTATATGTTACTTTATTTTTTCTAAGAGGTGTTGTCCAGGTCGGCCTTGAACTCCAGGGCTCATGTGAGCCTCCTTCTCTACCTCTTGAATAGCTGGGATTACAAGAACATACCACTGCATGTGGTTAAAAATATTTTAAGTTGTTTTTAGTCTAATCAAAATTTATACAAGGAGAAAAGACACATTTATTAATCAAGGTATTTTAAATTTTGCGGGGCTGGGGTTGTGGCACAGTAGTAGAGTGCTCACCTATAGCCTGTGCAAGGACCTGGGTTTGGTTGTCAGCACCACATAAAAAATAAATAAATAAAATACAAAAGGTATTGTCGGGGGCTGGGGATGTGGCTCAAGCATAGCACGCTCGCCTGGCACGTGTGCAGCCTGGGTTCGATCCTCAGCACCACATACAAAGATGTTGTGTCTGCCGAAAACTAAAAAAAAAATATATATATATATATATATTAAAATTCTCTCTCTTTAAAAAAAAAAAAAAGGTATTGTGGGGCTGGGGTTGTGGCTCAGTGGTAAAGCAATTGCCTTGCACATTCGAGACCCTGGGTTCGATCCTCAGCACCACATTAAAAATAAATAAGTGAAATAAAGGTATTGTGTCCAACTACAACTAAAAAATATTTTTTAAAAAAGGTACCATGTCCAACTACAACTAAGAAATAAATATTAAAAATAAATAAATAAATAAAACTAAAGATATTGTGTCCATCTACAACTAAACTCCTTTATCTCTTTATCATAGGCCTACTTGGAATCTTTTTTAGTGGTTATTTGTCAAAAGTGACATAAATACTTGCTTATCATTTTGAAACAGTTACTTAAGTGTTAGGGAAGTAGCTCCCTGGTAGAGTGCTTGCTTAGCCTAGCATGAGCAAGGCCTTGGGTTCTTCTTACATACATCTTTTAAAAAAATGTTTTTTAACTTAAAAATGGGTCAGGTACAGGTGCACACTTGTAATCCCTAGTGATGCTGAGGCAGGAGTACCAAAAGTAAGAGGCGAGTCTCACCAAGTGAGCAAGAACCTGCATCAAAAAAAAGCGGGGAGGGCCAAGAAGTGGTAGAGTGCTCCCCTGGGTTCAATCTGCAGTTCTGCAAATGAATGAATGAATGAACAAAAAAAAGACAAACAAGTAAATATGAATAGTTGTTTAAACAAATGGAGCATCTTCAGTTTGTGTAATAGCAAATAAGATAAAAAGTGTTTGGAAATATATGTATTTCCAAAATATATATATATATATATATATATATATATATATATATATATATATATATATTTCCAAACACTCTTTATTTTATTTATATATATATATATATATATATGTATATATATATATATATATTAGCAGAAATGAAGTTTTGTTAAAGTGGGCTTATAAATATGGCAATGATAACAATAATAATGATAGCTACACTTATGTGTACTTATCTTCTGATTGGCCTTGAGTTAATTCCTTAACATATTTTAGCTGTATGGAATTAAATATATTTTGTAAGTATTCCTTCAAGTACATTTTATATTGTTAAACATTCTGGGGCTGGGGATTTGGTTCAGTGGTAAAGCGTGTGCTTAACACACACAAGGCTCTGGGTTGGAGCCCAACACCTCCAAAAAATGGGGGAGGGGAGAGGAGTATATAAGTTCTGAAAGTTAGAAAAGTTAAATCCTTGGGGCTGGGGATGTGGCTCAAGCAGTAGAGCGCTCGCCTGGCATGTGTGCGGCCCGGGTTCAATCCTCAGCACCACATACAAAGATATTGTGTGTCTGCCGAAAACTAAAAAATATTTAAAAAAAAAAAAGAAAAGTTAAATCCTTTTAAAAGAATATTTAATTTTTGTATTCTTGGATAAAACAAGCAAATAAGATAATGTGGATTTAAACATAATTCTATTTGAAATATCTGAATCCTTTTCAGTTAAAATATTTACTGAAAATATGTAAATATTTGGGGTGGACATATTAGGATAACTGTAAAATGTATCACTTTATATCACTGATATACTTCAAATAGTTCATTGAAATTAAATCCTAGTAAAATTTAATAGAATTGTAAACTTTACAGAGAGCAGCAGAAGTTGGAGCTAGGTTCCACTTGGGGTTTGTCATTTAGGACAAAAGTCTCTGTGCCTCAGTTTCTCAATCTGTACAGTGGGCATAATACTATATAAGGTTGTAATGTGGGTTAAATAATTTTGATATATTGTTATAATTCAAAGTATAACAATACCAACATTGATGTCCCAGTTAAATAATTTCAAATGAACATGACTTATATTAAGCCTTATTTAATACATTAACAAAAATAAATGTCATAGCATTTAACTAAGGACACTGTCAAAACCAAAGAATAAAGAAAAATTCACCTTTAAATGATTAAAACTATGTTTGAAATGAGAAATATATTTGCAATACATTATTTTTATTGTTGGTGGACACACAATATCTTTATTTCATTTTTATATGGGGCTGAGGCTCGAACCCAATGCTTGACGTGTGCTAGGCGAGCATTCTATCACTGAGCCACAACCCTAGCCCTGCAATAAATTCTTTGAAATTAAAAATGTATACTTTGGTCTTAGTAAGTATGAACTCATTTCTGATGTCATGTTATACTGAAGACAAGATGGAAACAAGAGTCAATAAAAAATCTTATTCCTGACCTTATTTTCAAAGTTAAGTAGGAACTGGGCACGGTGGTGCCTGCCTGAAACCCCAACAGCTTAGGAGGCTGAGGCAGGAGATCGCAAAATCAAAGCCAGCTCAGAGGCCCTAAGCAATTTAGCAAGAAAAAATAAAACTGGCTAGGATGTGTCTCTGTGGCAAAATGCCCTTGGGTTCAATCCCTGCTTAAAAAATAAAAATAAAAAATAGACACCTAAGTATGTATTCTTGCATATTTAAAATGTTGTAACCGGCTTTCTGGTCCTAACTGTGGAGCCATTTAAACACCCATGAATCATCCTGGGTGCATGAATTTGATTTAGAATGAATTGTCTAACCAAGGGTTGGGGTTATTAATGGACCTGCGATTTGTAGCAATCATAGAAGGAAGTGGAGCCAGTCAACATCACGCTGTTGAATACATCAGATAATCTGCTGCTGGTGTCGACAGTGAGGTTCCAGCAGCGATTCGCACCTCCACGGAACGCTACTTTAGGCTGCAGAAAACAAGGACATGGGAGAAAGTCATCACGCAGCGCAAAGCCAGGCCTAAACGGCCAGATGACTGTTCCATCTGGATTCTTCAACTAACTCAATTCCAAACGCTCTCAAGGAACACCAATTCGGTGCCCCAGCTCTGTCCCCGGGATTCCCCCTCACCCTCCCGCCCCGCGTGTGCCAGTCCCGCTGCGCCGCACCGACAACCCTCACAGGCCCACGACGCCAGCCTGCCCCAGCGTCTGTGCCACCCGACGGGTTCAAGGCGTCAGCGCTAGGTCACCACCAGGGCCCCGCCAGGGCATCGTAGCGACCCCGGACCCAGTCTGCCAGTCCACTCAGCCCGCGCAGGGACTCCTCGCCGCGGCCAACCCTGTCGCCGGGACCCCCCCCCCCCCCCCCCGCCCGCTCGCCGGCACAGACCCGGCGCCCCGTAGGTGCTCCTCACAAGCGACCCACCCTCTCCCGGTGGTCCCTGCCTCCTTAAAGAACCACACTTGGGGACGCGCCAGCCCGTCAGCTTCTCCTGCCGTCGCCATCCTCCAAGCCTGGCCGCCCCCACATCCCTGGGAGCCCGGCCCGTCACCACCTCAAATCCCTCCCTCAGGCCTTGGGGGTGAGGGGGAGGGCAGGTGTCTCCGTCTCTCACCTCCATGGGGACCCCCCAGCCCCTCCTGGACTAGGTACGGCTCCTGGGGTACGGGGTGAGGGAGGGCGTCGAGGCCCGGCTCCCTCAGCCTGCACCCCACCGCTGCCGCCCGGGGCGCTGCCTGGAGCCGGTCTGTGGGGGGGGCCGGAGCCGGGAGGGTGGGGCGGGGAAGAGGCCGTTACATTGCCTGCCCCGGCTCGCGACCCGGCACGCGACCCCGCACCGGCCGGCCGCGCCCCGCCCCCTCCTGTGAGGCTCACTTCTCGCCCTGCACCCCTCATTGGCCCGCTGCCCAGCCAATGGGCACCCGCCTCCAGGGGCTGTTACCCGCCGGAGACAGGGTTAAGAAGGGGCGGTTAGCCGACCTCGCTTTCCTGCAGCTTCTGAGCTTTTCCCGCTCAAAGTAAACGTGTTCCGGATTGGCCGGTATGGACAAGCACCAGCCCGATGATTGGCTGACAAGGCAGAGCCGGGAGCGGGCCTACTGTTGGAGAAGTGGTGATGGTGCTCGGAAGATTTGAGAAGGTGCGCAGCAACTGGCTGATAATCCTACAGCTATCCGCTGCACGCCCTATGCCAACATTTGCGTTTGTGCTCCTTGGTCCCTCCCCTAGTTCCCAGAATCCTTTGGAGCGGCCCAGAGACTTAACAGACCTTGTATCCGTTTCAGGGGGTGAGGAACCCTACTTGTGGAGTTGGGTGTTGGGAGACCTGCTTCTGAGAGCCGCCCTCTGTCCTAGGCCCAGGTTTTAGTGGCGGTGACGATGTTTGGGCGTTAATGTGACTCGTGAACAAAATTCACCCTGACCTTTACTTCACCCGAGAAACAAGAAGCCATTCCTGGCACCTACGAGCCGGTTCACACCCGCAGTGCGACTGGGGGTGTGATGTCTCAGAAATGCGAGGGGTGGTGTTTTTTTTTGTTTTTGTTTTTGTTTTTGTCCCCCGACAGTGCTGGGGACAGAAAGATGTTCGAGTTGAAATATGAAAGATGATAGAAGTAAATACAATGAGCACCTTTAGAATATATTTAAAAGCAAAACTTGAGAAACTCTCAAGGGAAAGATATTCTTGGTCACAAACGGAAATCGGGTAGGGCGGCAACTTATTAGCTCTTGATATTTCAAGTCGACGCAGCTTTGAAGTCAGAAAGCTGCCGGCTGACCAGGTTGAACAAACTACCCGTCTCTGCCGCACCCTTACATCACCGGTGCATTGCATTGACAGTGTGTTTTTTGTCCTCTTCCATGCACCCCAGAATTTCTAAAAATTGTGACTCCCCGTATGTATTTTTCTTGGCAAAAATACACATCAGATTGGTCCTTTTAGCCATTTTGAAGTATATGATTCAAAGGCCTTCTGTAAATTCATAAAGTTGTGCAACCATCGCTACTGTTTCTAGAACTTTCTAATTAATCTCCAACAGAAACTACTCAATAAACAATCACTCCATTCCTCACACCTCCAGTCCTTGGCAACCACCATTTTATTTTCTGACTTTGAATTTGACTACTCTAGCTACCTCATATAAGTGGAATCATACAATATTTGTCCTTTAGTGACTGGCTTACTTTACTAAGCAGAATGCTGGCAAAGTTCGTCTATGTTGTGCAGCAGTATGGGAACTTCATTCCTTTTTATGGATGAATAATATTCCATTATATGGCTATACCACATTGTATTTATCCATTCATATGTTACTGTACACTTGGGTTGTTTTCCAACTTTTTACTTTTTGATGAACATTAGTGTACAAGTATCTGATTAATTTTTTCCAATTTTGTGGGGAGTATTTAGGCAGGAGTGGAATAGCTGGGTCATTTGGTAATTCTGTTTAATGTTCTGAGCCACTCTATTTTCTGCAGAAACTGCACCATTTTACATTCCCACAAGCAATGCTCAAGGGTTCCAATATCTATATTCTCACCAACATTTATATTCCTTTTTTTTTAAAGTAGCCATATCCTAGAGAGTATGAAGTGATCTCATTGTGACTTTGATTTATGTTTTTCTAAGACTAATAATGTTGAGCATTATTAGTCATTTGTATTGCATCTTTGAGGACTGTCAATTGAAGTCCTTTGATCATTTCTTTGTGATGATACTACCTTGCTCAGTATTAGTATGTTGTGTTTTAGGAATAAAAATCATAGGAAATTTTAACATTCCTTTGAACTCAAGTGAATACATTAGAAAAGGAAACATTTTGGTTATGTAGCAGAGCAAATATTTAATATGTAGTTTTTTCTTTCAGCTCTTATATTCTTTTTTTGGAAGGTCTCATTTTGAACATGTGTATTTAGGGGTGAGGTAGTATTGATTCCACAGTCAAACCCAGAGATATACACAAAGTTCAGGTTAAAATGAGAGAAATACTCAAAACACTTGTTTTGTATTTTTTTCTGCCTTCATCTGAATTTTAAGTTTTTTGGGCTTTTTTTGGGGGGTGGGGTGGGGGATGATGACCTTTCTCCATCTATTAAATGTATCTACAAAGGAGCAACAATGAAAGACATTTTATGTAATAAAATTAATTACATTTTAGTAACTTTGATCCACTTCAGAAAGATAGTGCCCCAAGTAACAAACTCATTGTTTACCACTTACTATTTGGGGATACTTAAGAGAATCAGAATTTACAACTGAAAAAAAATTTCAGGTACTGGGGATTGGTGCTCTACCAATGAGCTACATCCCCAGCCTTCTTTACTTTTTTCTGAGACAGGGACTGGCCAAGTTCCAAACCTGATCTCAAATTTGCAGTTCTACTGCCTCAGTCTCCCAAGTTGCAGGGATTACATTATGCCCTGGTACAATTGAAATTTTTAAAAATTTTTTAAATTTATGGACATTTATTTATTTATCCATTTATATGCTGTGCTGAGAATCAAACCAGTGCCTCATGCAAGCTACAAACTCGGCCCCCAATTGAATTTTTCAAAAGATATTTAAGAGCATTTTTTGATAGAACTGAGAACAACTTAAACCCATTCCATCTGAAAAAGTTAGTGTAGAATGTAGATTTCCCCCCTACCTCTGGAAGACAGTGTACAATGTGGTATTCTTTAGATACATTAATGAGACCCATTTAATATTTTTACTAATACTTAAACATTTCCTTTTGTAACAAAACAAATCTGGGGTTTCATTTTTTAAAGAAGTCATTCTACCTCCTAGTAATGTTTTAAATAACATTTCATTAATAAGGTTTTCATTAATAAGAAAACTTTGAGTTCACATATTTAGTTTTGAAAATTAAAGGTGTACAGGGGCTGGGGTTGTAGTTCAATGGTAGAGCACTTGCCTAGCATGTGTGAGGCCCTGGGTTCAATCCTCAATACCACATAAAAATTAATTAATTAAACCCACCCTAAAAGTTAACAGCACAGTCCAATAGATTGGAAGCCTGGATAGAACAAAAACTTGGAACAACAAGGAAGCGGGAGCAGACACAAGTTCAATTTTTTTTTTTTAATATTTATTTTTCAGCGGACACAACATCTCCATTTGTATGTGGTGCTGAGGATCGAACCTGGGCTGCACGTATGCCAGGTGAGCGCGCTACCACTTGAGCCACATCCCCAGCCTGACAAGTTCAGTTCTTGAACAGGTGCTTATGATTGCTGCTGCCATTGCCTGAGGACATAAGACTCCAGCCCCTTCACTCTTATGAATCAGACTGATCAGCTATTTTCAAGGGAGTTTCCTGGTCTTCTGTCCCAGATTGGAGCTACATCATTGATCCCTCTTGTTCTGCTACTAGTTCTTCCAACTCTCTAGCCTGAAGACCTCTGTGGGACTATCTAGTTTTTGGTATTGTAAATCAATCTAATAAACCCTCTTTTTATAATCATATCTGCATATATATCCTGTTGGATCTGTTCTTCTAGAGAACCCTAATAACCCCTGATCCTACACTTATACAGCTTCCCCAATATCAGCATCCTGTGCCAAAGTGGTACATTTGTTACAATTAGTGACGCTACATTGACATATCATCAAAGTCCACAGCTTACATTAGGGTTCACTCTTGGTGTTGTACATTCTACAGTTTTGGATAAATGTATAATGATAGGTGTTCTTCATTAAAGTGTACAAAATAGCTTTACCACCCTAAATGTTAGCTGGGGAGCAGACTGAACAAATGTTAGCTGCAGGGTAGGCTGAACACTTGACCCTCACCCTCACCCATCTGGTTCCTTATTGTTTGTTTGCCTCAAGGCTGAACACTCAACCCCACTCAAGACTGAACACTCAACCCCATTCAAGGCTGAACACTCAACCCCATTCAAGGCTGAACACTCAACCCCATTCAAGGCTGAACACTCAACCCCACTCAAGACTGAACACACAACCCCACTCAAGGATGAACACTCAACCCCTATCAGACTGGTGTGATGAAAACCCACATCTAGCCCCTACTGGGTCTGCCTGAAGGCAGAAAATGACACCTTTAGCAACTACTATATGATCCAATCACTGTATGCCAACAAGGCAGCTTGCAGACACAGAGACTCCATTAGATTTTGGCTATAAAAACTCTCTCCTGCATCCCAATTGTTTCACCTCTTACACTGTCTCTCACACGAGCTTTTGGGAGACACCACATCTAAACCACAACAGCCCCTCACTGGCACTCACCACACCTCCGGTGCTCCGAAGTCCCACGTGGCAGGAGGCCCCTGACAGCACAGCATCAGAATGATCTGTCACCTGAGGGGCTGCAGCCACCATGCTCAGGGGATGAAGATTCTTGGCTTACTGAGCTTATTTCTAATAGGACGTGACAGAAAACAACTTCAGAATGTTGGATGGGGAGGATGAAGTGGTTCTGCAGTGTACCGCAACCATCCACAAAGAACAACAGAAACTATGTTTGGCAGCAGAAGGATTTGGCAACAGACTTTGTTTCTTAGAGTCTACTTCCAATTCCAAGAATAGAATGTGCCCCCGGACCTGTCCATCAGCATCTTTGTGCTGGAGCAGTCCCTCTCAGTGCAGGCCCTGCAGGAGATGCTGGCTAACACAGTGGAGAAGTCGGAAGGGAAATTCATGATGAAGAACGTCATTTAGGAAAGATATAAGCTTGGAGAAACTCTGGACATGTGCTGGAAAGGTGGCTTTGAAGAAAGAGAAGCAGAGCCCTCCTGTTGGCTGTGGAGTTTCATAGAAGTCTGTCATTCAGGTTTCTCAGATCTCTGGACCTGGTGCATCCTGGGCTACCCCAAGTGGACCGCTCATCAACAGGGAATTTGAGGGTTGGGGTGAAATGACAGAAGCCTCCTATAGACAAAGACATGGAACATCTTCTAGGATTTCCAATAATCTCGGCTCTTATTTTTCAGTGGAAAATATTATCATTACATTATAAGGAGGGGGTGTTACCTGCTAAACTAGGTGCATCAAGACCAAGGAATTTGAATGGAAAAAGTATTATAAGCAGCAGCAAATGTGGATAGATCCTCTCCTTGTAAATATTAATCATGAAATCGCGTCTGAATAAAAAAAGGCCGGGGGGGGGGGGGGGGCTGGGGATGTGGCTCAACCGGCAGCGCGCTGGCCTGGCATGCGTGGGGGCCGGGTTGGATCCTCAGCACCACATACCAACAAATGTTGTGTTCGCCAAAAAACTAAAAAATAAATATTGAAATTCTCTCTCTCTTAAAACACACACACACACACACACACACAAAAAAAAAAAAAAAAAAAAAAAAAACCCAACCTGTTTTGCTTGCTAAATCTGTATCTACTGTGTTCATCTTATTATCTCACCCCTGCCCCAGACTCGCTCCTGTGCCCTCTCAGCCTCCCGTTGGCCATAGGTAAAGGAAGGTTTGTCTTGGAATAGTTATCTTTGACAAAACCAGAAAGATGAGGTAGACTCCACTGAAAACAGGCATCATTCCTAAAGTAATTTATTGAGGCTTTGGCGGCTGTTAACTCTGGGCCCAGGAGTGAATGGCTTGTTTTCATACCTGACTAATTGACCAGGAGAGGCATCTGCATGCAACTAGAGTGATTGGAGCCACTTGGCAAGAGAGGGCGCCAAGTGCTTGCGCCGCACCGTGCACGCTTTGAGACCTACACCTGGAAGGCGTGGTTGAGCTGCTCAGAACCAGCTGGATGCTTTTTTTTTTTTTTTTTTTTTTGAGAATTTTAATATTTATTTTTTCTTAGTTCTCGGCGACACAACATCTTCGTTTGTATGTGGTGCTGAGGATCGAACCCGGGCCGCACGCATGCCAGGCGAGCGCGCTACCGCTTGAGCCACATCCCCAGCCCCTGGATGCTTTCTTGTCAAAGCCCCTTCCTGATTGTTGGTGCTGAGCAGGGAGATGTTGGTCCTGCGCTAAGCCTGATCTCCTCCCTTGGAAACCCAAGTGAAAGACACCAGCGCAAGACAATCTCTTGAGTGCCACGTGGCCGTCCTGCTTGTGGTCACTTGGCCTCAGTGGCAGATCAGTTTTGTCGTGAAGCCCCATTTCTCATTGTTATAATTGATTGACTGCTTAAGGGCGGCAGGATTGTTTGAGAGTCTCCTGCAGCTGGGGAACCCACCCTCCTCTGAGATATATTTTTCTAATATTCTCCCTAGAACCACTAACTTTTCTATTTTCCAAGCATTACTATTTGTATTTAAAGGTACACTTAAAAGCACCTCCACTTGAGATCTAAGCACACTGAAAGGGCTCCTAATACTATACATTTCTTTTATTGTTGTCTATAATTTCTAATATTGAGGGTATGTCTCCTTGTTGCTTGAAGTAAATAAACTCCTTTTTAGATTCCAGTGTTGAACTTCTAAAATGGCATGTGATGTCATAGATGTAAAGGCCATGGGAAAGTTCTCCTGCAGACTCTGACTTATTTTCTAAAAATTCATATAGTAATGACCTGGAATTTTGACAAATGTCCTTCATTGATTAGCATAGCATTTTTTTTTTAGAGAGAGAGAGAGAGAGAAAGAGAGAGAGAGAATTTTTAAATATTTTTTATTTTTCGGTGGACACAACATCTTTATTTTATTTTATTTTTTTTATGTGGTGCTGAGGATCCAACCCAGTGCCCCACGCATGCCAGGCAAGCGCGCTATGGCTTGAGCCACATCCCCAGCACCAAGCATAGCATTTTTGTACAAGCAAGATGGTCCAAAAACAGAACACCTTAAAATGCTGACATGTTGTATTGTTAATGAATACACTCCCCCACTTTCTCTCTCTCTCTCTCTTTTCTTTTCCTTCCCTGTCAATCAGACACCACTGTAATAAAGATCTCTTGGTCGCTCGAGTGTCATGGTCACTTTCCTTTCATTAAAAGTCCTTTGTGCTCCACCTACTCATCCCTTCCCTCTCCCAGCCCTGGTAATCACTGATCTTTTCACTATATCCATATCCATAGTTCTGCTTTTTCTAGAATGTCATATAGTTGGAATCATACAGTATATACCTTTTCATACTGGCTTCTTTCCCTAAGTAATATGCATTTAAATTTGTTCCATGGCTTTTCATGGCTTTATAGCTCATTTCTTCATTTTTTTAAAATTATTTTTTAGTTGTGGATGGACACAATACTTTTATTTTTATGTGGTGCTGAGGATTGAACCCAGTGCTAGGCAAGCGCTCTATCTCTGAGCCACAATCCCAGCTCATTTCTTTTAGCACTGAATAATAATTCTAGATGTACCACTACTTATTTACCAATTCATCTATTAAAGGACATGTTGATTGCTTCTAAGTTTTGTAACTATGAATAAAGCTACCATAAACATCTGTGTGCATGTTTTTGTGTGAACTTAAGTATTCAACTCATTTGGGTAAATACAAGAAACTCAAATGCTGGATTAAGATGAGAAACTTATGGGTTTTTTAAAAATATTTTTTTAGTTGTATTTAGACTCAATATCTTTATTTATTTATTTTTATGTGGTGCTGAGGATCGAACTCAGGGCCTTGCATGTGCTAGGAGAGTGCTTTACCACTGAGCCACAACCTCAGCCCAACTTATGGGGTTTTTGGTAAGAAATTATTAAACTGTCTTCCAAAGTGGCTGTACTGTTTTGCATTCTCTCCAGCAATGAATGAGAATTCATGTTCTATATCCTCACCAGCATTTGACACTGGATTTTGTGTTTTAGCTATTCCATTAGATGTGTAGTCATATCTTGTTGCTTAGTGTTCATTTTGGGTTTTTTTTTTTTTTTCACCTTTTGCTTTGACATACTGCTGACTCCCTAATTGCTGCTCTTGTTTTTCCTACTGCTCCAATTTCTCCACAAGTGGTTCTCAAAGTGTGATGCTTAGATCAACAGCATTGGCAGCATTTGGGAACTTGGTAGAACTACAGGGACTTTAATCTCCACTAACAGCTAATGAATGAGAAACTCTGAGGATGGGGCCCAGCAATGTGTACTTTAAACAGTTTTCTGGGTATTCTGATGTATGCTAAAGTTTGGTAACACTATTCTAGATCTGCAGTGTCTAGCATGATAACCTCTAGCCATGCATGGCTATTGAGTTCATATATATATATATATATATATATATATATATATATATATATATGAATTGACATGTGCTATAAGTGTGAAATATACCCCAGATACCAAAGAATTAGTGTGAAAGAAAACCACCTCATTAATAACTTTGATATTGGTTACATACTGAAATGATAATATTTTTGATATATTGAGTTAAATAAATTGTTAAAATTAATTTTACCTATATGGGTGTGGTTGCACACACGCCTGAAATCCCAGCTACTCAGGAGATTGAGATAAGAGGATTGCAAAGTTGAGAGCAGCCTGAGCAACTTAGAAAGACCCTGTCTCAAAAAAATTTAAAAAGGGCCAAGGGGTCGAGCACAATTCAGGAGCCACTTGTCAAAAGAAACTTACTTTATTTTTAGAACTACAAATGCCAAACAAAACAGCTCCTCAGGAAAAAACCCTCAGAGCCCAACTGCCACCACCGGCTTCCCACAAGCCTCTCCCCCCACACAAGCCTCACCACCTCCCACAATCCTCCTGCTCTTGAGGCTGATTGGCTGGGTTGTGTGGGCGGAGCCAAAGAAGTTCCCCAATGAGCAGCTCCGCAGAGGAGCCAATCAGCTAGATGTTGCTGGGGCTGCTGTGAGCCAATCATCAGCCGGCAGCTGGAAGTTTGCTGGCAGCTGGAAGTTTGCTGGGGCCGCTGTGAGCCAATCATCAGCTGGCAGTCTGAAGGGCAGGGAAACAGCCCAATGAACATCACCGCAGAGGAGCCAATCAGCTAGATGTTGCTGGGGCTGCTGTGAGCCAATCATCAGCTGGCAGCTGGTTGCTGGCAGCTGGAAGTTTGCTGGGGCCCCTTTGGCTGTGGCTCTCAACATCTCCCCCTCTCTGTTTAAACAACAAGCATGTGGCTTGGGGACCGTGCCTGCCTTAGGTTGTCCAATACTACATATGGTCCTTACCCGTCTTCGGATGAGCTGACCTCAGGGCGTCAGCCTCCTGTCTTAGGTTGGTACCATTGTAATTGGATCTTACCCGTCATTGACTACCGGTCCAGTATACAGCCACACCTGTGGAGAGGTCTTTGTCATGACAAGCAGAAGGGAGGAAGATACACCAAGGCAATTGACGGCTCTTGTTGGAAAAATTGTACAACCGATGACATCATCAGTATAAATACTCCAACACTACCACAAGTCGCTGCACCAACAGATAGTTCACAATGCATACAAGTGAGTTCACAATGCATACAAGTGACACATAGTTTAGGCAAGTTCTGTAAGCAGTTCAGTGATGGCTATTGCCGAAACTGTAGATTAGTTTTATCTTTGTCTTCACCAGCACTGGGATGAAGATAGGAATTCTAGCGATAATGGCTAAAGAAAAAATTATGTAACATTCCAGAAGGCACTAAAAGAAAACAATTTTCTTAACAATTTACATTATCTTGAAGAGAAAAGAAAACAATTTTCTTAACAATTTACATTATCTTGAAGAGAATTATTAAATATAATGAAAAGGAAAGGTGAAAGTAAACAAACAGATCTGTTAACCTTCTTTTTTGTTTACATATTAAAACAATTCTTAATAGTTATTTACCCAATTTAAATTAAACCATTTAAATCACGTGAATAAAAAAAAAATATTTGGATCCATTTTTCCATGAGCGCTCATCATATATGATATATGGACATACGTACATTCAAACATATAACACAAAACACAAGTGTGCACACATAATATAATACATACAACACATAACATAATAGTAAAGGCCTTATAACTTTTTACAGGTGAAATCTCCATTGCAATGTTTAAAAACTCTATAGTCAAAAAAAAAAAAAAATAGAACTGATCAGCAAAACATTAACCTAGGTCTGTATGAGCTCAAAAAACAAAATAGAACTTCATGATATGGGAAAGGGCAATAATAAAATAGATATTGAAAAAAGCATCCTGGTTCTGTCGCAGATGTAAGGATAGTCACATTGGAGTTTTGGATATCAGCTGTTATGGATTTGAGCCAAATCATCTTCTTTTTGGTCTGTAGAAATCGCTTTAGTTAATCTCTTTGGAATCCAAATCGGCTGTTGTTTTCCCTGTGGAAATACACAAATAGGCCCCCGACTCCAGACAATCACTGGGTCAGGACCTTAGTTAATCTCTCCGGAATCCAAATCGGCTGCTGTTCTTCCTGTGGAAACACACAAACAGACCCCCGACTCCAGACAATTACTGGGTCAGGACCTTTCCATTGTCCTGTTAGAATATCTTTCCAAAGTACCTTGGGCTTATGTACATTTTTTGGACACATATGCCTTTCTGCAGCACTAAGTCCTGATGAATCCAAATTTAAAAAGTTTAGAGTAAAAAGGGTTATTTTAAGTTTATCTTTGGGGAATATATACCCCTTCCCAATTCCGTCTTTTTGCTTTAATAAGTACATTTTAATAGTTTGATGAGCTCTTTCAACTATGCCTTGTCCCTGTGGATTGTATGGGATTCCTGTTATATGAGTAATGCCAAATGATGAGCAAAATTGTTTAAAAGAGGTAGAAGTATAACCAGGGGCATTATCTGTTTTTAACTGTATTGGAATGCCCACAGTGGCAAAATTTTGTAAGCAATGAGCTATAACATCTTTAGTTTTTTCTCCGGCATGAAGGGAGCCCATCAAAAATCCGGAAGAAGTATCAACTGTAACATGCAAATATTTTAATTTTCCAAATTCTGGCAAGTGTGTGACGTCCATCTGCCAAATATGGTTAGGTATCAATCCTCTAGGATTGACTCCAAGATTAACTTGTGGTAAAAAGGTCACACAATTTTGACATTGTTTTATTATTTGTCTAGCTTGTTCCTTAGTTATTTTAAAACGCTTTTGTAAAGTATTAGCATTGACATGGAACCTTTTATGAAAATTTATAGCTTCTTCTAGTGTAGAGAAAATATGTATGTCATGTGTAGTTTTATCTGCTAAATCATTGCCCAAACTAAGGGCTCCAGGCATTCCTGTATGTGCCCTGATATGTCCTATAAAGAATGGATCTTTTCTGTCCCAGATTAAACTTTGTATAGTGGAAAACAAAGAGAAAACATTAGAAGAAGGGGAAATCCTACCAGCATCTTCAAGGGATATTATAGCGTTAACTATATACTGACTATCAGAAAATAAATTAAATACAGAATCTTTAAACATCACAAAAGCTTGTAATACTGCATTAAGCTCTACCTTTTGAGCTGATTGTTTGGGTACTAAAAATGTAAAAGTTTGATCAGGTGTAACTATTGCTGCTGTACCATTATTTGACCCATCAGTGAATATATTTGGAGCATTCATGATAGGTGTTTTTCTTGTCATTTTTGGAAAAATTACAGGATGCAATGACCAAAAAGACAATAAAGGATTAGATGGTAAGTGGTTATCAAATGAAACATTAGATTTGCACATGATTATTGCCCAAGTATTTAACTCATTAGCTAATTCATCAATTTGATTCATAGTATGGAGTAATAATTTTATTGGGAGAAATTCCAAATACTCCCTTTGCTGTTTTTATTCCTTTGAGTATTAATTGTCCTACAGCCTCAGGATACCTAGTAAGAATAGTGTTAGGAGAATAAGATAAATGTATCCATAATAATGGACCTTCTTTCCAAAATACTCCTGTAGGAATATTTTTTGTTGGTAGTACAATAAATAATACAGGCAAACTTATATCAATTCTATCCAAATGCATATTTTCCATATATGTTTCAATGATTTTTAATGCCTTTCTTGCTTCAGGCGTTAACATTCGGGGTGAATTTGGATCTGATGGACCTTTTAAGATATCAAATAAAGGTCCCAATTCTCCTGTTGGAATACCTAGATAAGGCCTTATCCAGTTTATGTCTCCTAATAACTTCTGAAAGTCATTAAGTGATTTGAGTTGATCTACTTGTATTTGAATTTTCGGTGGACGGACCATGGTTGAGGATAATAGAACTCCTAAATAATTAATTGGAAAATTTAATTGTACTTTATTGCTATCTCTAGATTATAATTTTTTAATAAGTTTGTAAGTGTGGCATAACATTCTAGCAATGTGTTTTTATCTTTGTGTGCCAATAACACATCATCCATATAGTGAAATATTTTTAGTTCAGGATTTTGATTTCTAAGTGGCTGGATTACTTTGTTAACATAAATTTGACACATAGTTGGGCTGTTAGCCATCCCCTGAGGGAGTACTTTCCATTCATATCTTTGATCAGGACCTTCATGATTTAGTGCAGGGATAGTAAATGCAAAACGTGGACTATCCTCAGGATGAATTGGAATTGAAAAAAACAATCTTTAATATCTATAACTAAAACATACCAAGTTTTTGGCAAAGCAGACAATTGAGGAATCCCCAATTGAGCAGGTCCCATAATGACCATTTCATTATTAATGGCTCTTAAGTCTTGCAATAATCTCCATTTACCAGATTTCTTTTTGATGACAAAAATGGGAGTATTATGGGGAGATACAGAAGGTTGTATATGTCCTTCCGCTAATTGTTGTTTGACCAGATCATGGGCTACTTGTATCTTTTCTTTAGTCAAGGGCCACTGAGGAACCCATACTGGTCTTTCTGATTTCCATGTAATTTTTATTGTCTCAGTGGCCCTTTGTGAAAATCCAACCCATGTCTGTCTGTTCCTTGATCTATTTGTATTGGTGCTGCTATACCTTGTTCTTGTTTTTCTAATCTTTTTCCTTTCCTAAAACCTTGTCTAGCCATAATAGTGGGTGCATTTTGATTGATGTTATTTGTTAATGTCAAACCTAATTGATCTAAGACATCTCGTCCCCATAAATTTACGGGAAGATGATCCAATACATATGGCTGTATAGTTCCTTCACATCCTTCAGGATCCTTCCAATCTAATACCATTGCGCTTCTATCGGGATTAGTCGCCACTCCTAGGCCTCGAAGCGTTTGAGTGGCTTGTTGTAATGGCCAATGTTTTGGCCATTCTTGGCGAGAGATGATGCTAAGGTCTGCACCTGTATCCAGTAGCCCATTAAATTCATGTCCTTGAATATTTAGTTTTAGCATGGGGCGAGAATCTAAATTTAAAGAAAGCATAGCCCAATCTACACCTGTGGAGCCTAATCCCTTGGAACCTCTTTCTACAGCATGACTGGAAAATTTATCATGTAGGCTTGGTATTATTAGTTACTGTGCTATTCTATCTCCTGGTGAAATTACTGATATACCCTTTGGAGAACTGGCTATAATTTTTATTTCACCTTCATAATCGGGATCAATTACCCCAGGACTTATCAAAAGTCCTTTTAGAGTAGAAGAGCTGCGTCCCAATAATAAGCCTACTGTTCCTTTGGGAAGAGGTCCTTTTACCCCTGTGGGAATAATTTGAACTCCCATCTCTGGAATTAGTACTGATCTGGTGGAGGCGCAGATGTCCAACCCTGCGCTCCCTCTGGTTTGTCTGATGAGGGATCTGATGGACAATGTGTCCTGGGCACTACCCTGATGGGGTTGCTGGGTTCCTCCAGTGCTCCGTATATTTGTGGTTTGGGGCCCCGGAGCATTGGGGCCTCCTGTCCATTTTTTGGCAACGGAGCCCGATGCCTTTGTCCACGATATTGTGGATAAACACCTTGTCCTTGTTCGTTTTTTAATGGAGTACCCTCTATGGTGGTTTGAGAACAGCATTCATTAGCCCAATGTAATGGAGTACCCTCTATGGTGGTTTGAGAACGGCATTCATTAGCCCAATGTCTCCCCCTACGGCATCGTGGGCAAATACCCGGTATTCTACTCCTTTGATACCTAGTTTTGTTAAACCCTCCTCCTATGGGGCAATTCCTTTTAAAATGTCCTGTTTGTTGACAATTGTAGCATGTTCTTGGCCTGGTATATAAAGCCTGTTTTACTGCAGCTGCCACAATTTGCCCTTGTTCATTAATGTCTCTGGCATCTAAAGCCTGTTTTACTGCAGCTGCCATGACTTGCTCTTGTTCATTAATGTCTCTACATAATTTAATATATGTGTTTAAATCTTCCTGTTTCCATGGTCTCATGATATCTCTGCACCAACGATTCGCTTGGTCATAAGCCAATTGTTTTATTAATGGCATTGCTTGTTCTGTATTCCCAAAAACTCTGGTAGCTGTTTGAATAAGCCTATCTACAAATTCAGCGTAAGGTTCATTGGCTCCTTGTATTATCTTAGATAATTGACCTTGTAAACCTCCATGTCCTTGTAAAGTCTTCCATGCCTTAACTGCATCTACAGCAATTTGTGAGTATACGCCAGGATCATATGCAATTTGTTGCTGCCGATCCTCATAAGGTCCCTTTCCTAACAACATATCTAGATTTCTCTGAGAATAACCAGCTGCTGCATTTCGCCTAGCCATCTCCTTGCAAAATTCCTCATTGGCAACCTTCCATAACAGGTATTGTCCTCCATTTAGCACAGCTTTACACATATTAGCCCAATCTGCTGGCGTCATGCTTAAGTTGGTAATGGATTCGACTAAGCTTACAGTGAAGGGTGCTTGAGGACCATAGGTTGTTACAGCCTCTTTTAGCTCCTTCACTGTTTTGAAATTTAAACCCTGGTAAATTCGCTGCCCTCCTACCTCAAATACAGGGCATACTTGAGATCCTGTCTCAGGATCCCAACTATCAACTGCGGGGGTTGGGAGTCTCCTAGCATATGGAGGTGGTGCTGTTGATATGTCCTCTGGTGATAGAATGCTGTTAGTAGCAGTCTCCTGTAGAGGTGGTGCTGATGGTTGGACACTTACGCTCTCTGATAGAAAGGTGTTATTAGCAGTCTCCTGTTGTAACTTTTCCCCTGATGGCTTTTTCTGCTCTAAACTTCCTTCCTCTGTCTCACTAGCTCGAAAGACCTTCTCTTTTACTTGAATCTTTATGTCTTCTCCTTCCTCTACCTTTGTCTGAACTGAAGGCTTTGGACTAAGTAAACCAGATACGAACGTCCACAATGGCAATGTGCCAACTGGCAGAGTCCCTGGGTTGTTCTTTTCTATTCTTTTTAAATCTTCACCATGATGGTTCCATTGTGATATATCTAACAACTCCTCCTTAAAAAGCCATGGGCTACATTGTTGTATTGTATCAACGTATGCCCTGACTGTTCTTGATTTTACTGCGATGCCTCCTTCCTCTAACAATTTACTTAACAGTCTTTCGGTTTGTTTTTTACTAATTGCTGATCCCGTATTTCTACTATAATACAACCCAACAAGATAACCCCAAACAAAACTGAGACAGAATGAAATAAAAATGGAACCACACAAAATCATTATGACAGCCTTTCTATCCTCCTGACATATGCATCCGTCCTTTCTCCCTATCTGTTCCTCAGACGCAAATAGTTTTTCCTCAGACGCAAATAGTTTTTCCTCAGACGCAAATAGTTTTTCCTCAGATGTGAGCGGTTTTTCTTCCGCCTCACTCATCTCCAGGGACAGGCAAGTTAAAACAAAAATGAAGCAAAACAAAAGAGGAAACTTAGAATGGCTATCCATCCTCTCGCCCTGCCCTCAGGGGCGAGCAGTTTACTTACCCTCAGTCGCTCCCCGTGCGAGCCACCAAATGCCGCACTCTGGCTGGGCACAATTCAGGAGCCACTTGTCAAAAGAAACTAACTTTATTTTTAGAACTACAACCGCCAAACAAAACAGCTCCTCAGGGAAAACCCCTCAGAGCCCAACTGCCACCACCGGCTTCCCAAAAACCTCTCACCCCCACACAACCCTCACCACCTCCCACAATCCTCCTGTTCTTGAGGCTGATTGGCTGGGTCGTGTGGGCGGAGCCAAAGAAGTCCCCCAATGAGCAGCTCCGTGGAGGAGCCAATCAGCTAGATGTTGCTGGGGCCGATGTGAACCAATCATCAGCTGGCAGTCTGAAGGGCAGGGAAACAGCCCAATGAACATCACCGCAGAGGAGCCAATCAGCTAGATGTTGCTGGGGCCGCTGTGAGCCAATCATCAGCTGGCAGCTAGTTGCTGGCAGCTGGAAGTTTGCTGGGGCCCCTTTGGCTGTGGCTCTCAACATCTCCCCCTCTCTGTTTAAACAACAAGCATGTGGCTTGGGGACCGTGCCTGCCTTAGGTTGTCCAATACTACATATGGTCCTTACCCGTCTTCGGATGAGCTGACCTCAGGGCGTCAGCCTCCTGTCTTAGGTTGGTACCATTGTAATTGGATCTTACCCGTCATTGACTACCGGTCCAGTATACAGCCACACCTGTGGAGAGGTCTTTGTCATGACAAGCAGAAGGGAGGAAGATACACCAAGGCAATTGACGGCTCTTGTTGGAAAAATTGTACAACCGATGACATCATCAGTATAAATACTCCAACACTACCACAAGTCGCTGCACCAACAGATAGTTCACAATGCATACAAGTGAGTTCACAATGCATACAAGTGACACATAGTTTAGGCAAGTTCTGTAAGCAGTTCAGTGATGGCTATTGCCGAAACTGTAGATTAGTTTTATCTTTGTCTTCACCAGCACTGGGATGAAGATAGGAATTCTAGCGATAATGGCTAAAGAAAAAATTATGTAACATTCCAGAAGGCACTAAAAGAAAACAATTTTCTTAACAATTTACATTATCTTGAAGAGAAAAGAAAACAATTTTCTTAACAATTTACATTATCTTGAAGAGAATTATTAAATATAATGAAAAGGAAAGGTGAAAGTAAACAAACAGATCTGTTAACCTTCTTTTTTGTTTACATATTAAAACAATTCTTAATAGTTATTTACCCAATTTAAATTAAACCATTTAAATCACGTGAATAAAAAAAAAATATTTGGATCCATTTTTCCATGAGCGCTCATCATATATGATATATGGACATACGTACATTCAAACATATAACACAAAACACAAGTGTGCACACATAATATAATACATACAACACATAACATAATAGTAAAGGCCTTATAACTTTTTACAGGTGAAATCTCCATTGCAATGTTTAAAAACTCTATAGTCAAAAAAAAAAAAAAAATAGAACTGATCAGCAAAACATTAACCTAGGTCTGTATGAGCTCAAAAAACAAAATAGAACTTCATGATATGGGAAAGGGCAATAATAAAATAGATATTGAAAAAAGCATCCTGGTTCTGTCGCAGATGTAAGGATAGTCACATTGGAGTTTTGGATATCAGCTGTTATGGATTTGAGCCAAATCATCTTCTTTTTGGTCTGTAGAAATCGCTTTAGTTAATCTCTTTGGAATCCAAATCGGCTGTTGTTTTCCCTGTGGAAATACACAAATAGGCCCCCGACTCCAGACAATCACTGGGTCAGGACCTTAGTTAATCTCTCCGGAATCCAAATCGGCTGCTGTTCTTCCTGTGGAAACACACAAACAGACCCCCGACTCCAGACAATTACTGGGTCAGGACCTTTCCATTGTCCTGTTAGAATATCTTTCCAAAGTACCTTGGGCTTATGTACATTTTTTGGACACATATGCCTTTCTGCAGCACTAAGTCCTGATGAATCCAAATTTAAAAAGTTTAGAGTAAAAAGGGTTATTTTAAGTTTATCTTTGGGGAATATATACCCCTTCCCAATTCCGTCTTTTTGCTTTAATAAGTACATTTTAATAGTTTGATGAGCTCTTTCAACTATGCCTTGTCCCTGTGGATTGTATGGGATTCCTGTTATATGAGTAATGCCAAATGATGAGCAAAATTGTTTAAAAGAGGTAGAAGTATAACCAGGGGCATTATCTGTTTTTAACTGTATTGGAATGCCCACAGTGGCAAAATTTTGTAAGCAATGAGCTATAACATCTTTAGTTTTTTCTCCGGCATGAAGGGAGCCCATCAAAAATCCGGAAGAAGTATCAACTGTAACATGCAAATATTTTAATTTTCCAAATTCTGGCAAGTGTGTGACGTCCATCTGCCAAATATGGTTAGGTATCAATCCTCTAGGATTGACTCCAAGATTAACTTGTGGTAAAAAGGTCACACAATTTTGACATTGTTTTATTATTTGTCTAGCTTGTTCCTTAGTTATTTTAAAACGCTTTTGTAAAGTATTAGCATTGACATGGAACCTTTTATGAAAATTTATAGCTTCTTCTAGTGTAGAGAAAATATGTATGTCATGTGTAGTTTTATCTGCTAAATCATTGCCCAAACTAAGGGCTCCAGGCATTCCTGTATGTGCCCTGATATGTCCTATAAAGAATGGATCTTTTCTGTCCCAGATTAAACTTTGTATAGTGGAAAACAAAGAGAAAACATTAGAAGAAGGGGAAATCCTACCAGCATCTTCAAGGGATATTATAGCGTTAACTATATACTGACTATCAGAAAATAAATTAAATACAGAATCTTTAAACATCACAAAAGCTTGTAATACTGCATTAAGCTCTACCTTTTGAGCTGATTGTTTGGGTACTAAAAATGTAAAAGTTTGATCAGGTGTAACTATTGCTGCTGTACCATTATTTGACCCATCAGTGAATATATTTGGAGCATTCATGATAGGTGTTTTTCTTGTCATTTTTGGAAAAATTACAGGATGCAATGACCAAAAAGACAATAAAGGATTAGATGGTAAGTGGTTATCAAATGAAACATTAGATTTGCACATGATTATTGCCCAAGTATTTAACTCATTAGCTAATTCATCAATTTGATTCATAGTATGGAGTAATAATTTTATTGGGAGAAATTCCAAATACTCCCTTTGCTGTTTTTATTCCTTTGAGTATTAATTGTCCTACAGCCTCAGGATACCTAGTAAGAATAGTGTTAGGAGAATAAGATAAATGTATCCATAATAATGGACCTTCTTTCCAAAATACTCCTGTAGGAATATTTTTTGTTGGTAGTACAATAAATAATACAGGCAAACTTATATCAATTCTATCCAAATGCATATTTTCCATATATGTTTCAATGATTTTTAATGCCTTTCTTGCTTCAGGCGTTAACATTCGGGGTGAATTTGGATCTGATGGACCTTTTAAGATATCAAATAAAGGTCCCAATTCTCCTGTTGGAATACCTAGATAAGGCCTTATCCAGTTTATGTCTCCTAATAACTTCTGAAAGTCATTAAGTGATTTGAGTTGATCTACTTGTATTTGAATTTTCGGTGGACGGACCATGGTTGAGGATAATAGAACTCCTAAATAATTAATTGGAAAATTTAATTGTACTTTATTGCTATCTCTAGATTATAATTTTTTAATAAGTTTGTAAGTGTGGCATAACATTCTAGCAATGTGTTTTTATCTTTGTGTGCCAATAACACATCATCCATATAGTGAAATATTTTTAGTTCAGGATTTTGATTTCTAAGTGGCTGGATTACTTTGTTAACATAAATTTGACACATAGTTGGGCTGTTAGCCATCCCCTGAGGGAGTACTTTCCATTCATATCTTTGATCAGGACCTTCATGATTTAGTGCAGGGATAGTAAATGCAAAACGTGGACTATCCTCAGGATGAATTGGAATTGAAAAAAACAATCTTTAATATCTATAACTAAAACATACCAAGTTTTTGGCAAAGCAGACAATTGAGGAATCCCCAATTGAGCAGGTCCCATAATGACCATTTCATTATTAATGGCTCTTAAGTCTTGCAATAATCTCCATTTACCAGATTTCTTTTTGATGACAAAAATGGGAGTATTATGGGGAGATACAGAAGGTTGTATATGTCCTTCCGCTAATTGTTGTTTGACCAGATCATGGGCTACTTGTATCTTTTCTTTAGTCAAGGGCCACTGAGGAACCCATACTGGTCTTTCTGATTTCCATGTAATTTTTATTGTCTCAGTGGCCCTTTGTGAAAATCCAACCCATGTCTGTCTGTTCCTTGATCTATTTGTATTGGTGCTGCTATACCTTGTTCTTGTTTTTCTAATCTTTTTCCTTTCCTAAAACCTTGTCTAGCCATAATAGTGGGTGCATTTTGATTGATGTTATTTGTTAATGTCAAACCTAATTGATCTAAGACATCTCGTCCCCATAAATTTACGGGAAGATGATCCAATACATATGGCTGTATAGTTCCTTCACATCCTTCAGGATCTTTCCAATCTAATACCATTGCGCTTCTATCGGGATTAGTCGCCACTCCTAGGCCTCGAAGCGTTTGAGTGGCTTGTTGTAATGGCCAATGTTTTGGCCATTCTTGGCGAGAGATGATGCTAAGGTCTGCACCTGTATCCAGTAGCCCATTAAATTCATGTCCTTGAATATTTAGTTTTAGCATGGGGCGAGAATCTAAATTTAAAGAAAGCATAGCCCAATCTACACCTGTGGAGCCTAATCCCTTGGAACCTCTTTCTACAGCATGACTGGAAAATTTATCATGTAGGCTTGGTATTATTAGTTACTGTGCTATTCTATCTCCTGGTGAAATTACTGATATACCCTTTGGAGAACTGGCTATAATTTTTATTTCACCTTCATAATCGGGATCAATTACCCCAGGACTTATCAAAAGTCCTTTTAGAGTAGAAGAGCTGCGTCCCAATAATAAGCCTACTGTTCCTTTGGGAAGAGGTCCTTTTACCCCTGTGGGAATAATTTGAACTCCCATCTCTGGAATTAGTACTGATCTGGTGGAGGCGCAGATGTCCAACCCTGCGCTCCCTCTGGTTTGTCTGATGAGGGATCTGATGGACAATGTGTCCTGGGCACTACCCTGATGGGGTTGCTGGGTTCCTCCAGTGCTCCGTATATTTGTGGTTTGGGGCCCCGGAGCATTGGGGCCTCCTGTCCATTTTTTGGCAACGGAGCCCGATGCCTTTGTCCACGATATTGTGGATAAACACCTTGTCCTTGTTCGTTTTTTAATGGAGTACCCTCTATGGTGGTTTGAGAACAGCATTCATTAGCCCAATGTAATGGAGTACCCTCTATGGTGGTTTGAGAACGGCATTCATTAGCCCAATGTCTCCCCCTACGGCATCGTGGGCAAATACCCGGTATTCTACTCCTTTGATACCTAGTTTTGTTAAACCCTCCTCCTATGGGGCAATTCCTTTTAAAATGTCCTGTTTGTTGACAATTGTAGCATGTTCTTGGCCTGGTATATAAAGCCTGTTTTACTGCAGCTGCCACAATTTGCCCTTGTTCATTAATGTCTCTGGCATCTAAAGCCTGTTTTACTGCAGCTGCCATGACTTGCTCTTGTTCATTAATGTCTCTACATAATTTAATATATGTGTTTAAATCTTCCTGTTTCCATGGTCTCATGATATCTCTGCACCAACGATTCGCTTGGTCATAAGCCAATTGTTTTATTAATGGCATTGCTTGTTCTGTATTCCCAAAAACTCTGGTAGCTGTTTGAATAAGCCTATCTACAAATTCAGCGTAAGGTTCATTGGCTCCTTGTATTATCTTAGATAATTGACCTTGTAAACCTCCATGTCCTTGTAAAGTCTTCCATGCCTTAACTGCATCTACAGCAATTTGTGAGTATACGCCAGGATCATATGCAATTTGTTGCTGCCGATCCTCATAAGGTCCCTTTCCTAACAACATATCTAGATTTCTCTGAGAATAACCAGCTGCTGCATTTCGCCTAGCCATCTCCTTGCAAAATTCCTCATTGGCAACCTTCCATAACAGGTATTGTCCTCCATTTAGCACAGCTTTACACATATTAGCCCAATCTGCTGGCGTCATGCTTAAGTTGGTAATGGATTCGACTAAGCTTACAGTGAAGGGTGCTTGAGGACCATAGGTTGTTACAGCCTCTTTTAGCTCCTTCACTGTTTTGAAATTTAAACCCTGGTAAATTCGCTGCCCTCCTACCTCAAATACAGGGCATACTTGAGATCCTGTCTCAGGATCCCAACTATCAACTGCGGGGGTTGGGAGTCTCCTAGCATATGGAGGTGGTGCTGTTGATATGTCCTCTGGTGATAGAATGCTGTTAGTAGCAGTCTCCTGTAGAGGTGGTGCTGATGGTTGGACACTTACGCTCTCTGATAGAAAGGTGTTATTAGCAGTCTCCTGTTGTAACTTTTCCCCTGATGGCTTTTTCTGCTCTAAACTTCCTTCCTCTGTCTCACTAGCTCGAAAGACCTTCTCTTTTACTTGAATCTTTATGTCTTCTCCTTCCTCTACCTTTGTCTGAACTGAAGGCTTTGGACTAAGTAAACCAGATACGAACGTCCACAATGGCAATGTGCCAACTGGCAGAGTCCCTGGGTTGTTCTTTTCTATTCTTTTTAAATCTTCACCATGATGGTTCCATTGTGATATATCTAACAACTCCTCCTTAAAAAGCCATGGGCTACATTGTTGTATTGTATCAACGTATGCCCTGACTGTTCTTGATTTTACTGCGATGCCTCCTTCCTCTAACAATTTACTTAACAGTCTTTCGGTTTGTTTTTTACTAATTGCTGATCCCGTATTTCTACTATAATACAACCCAACAAGATAACCCCAAACAAAACTGAGACAGAATGAAATAAAAATGGAACCACACAAAATCATTATGACAGCCTTTCTATCCTCCTGACATATGCATCCGTCCTTTCTCCCTATCTGTTCCTCAGACGCAAATAGTTTTTCCTCAGACGCAAATAGTTTTTCCTCAGACGCAAATAGTTTTTCCTCAGATGTGAGCGGTTTTTCTTCCGCCTCACTCATCTCCAGGGACAGGCAAGTTAAAACAAAAATGAAGCAAAACAAAAGAGGAAACTTAGAATGGCTATCCATCCTCTCGCCCTGCCCTCAGGGGCGAGCAGTTTACTTACCCTCAGTCGCTCCCCGTGCGAGCCACCAAATGCCGCACTCTGGCTGGGCACAATTCAGGAGCCACTTGTCAAAAGAAACTAACTTTATTTTTAGAACTACAACCGCCAAACAAAACAGCTCCTCAGGGAAAACCCCTCAGAGCCCAACTGCCACCACCGGCTTCCCAAAAACCTCTCACCCCCACACAACCCTCACCACCTCCCACAATCCTCCTGTTCTTGAGGCTGATTGGCTGGGTCGTGTGGGCGGAGCCAAAGAAGTCCCCCAATGAGCAGCTCCGTGGAGGAGCCAATCAGCTAGATGTTGCTGGGGCCGATGTGAACCAATCATCAGCTGGCAGTCTGAAGGGCAGGGAAACAGCCCAATGAACATCACCGCAGAGGAGCCAATCAGCTAGATGTTGCTGGGGCCGCTGTGAGCCAATCATCAGCTGGCAGCTAGTTGCTGGCAGCTGGAAGTTTGCTGGGGCCCCTTTGGCTGTGGCTCTCAACATCTCCCCCTCTCTGTTTAAACAACAAGCATGTGGCTTGGGGACCGTGCCTGCCTTAGGTTGTCCAATACTACATATGGTCCTTACCCGTCTTCGGATGAGCTGACCTCAGGGCGTCAGCCTCCTGTCTTAGGTTGGTACCATTGTAATTGGATCTTACCCGTCATTGACTACCGGTCCAGTATACAGCCACACCTGTGGAGAGGTCTTTGTCATGACAAGCAGAAGGGAGGAAGATACACCAAGGCAATTGACGGCTCTTGTTGGAAAAATTGTACAACCGATGACATCATCAGTATAAATACTCCAACACTACCACAAGTCGCTGCACCAACAGATAGTTCACAATGCATACAAGTGAGTTCACAATGCATACAAGTGACACATAGTTTAGGCAAGTTCTGTAAGCAGTTCAGTGATGGCTATTGCCGAAACTGTAGATTAGTTTTATCTTTGTCTTCACCAGCACTGGGATGAAGATAGGAATTCTAGCGATAATGGCTAAAGAAAAAATTATGTAACATTCCAGAAGGCACTAAAAGAAAACAATTTTCTTAACAATTTACATTATCTTGAAGAGAAAAGAAAACAATTTTCTTAACAATTTACATTATCTTGAAGAGAATTATTAAATATAATGAAAAGGAAAGGTGAAAGTAAACAAACAGATCTGTTAACCTTCTTTTTTGTTTACATATTAAAACAATTCTTAATAGTTATTTACCCAATTTAAATTAAACCATTTAAATCACGTGAATAAAAAAAAAATATTTGGATCCATTTTTCCATGAGCGCTCATCATATATGATATATGGACATACGTACATTCAAACATATAACACAAAACACAAGTGTGCACACATAATATAATACATACAACACATAACATAATAGTAAAGGCCTTATAACTTTTTACAGGTGAAATCTCCATTGCAATGTTTAAAAACTCTATAGTCAAAAAAAAAAAAAAAATAGAACTGATCAGCAAAACATTAACCTAGGTCTGTATGAGCTCAAAAAACAAAATAGAACTTCATGATATGGGAAAGGGCAATAATAAAATAGATATTGAAAAAAGCATCCTGGTTCTGTCGCAGATGTAAGGATAGTCACATTGGAGTTTTGGATATCAGCTGTTATGGATTTGAGCCAAATCATCTTCTTTTTGGTCTGTAGAAATCGCTTTAGTTAATCTCTTTGGAATCCAAATCGGCTGTTGTTTTCCCTGTGGAAATACACAAATAGGCCCCCGACTCCAGACAATCACTGGGTCAGGACCTTAGTTAATCTCTCCGGAATCCAAATCGGCTGCTGTTCTTCCTGTGGAAACACACAAACAGACCCCCGACTCCAGACAATTACTGGGTCAGGACCTTTCCATTGTCCTGTTAGAATATCTTTCCAAAGTACCTTGGGCTTATGTACATTTTTTGGACACATATGCCTTTCTGCAGCACTAAGTCCTGATGAATCCAAATTTAAAAAGTTTAGAGTAAAAAGGGTTATTTTAAGTTTATCTTTGGGGAATATATACCCCTTCCCAATTCCGTCTTTTTGCTTTAATAAGTACATTTTAATAGTTTGATGAGCTCTTTCAACTATGCCTTGTCCCTGTGGATTGTATGGGATTCCTGTTATATGAGTAATGCCAAATGATGAGCAAAATTGTTTAAAAGAGGTAGAAGTATAACCAGGGGCATTATCTGTTTTTAACTGTATTGGAATGCCCACAGTGGCAAAATTTTGTAAGCAATGAGCTATAACATCTTTAGTTTTTTCTCCGGCATGAAGGGAGCCCATCAAAAATCCGGAAGAAGTATCAACTGTAACATGCAAATATTTTAATTTTCCAAATTCTGGCAAGTGTGTGACGTCCATCTGCCAAATATGGTTAGGTATCAATCCTCTAGGATTGACTCCAAGATTAACTTGTGGTAAAAAGGTCACACAATTTTGACATTGTTTTATTATTTGTCTAGCTTGTTCCTTAGTTATTTTAAAACGCTTTTGTAAAGTATTAGCATTGACATGGAACCTTTTATGAAAATTTATAGCTTCTTCTAGTGTAGAGAAAATATGTATGTCATGTGTAGTTTTATCTGCTAAATCATTGCCCAAACTAAGGGCTCCAGGCATTCCTGTATGTGCCCTGATATGTCCTATAAAGAATGGATCTTTTCTGTCCCAGATTAAACTTTGTATAGTGGAAAACAAAGAGAAAACATTAGAAGAAGGGGAAATCCTACCAGCATCTTCAAGGGATATTATAGCGTTAACTATATACTGACTATCAGAAAATAAATTAAATACAGAATCTTTAAACATCACAAAAGCTTGTAATACTGCATTAAGCTCTACCTTTTGAGCTGATTGTTTGGGTACTAAAAATGTAAAAGTTTGATCAGGTGTAACTATTGCTGCTGTACCATTATTTGACCCATCAGTGAATATATTTGGAGCATTCATGATAGGTGTTTTTCTTGTCATTTTTGGAAAAATTACAGGATGCAATGACCAAAAAGACAATAAAGGATTAGATGGTAAGTGGTTATCAAATGAAACATTAGATTTGCACATGATTATTGCCCAAGTATTTAACTCATTAGCTAATTCATCAATTTGATTCATAGTATGGAGTAATAATTTTATTGGGAGAAATTCCAAATACTCCCTTTGCTGTTTTTATTCCTTTGAGTATTAATTGTCCTACAGCCTCAGGATACCTAGTAAGAATAGTGTTAGGAGAATAAGATAAATGTATCCATAATAATGGACCTTCTTTCCAAAATACTCCTGTAGGAATATTTTTTGTTGGTAGTACAATAAATAATACAGGCAAACTTATATCAATTCTATCCAAATGCATATTTTCCATATATGTTTCAATGATTTTTAATGCCTTTCTTGCTTCAGGCGTTAACATTCGGGGTGAATTTGGATCTGATGGACCTTTTAAGATATCAAATAAAGGTCCCAATTCTCCTGTTGGAATACCTAGATAAGGCCTTATCCAGTTTATGTCTCCTAATAACTTCTGAAAGTCATTAAGTGATTTGAGTTGATCTACTTGTATTTGAATTTTCGGTGGACGGACCATGGTTGAGGATAATAGAACTCCTAAATAATTAATTGGAAAATTTAATTGTACTTTATTGCTATCTCTAGATTATAATTTTTTAATAAGTTTGTAAGTGTGGCATAACATTCTAGCAATGTGTTTTTATCTTTGTGTGCCAATAACACATCATCCATATAGTGAAATATTTTTAGTTCAGGATTTTGATTTCTAAGTGGCTGGATTACTTTGTTAACATAAATTTGACACATAGTTGGGCTGTTAGCCATCCCCTGAGGGAGTACTTTCCATTCATATCTTTGATCAGGACCTTCATGATTTAGTGCAGGGATAGTAAATGCAAAACGTGGACTATCCTCAGGATGAATTGGAATTGAAAAAAACAATCTTTAATATCTATAACTAAAACATACCAAGTTTTTGGCAAAGCAGACAATTGAGGAATCCCCAATTGAGCAGGTCCCATAATGACCATTTCATTATTAATGGCTCTTAAGTCTTGCAATAATCTCCATTTACCAGATTTCTTTTTGATGACAAAAATGGGAGTATTATGGGGAGATACAGAAGGTTGTATATGTCCTTCCGCTAATTGTTGTTTGACCAGATCATGGGCTACTTGTATCTTTTCTTTAGTCAAGGGCCACTGAGGAACCCATACTGGTCTTTCTGATTTCCATGTAATTTTTATTGTCTCAGTGGCCCTTTGTGAAAATCCAACCCATGTCTGTCTGTTCCTTGATCTATTTGTATTGGTGCTGCTATACCTTGTTCTTGTTTTTCTAATCTTTTTCCTTTCCTAAAACCTTGTCTAGCCATAATAGTGGGTGCATTTTGATTGATGTTATTTGTTAATGTCAAACCTAATTGATCTAAGACATCTCGTCCCCATAAATTTACGGGAAGATGATCCAATACATATGGCTGTATAGTTCCTTCACATCCTTCAGGATCCTTCCAATCTAATACCATTGCGCTTCTATCGGGATTAGTCGCCACTCCTAGGCCTCGAAGCGTTTGAGTGGCTTGTTGTAATGGCCAATGTTTTGGCCATTCTTGGCGAGAGATGATGCTAAGGTCTGCACCTGTATCCAGTAGCCCATTAAATTCATGTCCTTGAATATTTAGTTTTAGCATGGGGCGAGAATCTAAATTTAAAGAAAGCATAGCCCAATCTACACCTGTGGAGCCTAATCCCTTGGAACCTCTTTCTACAGCATGACTGGAAAATTTATCATGTAGGCTTGGTATTATTAGTTACTGTGCTATTCTATCTCCTGGTGAAATTACTGATATACCCTTTGGAGAACTGGCTATAATTTTTATTTCACCTTCATAATCGGGATCAATTACCCCAGGACTTATCAAAAGTCCTTTTAGAGTAGAAGAGCTGCGTCCCAATAATAAGCCTACTGTTCCTTTGGGAAGAGGTCCTTTTACCCCTGTGGGAATAATTTGAACTCCCATCTCTGGAATTAGTACTGATCTGGTGGAGGCGCAGATGTCCAACCCTGCGCTCCCTCTGGTTTGTCTGATGAGGGATCTGATGGACAATGTGTCCTGGGCACTACCCTGATGGGGTTGCTGGGTTCCTCCAGTGCTCCGTATATTTGTGGTTTGGGGCCCCGGAGCATTGGGGCCTCCTGTCCATTTTTTGGCAACGGAGCCCGATGCCTTTGTCCACGATATTGTGGATAAACACCTTGTCCTTGTTCGTTTTTTAATGGAGTACCCTCTATGGTGGTTTGAGAACAGCATTCATTAGCCCAATGTAATGGAGTACCCTCTATGGTGGTTTGAGAACGGCATTCATTAGCCCAATGTCTCCCCCTACGGCATCGTGGGCAAATACCCGGTATTCTACTCCTTTGATACCTAGTTTTGTTAAACCCTCCTCCTATGGGGCAATTCCTTTTAAAATGTCCTGTTTGTTGACAATTGTAGCATGTTCTTGGCCTGGTATATAAAGCCTGTTTTACTGCAGCTGCCACAATTTGCCCTTGTTCATTAATGTCTCTGGCATCTAAAGCCTGTTTTACTGCAGCTGCCATGACTTGCTCTTGTTCATTAATGTCTCTACATAATTTAATATATGTGTTTAAATCTTCCTGTTTCCATGGTCTCATGATATCTCTGCACCAACGATTCGCTTGGTCATAAGCCAATTGTTTTATTAATGGCATTGCTTGTTCTGTATTCCCAAAAACTCTGGTAGCTGTTTGAATAAGCCTATCTACAAATTCAGCGTAAGGTTCATTGGCTCCTTGTATTATCTTAGATAATTGACCTTGTAAACCTCCATGTCCTTGTAAAGTCTTCCATGCCTTAACTGCATCTACAGCAATTTGTGAGTATACGCCAGGATCATATGCAATTTGTTGCTGCCGATCCTCATAAGGTCCCTTTCCTAACAACATATCTAGATTTCTCTGAGAATAACCAGCTGCTGCATTTCGCCTAGCCATCTCCTTGCAAAATTCCTCATTGGCAACCTTCCATAACAGGTATTGTCCTCCATTTAGCACAGCTTTACACATATTAGCCCAATCTGCTGGCGTCATGCTTAAGTTGGTAATGGATTCGACTAAGCTTACAGTGAAGGGTGCTTGAGGACCATAGGTTGTTACAGCCTCTTTTAGCTCCTTCACTGTTTTGAAATTTAAACCCTGGTAAATTCGCTGCCCTCCTACCTCAAATACAGGGCATACTTGAGATCCTGTCTCAGGATCCCAACTATCAACTGCGGGGGTTGGGAGTCTCCTAGCATATGGAGGTGGTGCTGTTGATATGTCCTCTGGTGATAGAATGCTGTTAGTAGCAGTCTCCTGTAGAGGTGGTGCTGATGGTTGGACACTTACGCTCTCTGATAGAAAGGTGTTATTAGCAGTCTCCTGTTGTAACTTTTCCCCTGATGGCTTTTTCTGCTCTAAACTTCCTTCCTCTGTCTCACTAGCTCGAAAGACCTTCTCTTTTACTTGAATCTTTATGTCTTCTCCTTCCTCTACCTTTGTCTGAACTGAAGGCTTTGGACTAAGTAAACCAGATACGAACGTCCACAATGGCAATGTGCCAACTGGCAGAGTCCCTGGGTTGTTCTTTTCTATTCTTTTTAAATCTTCACCATGATGGTTCCATTGTGATATATCTAACAACTCCTCCTTAAAAAGCCATGGGCTACATTGTTGTATTGTATCAACGTATGCCCTGACTGTTCTTGATTTTACTGCGATGCCTCCTTCCTCTAACAATTTACTTAACAGTCTTTCGGTTTGTTTTTTACTAATTGCTGATCCCGTATTTCTACTATAATACAACCCAACAAGATAACCCCAAACAAAACTGAGACAGAATGAAATAAAAATGGAACCACACAAAATCATTATGACAGCCTTTCTATCCTCCTGACATATGCATCCGTCCTTTCTCCCTATCTGTTCCTCAGACGCAAATAGTTTTTCCTCAGACGCAAATAGTTTTTCCTCAGACGCAAATAGTTTTTCCTCAGATGTGAGCGGTTTTTCTTCCGCCTCACTCATCTCCAGGGACAGGCAAGTTAAAACAAAAATGAAGCAAAACAAAAGAGGAAACTTAGAATGGCTATCCATCCTCTCGCCCTGCCCTCAGGGGCGAGCAGTTTACTTACCCTCAGTCGCTCCCCGTGCGAGCCACCAAATGCCGCACTCTGGCTGGGCACAATTCAGGAGCCACTTGTCAAAAGAAACTAACTTTATTTTTAGAACTACAACCGCCAAACAAAACAGCTCCTCAGGGAAAACCCCTCAGAGCCCAACTGCCACCACCGGCTTCCCAAAAACCTCTCACCCCCACACAACCCTCACCACCTCCCACAATCCTCCTGTTCTTGAGGCCGATTGGCTGGGTCGTGTGGGCGGAGCCAAAGAAGTCCCCCAATGAGCAGCTCCGTGGAGGAGCCAATCAGCTAGATGTTGCTGGGGCCGATGTGAACCAATCATCAGCTGGCAGTCTGAAGGGCAGGGAAACAGCCCAATGAACATCACCGCAGAGGAGCCAATCAGCTAGATGTTGCTGGGGCCGCTGTGAGCCAATCATCAGCTGGCAGCTAGTTGCTGGCAGCTGGAAGTTTGCTGGGGCCCCTTTGGCTGTGGCTCTCAACATCTCCCCCTCTCTGTTTAAACAACAAGCATGTGGCTTGGGGACCGTGCCTGCCTTAGGTTGTCCAATACTACATATGGTCCTTACCCGTCTTCGGATGAGCTGACCTCAGGGCGTCAGCCTCCTGTCTTAGGTTGGTACCATTGTAATTGGATCTTACCCGTCATTGACTACCGGTCCAGTATACAGCCACACCTGTGGAGAGGTCTTTGTCATGACAAGCAGAAGGGAGGAAGATACACCAAGGCAATTGACGGCTCTTGTTGGAAAAATTGTACAACCGATGACATCATCAGCAAAAATACCCCAACACTACCACAAGTCGCTGCACCAACAGATAGTTCAGAATGCATACAAGTGAGTTCACAATGCATACAAGTGACACATAGTTTAGGCAAGTTCTGTAAGCAGTTCAGTGATGGCTATTGCCGAAACTGTAGATTAGTTTTATCTTTGTCTTCACCAGCACTGGGATGAAGATAGGAATTCTAGCGATAATGGCTAAAGAAAAAATTATGTAACATTCCAGAAGGCACTAAAAGAAAACAATTTTCTTAACAATTTACATTATCTTGAAGAGAAAAGAAAACAATTTTCTTAACAATTTACATTATCTTGAAGAGAATTATTAAATATAATGAAAAGGAAAGGTGAAAGTAAACAAACAGATCTGTTAACCTTCTTTTTTGTTTACATATTAAAACAATTCTTAATAGTTATTTACCCAATTTAAATTAAACCATTTAAATCACGTGAATAAAAAAAAATATTTGGATCCATTTTTTCATGAGCGCTCATCATATATGATATATGGACATACGTACATTCAAACATATAACACAAAACACAAGTGTGCACACATAATATAATACATACAACACATAACATAATAGTAAAGGCCTTATAACTTTTTACAGGTGAAATCTCCATTGCAATGTTTAAAAACTCTATAGTCAAAAAAAAAAAAAATAGAACTGATCAGCAAAACATTAACCTAGGTCTGTATGAGCTCAAAAAACAAAATAGAACTTCATGATATGGGAAAGGGCAATAATAAAATAGATATTGAAAAAAGCATCCTGGTTCTGTCGCAGATGTAAGGATAGTCACATTGGAGTTTTGGATATCAGCTGTTATGGATTTGAGCCAAATCATCTTCTTTTTGGTCTGTAGAAATCGCTTTAGTTAATCTCTTTGGAATCCAAATCGGCTGTTGTTTTCCCTGTGGAAATACACAAATAGGCCCCCGACTCCAGACAATCACTGGGTCAGGACCTTAGTTAATCTCTCCGGAATCCAAATCGGCTGCTGTTCTTCCTGTGGAAACACACAAACAGACCCCCGACTCCAGACAATTACTGGGTCAGGACCTTTCCATTGTCCTGTTAGAATATCTTTCCAAAGTACCTTGGGCTTACGTACAAAGTTTATTTCTGGTGTTGTGGCACATTCCTATAGTCCCAGCTACTCCAGAGGCTATGGCAGGAGAATCACTTGAGCCCAGGAGTTCAAGGCCACCCTGAGCAACATAGTGAGATCCCATCTCAAAAAGAGAGAATTTATTCATTTTATTTACATGTAAACATAATGTTATTTATTTATTCAACAAACATTTATTAATACCTAGAAAATTTGCGGCACTATACCCGGCACAGGAATGACAATGATAGTAACATGAGATCCCTGCCCTCTCCCTGCCAGGAGACTGACAAGTCAGCAGGTGATTACATGCTATGGGAAAAGGCTCTGAAGTGATAGAAAAATACCAGTGACAGTAGGTGCTGGGAGCATGACTTCTACCAGTTCCATTGCTTAAAACTTTATCCTCTTTCCTTTGACTTCCAAGCCAAGGAATTGGTTCTATATTTTTTCTTAACTAAGTGAATTAGACCATGAAATGTTTTAAATTTCTAAAAATGAAAGACAAACACCTTGAACTATGGAAGGCACTAAAAATACTGTTTCCTATAGGGCAAGGGCTTCCTACTAGTATAGTTACTTCTAGGGTTTTTTTTTTTTTTAAAGATATACTCATTTTTTTTTTTTTAGAGAGAGAGAGAGAGAGAGAGAGAGAGAGAATTTTTAATATTTATTTTTTAGTTCTCGGCGGACACAACATCTCTGCTGGTATGTGGTGCTGAGGATCGAACCCAGGCCGCACGCATGCCAGGCGAGCGCGCTACCTCTTGAGCCACATCCCCAGCCCTACTTCTAGGGTTTTTGACCTGAAAATTCTTTGCCATATTTTTTCTTTGTGTTCACTTTTTTCCCCTCCTTTTTTCTTTTTCTTTCTCTTTTCCACTTTATCTTCTAGAGAGCTGGATAATTCCCAAATAAAAAAGTGCCTTATGAAATTCTAAGGGTGATTTATATATAAAGACAAAATATTTTTTAAACATATAAGTTCTTTATAAAAAAGTAGTCTCGGGCTGGGGATGTGGCTCAAGTGGTGGCGCGCTCGCCTGGCATGCGTGCGGGTTCGATCCTCAGCACCACATACCAACAAAGATGTTGTGTCCGCCGAGAACTAAAAAACAAATATTAAAAATTCTCTCTCTCTTTCTCTCTCTCCTCTCTCACTCTCTCTTTAAAAAAAAAAAGTAGTCTCATGCATGTTGAAAATATAATTTTAATTCCATTGCATGTTTCAGAATTCTCAGTCGTAATCCTCTGACAACTGTTGAAGATTCATATCTTTTTAAATTGCCAGCATTAAAATATCTGTAAGTATTACAACAATTTTAAACTCAAGATATGATTTCTGCTCTTCTTGTTTACTTCATCAAAGGGTTAAGTATTTTGTATTAATACTAGAAAGTCATAATTTTAATTTTAATTAGTTACTGGAGAAAAATGTTATGGTAAAGAAGAGTTAAGGAAGGATATATCATGGGGCAAGACAGCCATCAGAAGAAGGCAGCCATATTAAAGAACACTTACAGATATGGAACATGTAAACACATGTAAGAATATATTATTTATCCCAGAAAGCAAAGAGGAATACATATATATTATTTTTAAAAAAGAAAAAAAGAGGGGCTTGGGTTGTAGCTCAGTGGTAGAGCGCTTGCCTTGCATGCGTGAGGCACTGGGTTCAATCCTCGACACAACATAAAAATATATAAATTAAGATATTGTGTCCATCTATATCTAAAAAAAAAAAGAAAGAAATGATGCAATATGAAAATAAGAAGTAAGATGATGATTTAAAAAAGATGTAAGTTCTATTTTTCAATGCCAAGATCATTATTTGATGGTGCAAATAGTAAACTTACATATCTTCAATAAGAGCTTTATGGAATTATCTTCTATGCGAAATAAACTCTTAAGGCAGCTTGTTTTATGAGAAGCCAAAATAGAAGTTATCACATGTCCTTGAAATATTTTTTCAAGTATAGAATATTTATTGGGGTTCATCATGAATATCTTGGCTTTCTCTTTCAGAGACATGGGAACAACTCAAGTATCGCTTTCAACAATTGAGAATATCCTCCTGATGACTCTTGAATTGGAAAAACTGTAAGTTATTTTTTTTCTTAGATTTATTTTACTTGATTTTTTTAGGTCTCTTTTCATATCTTGAATTTAAAATTATTTTAATACATTATTTTCTTAACTTTATTGAGGTATAATTTTCATGTAATAAAATTCACACTGTAAGCGTACAGTTTGATGTATAGTAATGTAGTTACCACCACCTGATGATATAGAACATTTGTCATCCCCAAAATAGCCCCTTACATTGCTTTGCATTCATCCACTCCTCCTACACCAGCCCCTACAAACCACCAAATCTTTTATCTTTCCCTATAGTTTAAAATTTTCCAGAATGTCTTATAAATAAAATCATCTAGTAGTAGATTTTTAGCTTCTTTCACTTAGCATAATTCTTAGCATATCTACTATCAGAATAGAAGAGTTGCAGTTTCTCCATGTCTTCATCTAATCCTTGTTTCAAGTTATTCCTTGTTTCAAGGAATAATATTTTTTTAGCCTTTCTACTAGTA
The DNA here is from genome assembly GCF_964194105.1 of Spermophilus citellus. Lineage (NCBI taxonomy): Eukaryota > Metazoa > Chordata > Mammalia > Rodentia > Sciuridae > Spermophilus > Spermophilus citellus. Next base: position 57,320,186 of record NC_138199.1, on the reverse strand, counting down.
GGAATGTAGTGGTATCTCATTGTGGTTTTAATTTGCATTTCTTTAATAGCTGATGATATTTAATATCTATTTTTATGCATGTTTCTTCTCTTTATGCTTTTACATGTTCAAAGTGTCCAGATTTGGCCAATGTGATCTCTATTGTTGTTTAACCACACAATGTGAGTTAAACTAAGCTATTGTTTATGCCCAGAATAATGTCTACCATTTACCACTCTCAAACAGAATTGAGATATGGACTCTAGTAGTTGGAGACTTATTCAGATCCTTCTTAGAATTCTATCTTTCTGTGCACTCCTAACCCAGAGCAAGATTTTAAGTTGAAAGGAGATGTTTTTACTGTCACCCAATTCTAATTTCTTTTTTATTTAGGCCTTCCATACCCACTGCCATGCTTTCCTTTCTGGTGGGCATCTCCCTCCTCCTTCCTATATATTTACAGTATTCAAGAGCCACATGCCAGGCACCATGGCACATGCCTATAATCCTGTCTGCTCAGGAGGCTGAGGCAAGAGGATCATGAGTTCAAAGCCAGCCTCAGCAACTTAGCAAGGCCCTAAGCAATTTAGTAAGACCCTGTCTCAAAAAATAAAAAGGGCTGAGAACACGGCTCAGTGGTTAAGCACTTTTGGATCCAATCCCTGGTACAAAAATAATAATTAAAAAAGCAGTTTACCATTGGTTTCTTGTCCAGGCTATATGTATCAAGAACTCCTTTCTACACTGTCCTGTGGTAGCCTTGGACTGTTCTTCTACTACTCAAGTAACTCCTTTTCCATTAACTTAATCCTCTGTGTTTCTATTTATAGGATCTTACCTAGCCATTTGGCCTGCTGCCTCTGCCAGTTTAAAAATAATATTGAAGTTGTCTGCAAGACAGTGAAGCTGCGATGTGACAGTGCATGTCGGACAAACAATACACGTTGCCGTGAGTCTGAATTGCCTGATGAGAAATGTCTTAACTTTTGTTTTGTTATTCAACTTTTAACTGGTGATCATAGATTTTTTCAAACTAATGATGAAACTGCTTTATTTTTATTTATTTATCTAGAATTCAACTCCCTAAATTTCTGGATTGCTCTCTTGCTCAAAGTGAGGTTTTCAGCTATAATTTAATAATATAGCTATTCCATATGCCTAAGGATGAAGAGAAAGGAATAGAAGGGAGAAGGAATAATATTAATGGCCACACATGGTGTCCTGTGCTTTCTGCTTGGTACTTTGTCTTCCAGTGATAACTTATTCATATAGTACAATGCAGTTAGTAAGCTATTTTTTTTATACACTAGGTCTCAAGTGTCCTCTGCCTTATAGTGCAGGCATCAATCTATTTTGATCTGTTTGTGCAACTTTATAAAAGAGAATAAATATTTTATTTGAAGCCTAGGAGTTTCTGATTCTATAATAAGAAATTGCACCTAGACCATCCAACTCTGAACTTCTCTTAATCTCAAACTTTTCTATCCTCAGGTAATTCATGTGCTTTCAAATGTTTTTGTGTGTATTAGGTTTATTAGCACTAATTTCATGACTTTCAAAATGTGGTTGCTTTCATATCCAAATAGCTCAAAAATAGGTCTCTACCAGTGATCTTGGGCAAATTATAACTAATAGCACTTTGCTACTTATTACATACATATAACTTATTTTTCAAAATGATTTTTTACCAGTTACATTATTTCCTTTTCCCCCAGAGGTGAGCAGAACAAGTATTTTTCATCTCCATTTACAGATAAGGAAAACAAGATGGGAGGTGTCAAGTGCTATAGCCTTGAACCCAGGTCTTCTGTACCCAATTCTAACCCACATTCCTCTTTTGTCTCCAACCTTACCTCCTCTTTGACTCTCACCACACAAAAAATACTTTTAGTTCTCCTGGGAAAGAAACCAGCTATTGCTGGGTATGGTGGACTGCAATCCCAGTGGCTTGGGAGGCTGAGGCAGGAGGATTGTAAGTTCAAAGCCAGCCTCAGTAACTTAGTGAGGCCCTAAGCAATTTTGTGAGACCATGTCTCAAAATAAGAAAATAAAAAAGACCTGGGGGTGTGGCTCAATGGTTAAGTGCCCCTGGGTTCAAATCCCAGGTACCAAAAAAAAGGAAAAAAGAAAAATCCAGCTACACAATGGTACACTTGACCTCATGTAGTTAGAAGCTTTGGATGATTCCCAGAGCTAAAATTGCTAGTTTTCACATCTAATATGAAAACAGGGAAGGCTTCTGACAAAAATAGCTTTTCCATTACTGTACTTCAGAACCTCAAGTATTGTTTATCCAGAAAATGCTGTTATTCTGTAGATTTATTGCACATTCAGCATAGGCATAGAACCAGGCAAACTTAAAAATCTTTTAACTCACATCCCAGATCCCTGCCTTAATTTAGGGAAAGAACCAGTATGGATATGGTGGGGTTTTTTTTGTTGTTGTTGTTGTTGTTTTGTTTTCTGTGTAGAGGCATCTGTTATGGAGCCTAAGATGTATGGGGAACTGGGGCCAGGTGAAGGAACTGGGTGAGTAGGTGGAAAGGACATGTTCAGATGAGGGAGGATGTGTTAACAGAAAGAGCGGAGCCTGTGCTTTAGCATCTTGGTTCTTATTCTCCTTGGAAGAATGTCCTTTGTCATGATCATCTGTGATGGTGGCAGGAACATGACACACTGAAGAGGTGGATAGAGGAAGCCTTGTGCCCCCTCTGTATCTGAGCGGGGACAGCATGGGGTATGTAAATGTAAGGAGACACAGCTGATCTGTAGAGAATCTCTCAGAGCCCATGAATATTTCTCTTCTAGTCTTGGGCTTTTATTGAGTATTGGGCAATTGGCTGTCCTAAACAGAGTTCTTATATACAGTGTGGAATATTCTGAGTTAAGTAGCACTTTGTCAAAAAAGATGTCTTTTTTTTCTTTGTGTTGTTGCCATTTCATAGGTTTAATTATGAAATTATTTTTCTTTCTTCCAAATGACACTTAAATGTTTGGCTGGAATGTATGGCTGTGGACTGACAAAAAGCTGTCCATCAGTCTTCTGTTATCAAAAGTAGTCTCTTCTTTTTTGACAGTTCAAGATGCATCTGTAGGGAATGCAGAAGGATCATTCATGAAGGTGTTACAGGCCCGGAAGAAGAACACTAGCACTGAGCTTTCTATTGAGCCTGAAAAGCCAGCTTCAGATAAAAATGGTGTCACCTTTTCGGGATTCTTAAATGAACAGCTAGACTTCAATGATGAAAGTGATGTTATAAGTGCATTAAATTACATATTGCCATATTTCTCAGAGGGAAATCTAGAAGATGTAGAGTCAACATTATTCCCATTCATTAAACTGCTTTTTTCAAACGTACAAGATGGAGGTAATGCCATGGAATATTTGAAGAACAATACAAATAACTCCTCTCTTTCAACTGCATCCAACAATTCAACTTATAAAAACAAATTAAAGAAGCTTTATTTTCTGGAAAATTTGTTAGATGCAGAAATTCAGGAAAAAATTGATGAGGTGAAAAAAAAAAGAAAAAACTGCCATGCTTATGCAATCTAGGCTTTTAGGTCCCAAATTTAAACGCCAAATCTTTCGAAAGAAATTGGAAACTGCCCAACCACAGGAAAACAGCCTAGCAGAGATTGGGAGTGTAGAGAAAAGGCTGCAGAGAGTGAACAGAGTCCTCAAGGGGCCGAAGGGCATATGGAAAAGACACTTCAATGAAATGAGAAAACAGAGTATGGGAAGGAAACAGAGTGCCCGGGCACTTGCGGAGAATGTTGCCCAAGAAGGCAGGCTCAGGAGACCAATCCCAAGGGAACTAGAGCAGCTTCACAAGGTGTGGAGGCCCAGGAAGTCAGTGGGAAACTCCCTCCTGGACGCTTCATTTACAAATGAACGTAAGGCAGCAGTCTCTTCTTTTTTCAAACAATACTCCTTGGGCAAATCTCCCACCTCCAGCATTTCAAAATTACAGCCTGAGATTAGAAGCAAAACAAAAGACTTAACCTACACCCTTTTTGTTTTAGAAGGTGCAAATGCTCGAGTTAAAAGCAGGAAGGCTGATAAACCAGTCACGCGTTCCAAAAAAACTCACAGCTTTCATAAAACTTACCCTCTTGCAGCCCACAGAATACCCAAGGCCAAAGTGAGTCTTCAGAAAGGATAATTTGCACAATAGACTTGAAAGACCCCCGGACCCTCAAATCCCCCGTCCAAAAGAACTAGCGTCACACTGGCTGCAAAAGCAAGAGGCAAGTTTATTAATACACAGGCGCCTGCGGGTGCACAGCAAAACCTCAGCCGAAGCTTTGGTGAACTGGCACACCGGGCTTTGGGGTACAGATCTTTTATAGGGAAAAAGGAGTTGTTTTCCACCTAGTACAATAACAGATGTTTTTGAATCCAGCATACACGTCACTTAAAGGGTAAACTTGTTTTTCACTATGGTAAACTTGTTTTTCACTATAGGTTCCCGAAAAACTCATAAATCTCACAGGTTTACATTGTGTTTCCTCCCTGTTCCCGCTTATGATCCCAGTTTGCTCAAGCATGTCCTGTGATGTGGTCAGGGTGCCCTTTCTAACAGGTCATGTGGTGAGCTCACCTGTTTACTACATACTTTCTACTTTTCATAATCAGGCCTTAGGTTATGGGGCTGGGGTCTTTCAGACTGATGCTTGCAAAGAGGCCCCCATTCTCTGCAATAAGGAGCCTCATAAATTCCCCCCCACGAGGGGCCTTTTCATCTTTAGGAGACCTGAATTCTCAGGAGAATCCTTTCTCAGGATTACATGCTCTTTCAGAACCTATAGAAAGTGTTCCTGCAGAAAACAATACTGCAAAAATTCCTTCTGAAAGTATTATTTTTCAAGCAAACATTACTGTGTTGGATGAACCCACCTCTGAAAATGCAACCTATGAAAACGCTGCTGCAGAGGCTGTAGATTCTGCTGTGACTCCTTTCAACATAATGCCAACTGTTCAACAAACCAATGAGACACAATGGGAATACCTCAACGCGAACACTGACTCACAACCCAAGCCTGAAGACTTATCCTACCCATTGAGGGCATCCCCAGGTGATCAGTTTGAGATTCAGCTAAACCAGCAACTTCGGTCCCTCATCCCCAACAATGACGTGAGAAGGCTCATTTCTCATGTTATTCGGACTTTGAAATTGGACTGCTCTGAGCCCTATGTGCAACTGGCCTGTGCCAAGCTCATCTCCAGAACAGGCCTCCTGATGAAGCTTCTCAGTGAGCAGCAAGAAATCAAGGTGTCCAAGGCCAAATGGGATACGGACCAGTGGAAAACTGAGAACTATATCAATGAGAGCACAGAAGCCCAGGGTGATAACAAAGAGCATGAGGAGACAAGTGAGGTGAGGGCAACTATTGAACAAGAAGCCCAGACTTTTTCATCATTTAGGTTATACAATTGAAGCATTCAAGCAGGAAGACCAGGGGCTTCTAGTTCACATCTTGTCTTGGCCACATAACTTTGCCCAAGACAGTGATCCCCATTTTGTTCCATTAGAGAATAAAGTGGACTTAACACACAAGATAAACAAATAATAGGAAAAAAATGTGTGATAATAAGATGTAACATATTAAATTTGGTGTGTTCTTTAAGAAACTGCAAGCTATTCACCTGGAAGAATGGAAATTTTGAATAGTTAACTTTCATCCTTTCCAGTCTCTTTTTTACTTAATAAAAATTATTCTTTTTCTTACTTTTAGCTTACAAAAGGAGTCCCGGGATATGGTTATAACAACAAACTCATCTTGGTGAAAGGGTAAAGTTTCTAAGCTGGAAAGCTTGAATTAAAATGTAAAAGATTAGGTACTATTAAGTTCCTCTGTTACACCCAGATTCCTGAGATAGTTAAGACAACGCCCTACTGGCCATTCAGCCTAGGGCCCTGTGCAGCTTTGTCACAAGGCCCGAACCAATCAGTTTGAATGTGTACCCAGTTTAGAAGTGACCAATCACCCCTGCCCAGCCTGTTCCCGCCAATGAATGGACTAATCATGTATCAGAGTTGTTGTTCAATTTTCCCGCGCCTCATGATGATTTGTTCTGATGTATGCAAAGCCCCCCACCCTCTCCAAAAAGTGTACTTAAGCTCTGCTTGACCTCTGCTCTGGGCTCCGGGCTGCTCTCCCTTCTTGAGTGAGCATGGAGTCCCAGCGCGCTGGAATGGATCCAATAAATCCCCCTTGCAATTGCATGAAGCTAGTCTCGTGGTCTCTTTCTCCGACATTGGCAATATCTGTGACTATAGTGGTGACGATGAAGCCAGATTTAAAGTTAGGTAGTCAGTGTAGTTAGGTAAATCGGGTCTAATACCGAGTGAAATCTAAAATGGAGGCCATGCTGGGAATGACTCAAGAAAAACACAGGACAATGGAATGTTAATGGAGCCCAGGAAACAGCCCCCAACAGATTCGAAGATAGCCCATCACAAAGAAGTGTTAATAAACAGCCCCCAGCAAACTTAAAGATACCCCATCCCAAAGAAGTGATAATGAAGTCCTTCCTGCCCAGATGACTTCTTTGGCCCACCTGTGTCCCAACCCCTCCCACCTACATTCCATCACCAAAACTATAAAAAGGGGAACACATTTGCCCGCCAACTGGATTCCATCTCCTGGGTCCCCTTCTTCCTCCGGGAGAAGTCTTTTCTGCTGTCCTTTAATAAACTTCTACTTTCTACTCTGACCTTGCCTCGGCGTGCTTCTTTGGTGTTATTCTTCAACATCGGGGAAGCAAGGACTCGGGGAAGCAAGGACTCGTCACCGGTCAACAGTAGTAACAACGATTTTGATTATAATTTTCTGTCTGATTGAGGTAAGGACAACAATCAATTCAGGTTCCAGAATACATCTTATCATTGTAATAGATTTAGAACGTATACCCTGAAAATCAAAGCTCCTTCCCCACCTACTACTTGACATTTCTCTTCAGTCACTAACACTGAGTTATGCTTTGTTCTTTTATTGAAAAATATATTCTAGGGATTTTTATTTGTTTTACTTTTTGGTACCAGGGATTGAACCCAGGGGTGTTTGAACATTGAGCCACATCTCCAGCCCTTTTTTGTATTTTACTTAGAGACAGGGTCTCACTGAGTTGCTTAGTACCTCGATCAATTGATGAGGCTGGCTTTGAACTCATAATCCTTTTGCCTCAGCCTCCCAAGCAGCTGGGATTATAAGTGTGCTTCACAGTGCCCAGCCCCAGAGACTTTTAAAGGAACTTCATTTCCAGGGAATCTTTGAGAAATTGAAACCAAGAGAACAAGCTATAATTTCTTAAGAAATTAAGACTAATGTGGCCAGAGATGTCATCGTAGCAAAATTTATCCAACCCAAAACCATGTCCACAATTTGTTACTCTCATTTTTGTAAAGTTTTGATATACTCTCATTCTACCACTGATTTCTTTCCTTGTTACTGAAATGACAAGAGATGACTTCACTCTCAAGCAGCAGTCATTACCCTGGGGTAAAAGGAGAGGGCTAAAAGATAAAAGTGCTATATGTAGACTCAGTGGATCCACACAGCTTCCTCCTCCTCCAGTGTGTGAGGTATTGTCTGAGTAGGTGTTCAGTTAAAGCACTGCAGCTAAATTCTCATCAGGCTACTACAGAGCAGGTCCTAGTGATAATAGTATATTCCTGGCTTTGGCTTCTGTTTACCTTCTGTTTGCTTACATGATGGTTTATTACTTTTCTCAATAGGCAGGTTTAGAATATTAAGAGTCATTTAATAAGCTGACAATCTTGATTCTACCCTCCCAATTCAACCACCCAACTTAGCTAGTTTGCCTTTTCTACTGTAATAGCAGTCCTCCATTCCAGCCAGAGCAGCCTCTCCATATACCCGTCACACCATGCTCATTCCTTGCCTATCTAAAATTCCCTTACTTTGCCATGTCTGTGGAAGTTTTATGAATCTGTCAAAAACCAACTCAAGTTCATCTTTCTTCACAAAGCCTTCTCTGAATACCCCAGTTCTCCTGGACCTATGCCAACTATGAGATTTGTCTCCATTTCTTGAGGTGATTGTGAAGCTTTGTCCCTCCCCTCAGAATTTAAATTTTTGGTAAACAATTTTTTAAAAGATGGCTATAGGAGAGAGAAACACCAACATCTCTGCTCCATTAATGGAGTGGAACAGAGATATATAAGGATCAGATGGCTCAGACTTGAATAGAAACCTGATCAGAATGGGTGTTTTCAAATAAAAATCCAGTTCCATGTTGTTTTTCATTGTCCCATCACTACACAACCGAAGCAGGTACTTCATGGAGTATTAAGGTAATATGAAACCAAAATGAGTTTCCATTAGTATGATAGAAAGTACAACTCTGAATTAGTTCAAAGACATGTATTAATTAGAGGAGTAACTGTCTTTCAAATGATTGGAAAGGTCTCTTTTTCTTCTAGTATTAAAACTGGGTTAGAAAAATAGAATAAAGGACTAGGGGTATAGCTCAGTGTTAAAGTGCTTGCTTAGCATGCACAAGGCCCTGGGTTCAATCCCCTGTACCACACACACACACACACACACACACACACACACACACACACATGCACGTGTGAAAGAAAAACCAAATTAAGCCAGGAACATGAGAATATTCCCTTTAATTTTAAAAATTACATGCAGAAATTAATACTTGTAGCTCATAATCTTGAACTTGATAAAACCGTAAAAGGTCACATAATAATTATCCTACTGTCAGGAAAGACTATCTCAAAACCTGTCAAGATATAAAGTTGTATATTTTACTTATGAAAGTGAGACTCAAGAGAAAAGTGGGCAGGGTTAAAAACTCTAAAAAATTAAAATATAAGTCCAAAGGTTTAGAATTTAAACAAAAACTAGGTATTCAATATTATCAATTCTGGATTCTATTTATTCATACTGATAAGATAGCTAATATCTAATCAAGGCAATATTTTCCTTTTACTTTTCCTAGAGATTTATCCTGCAATAAAATACAATCTATCGAAAGACGTACATTTGAACCACTACCTTTTTTGCAATTTATGTAAGTTACAAGTATAACTTGATGATATTTGAAATTTTATAAACCCCCTTGCTACTCATTTGAAATTATGATTAAAAATTTATTAGTAAAATATATTAGTAAATATTAGTAAAATATTAGTAAAATTGCCTCAAACTTGCAATCCTCTTGCCTCAGCCTCCCAGTGTAAATTTATTTTTTATGCAAATGTTTACTTTCAAATACTGAAGGATATTTCTTCAATTCATTAAAGCAAGCAAACAGAAAACAAAAAGACAAAAGAAATAGGAAAAAAGAAAAAGAAAATCTGACTTTAGCTTAACTCTACTCAAGAATCATTAGTGTATTCCTACAGAACACTTTTTTTGGGGGTCACCAGAAATAGTACCCAGGGGAACTTAACCACTGAGCCATATCTCTAGCCCTTTTTATGTTTTGAGATACAGCCTCACTAAGTTGCTAAGGCTGGCTTTGAACTTGTGATCCTCTTGCCTCAGACTCCTGAGCTACTGGAGTTTATAGGAATGTCTTACTAAACCTGGCTAGAACATTTTTTTAGTTGTTTCTTTATAATTATTCATAACATTTTAGGATTCATTTTAACATAATTATAAAAGCATGTAATGTAATTTGCTCTAATTCGGTCCCTAGTACTCTCTGTTCCCCCTCTTCTCCTTCCCCCTGTTCTCTCCCTTCTACTCTACTGATCTTTCTGCTATTTACTTATAGTTTTTAAGAATAATTATTGCAGCTAACATCTATTAGGCTGCCAGGCATCTATGATCAGCATTTCATATTTAATCCTCATAATAAGCTTATGTGGTAAATGTTATCATTACCCCATTTTACAAATGAAGAAACTGAGGCACAGAGAGGTTATATAACTTGTCCTAGGGCCACCAAACTAGTAAGAAGCAAAGCTGGAATTTGAACTCATTTCTGACCCCAAAGCCCATATAAAGAAAAAAAAGGGGGGTGGGTTTAAGACAGAAGACAGATGTTACTTTAACCTTAGCTTTGAGAGAACTAAATTCAGAAATGCCTTGGTAAACTTCATCTGCTCATCTGGAAAAGTTTATGAGAATTATACTTTTACTTCTTTTCCCTAATTATTTTCCATGATTAAATAATTAGCCCACAGAACTGAGACTGTAGAGATTTAAAACCTTTTTATAGGTGACATCAGTGAAAATTGGTGGAGTAAGGATATCTGAAAATACATCCCTCCACAAAGGCAACAACAAAATGGCAAAATGGTCAAAATCACTTTTTCCAGTGTTCTGGAAATTTAATCACAGGCTTACGGCAAATTAAGAAGCATTTATTCCAGAAAAACAGCTGAATTTCTATAAGAACAGTGATTTGTGTTGTTCTTCCATTCCTCACTCTCTAGCTCAGTGATAGCTTTGAAAAATAGCCCAGCTGGGTGCGGTGGTGCACCCTGTAATCCCAATGGCTCAGGAGGCTGAAGCAGGAGGATCATGAGTTCAAAGCCAGCCTCAGCAAAAGCGAGGTGCTAAGCAATTCAGTGAGACCCTGTCTCTAAAAAAAAATTCAAAATAGGGCTGGGGGGTGGTTTAGTGGTTGAGTGCCCCTGAGCTCAATCCCCAGTACCCCAAAACAACAACAACAACAAAAAACTCTTAAGATAAAATATAGGAGTAAATGCTCACGACCTTGTTTTAGGTAAAAGTTTCTCAGATATGACACCAAAAGTATAAATAACCAATGGAAAAATTAGGTAAATTAGATTGTATCAAAATTTAAAACTTTTATGCTTTGAAGGACACTATTAAGAAGGTGAAATGACAACTTATAGAAGGGGATAAAATAGTTATAGATCATATAGCTGATAATACACAGAATACCCAAAATGTATAAAGAACTCCTATAACTCAGAAAAAAAAAAAGAACTCAATTTTAAAATGGGGAAAGTCATGAATAAACATCTCTTCAAATAAGATATGTAAAGGCCAACATGCTCATGAAGAGAATGCTCAGTTTCTCAAGTCATTAGGAAAATGCAAATTAAAACCACAAGATACTACTTTATACTCATAATGTTATGAAGAGAAAGACTGGCTAAGCATTGTTCCTTAATTTAAGGCTTTAAATAAAAATAAGACAGATAATAACAAGTGTTGACAAAAATACAGAGAAACTTGAACCCTCATACTTTGTAGCTGGGAATGTAAAATGGTGAAGCCACTGTGGAAAACGGTCTGGGAATTCCTCAAAAAAGTTAACTATAGTTACCACATGACCCACCAATTCCCTTCCTAGGTATGCACCCTAGAATTCCCTTCCTAGGTATGCACCCTAGAATTAAAAACATGTGTCTACACAAAAACTGGCATTATTCATAATAGCCTCAAAGTAGAAACATCCCAAATATCTATTAATTAATGTTTAGATGAATTGATATAATGGTACATCTATACAATGGGATATTATTCAGCTGTAGAAAGTACTGATAACTGGGCTGGGGATGTGGCTCAAGCCATGGCGCGCTCGCCTGGCATGCGTGCAGCCCGGGTTCGATCCTCAGCACCACATACAAACAAAGATGTTGTGTCCGCCAAGAACTAAAAAATAAATATTAAAAAATTCTCTCTCTCTCTCTCTCTCTCTAAAAAAAAAAAAGTACTGATAACTGTTTCAAGGGTGAACCTAGGAAACAATAAACCATGTGAAAGCCAGATATAAAAGGCCATTACAATATAACTTGTCTATGTGAAATGTCCAGTATAGGCAAATCCAGAAGGACAGAAAGTAGTGAATGCCAGGGACTGTGGGGAGAAAGAAAGAGAAAGTGATAGCTAACTGGAACCATGTTTCCTTTTGGAGTGATGGAAACGTTCAGGTAGATAATGGCGATTGTTGCACAACCTTAGGAATGCACTGAATATCCTGATTGTGCTTTGTAATGTTGCTTTTTTGTGGTATGTGTGTTATATCAATTTTCTTATTTCCATGTTTCCCCATTCACAAGACAGAGCAGGCACAGGGCCTGGGTTGAAATGTACATGGGGTTGGTTTATTCTGCTCCCTCTTTCTGTATAGTTAATGTAAGAACACAGCCTGTAGTAAGCAAGAGGAGGGAAAAGAACCATATTTTAATATTTTATTAAAATATTAAATATTTTAATGTATAGAATACCAACTGCTATAAGCCTAATCATGTCAGTAGATGGAATAAAGAGGAGTGACATTTCATACTCTTCCATGACTAAGGTCAAAGTGACTAACTGGTGAAGCCAGCAGCCACATAGCTTATTCTTGCCTAGTGCATTTTTCCAGATATTTTTCAGTCTCATTAACTTACCCAATTTATAACACTAGTTGTGATGTTATGAAGACAAAAAAATTTGAATGACACAGGTTTGTTCCCAAACTTGGGCTTTAAACATTCTCTGCCATGAGTGGGGGCATTAAAACCTGTAAGGTGGCTGGTGTGTTCTGTAAAAGTAAGCTCCCTTTCCACTAGCCTTTAAGAATGACTGTAAAGCAATATGTAGCCAGAAGAATGTAGCAAAGTTTGTTATTATCTTTCCTTTAAAATGATCTCAGTTCTTCAGTGCTTCTCTCTTTTTTAGCAGTTCACACATGGCTTTGTGCCCTTCATCTCAGCATTTCCTCTCAACAGGCAGCCCTTCTACAACTAACACTGGGGTCTTTGCATTTGTCCCTAGTGAAATAAAAACATGAGGCCACAGTCTAGATTATCCTATTTTTTTCCTCCTGTATTAGAGCATCATTTTCTTCATTAAGGTTGTGCCTGTGCAATGGAGAGAGTGAGGGGGAAGCTAGAACTTGCTATAGTGACTCTTTTTCATGAACCAAACATATGAACATTTGTAGATTCAGAGTGGACACTTCCCTAGAGATCATTTCCATTTCTCCCTCAATTCCCTGATTTTATAGATAAACTAAAGTGCACTGACTCCTCATCCATTGCCTTTTTGATACCTTTCTGGGAGTACCAGTGGCTAATTTTTTTTTTTTTTTTTTTTTTTTTGCCTTAAAGACTGTCTCAGAGGCAAAGTTTGAGATGCATTGCCTGTTTGTATGTTTGTTTTGTGTTACCGGGGATTGAACCCAGGAGTGTTCTACCACTAAGCCACATCTCCATCCTGTCCCTGCCACCACTTTTTTTTTTTTTTTTTTTTGGAACCAGGAATTGAACCCAGGGGTGCTTAACCACTAAACTACACATCCAGCCCTTTTAATTTTTGAGACAGGATCTTGCTCAGTTGCTTACAGCCTCACTAAATTGTTGAGGCTGGCTTTGAACTTGCAATCCTCCTGCCTCAGCCTCCTGGGCTGTTAGGATTACAGGCATGCACCCCTGCACTCGGCTTCTAGCCCTTTTTATTTTATTTTGAGATAGGGTCTCTCTAAGTTGCTAAGGCTGGCCTTGAACTTGCGATTCTCCTGCTGTAGGCTCCTCCCAAGTAACTGGGATTACAGATGTGCATCACTATGCCCAGCTTGAGAAGTACAGTTTTAAGTGATTTTAAAAATATACCTTATTGGAAAAGGAAAACTCAAATATGTTTGCTCAAGCCTTTTGCTGTAGGAACAATGGGACAGAATAAAGGTAAGCTCACAAAATAAGGGAACATTTCTTACCTGTTATTTTTTTTTCTCCAAATTCTTCTATACAGGTCCAGACAGATGGGCTATGTTTCCTTTCTATTAACTGAGGAGACAGAGAAGAATTGAGGACTGAAGCGTCATCACTGTCCTGAATGTACTGAAATCCTAACAGCTTTAGCTGAAAATATGTCCAAAGCAGGCAGTCAAAACAAACTTAAAATAGGACAAACTCCAACACTATCTATCTATGCTAGAATCACAAGGCAGGCAGGAAAACTGGTTCCTTTGAGGAAGGTAATCAAAGAAATAAGCAGAGTAGCCCTCACCCTGTTCCAGCATGTTTGAAGTACTTGGGGATGGAGTAACCCCTTTCCTTTATTCGTCTATATAGGTCCATGAGCCATAAGAAAATGACTCCCCACATGAAGCTCCTCAATACAAGACCTCCGACTGCACCACGTCAGTCCTTTCTAAAGGCAATTCTAAAGGAATCTGAAATGGCAAGCCTGTATCTGAAAGTGCTGAGAAGAGCCTTGAAGAAGACTCCCTGGCAGTGAGGAACAGAAGAAGCAGCAAGGACCCTGGAATCAGGCAGATGTGGGTTTGAATTCTGACTCTGTCACTTTCTACTGAAGTGACTTGAGTCACAAACATCTGTGAGCCTTATTAGTAGCATTTTCCTCACACCAGGCAGTCTGAGGATTAAATGAAAGAACATGTTAAGGCATCTAGGATGGGCTGGGCCCAGAGAAGGCTGTGATGATGTCAAATATGCACTGGCCAATGAACAGGAACCCTGGGGATGCCCAGAGGTGGTATGGCCATAGCTCTAGAAGTACAGAATTCTCAAAGGGAAACAGAGCTCTCTGCTCCAAAAGTCCTACGCAAGTCAGAAGCCAACTTCAAGATACAATGCACAAAGAGCCAAATTGTTATCAGCCAGCTTTTATTACAAGGAAACAAATGCTGCATGGAAAATTATTTGTAAAGTTTGTGATTTTGCCACTTACTAACAGTGTGAACCTAGGCAAGATTTCTGAATTTCAACTTTTTCATCTGAAAAATGGGGAATAATAATATCAACATTGCAAGAGTTCTTGGGAAAATAAGATAACATGTTTTGAATATTTATCATGTGCCAAGCACTATTCTAAGGCTTTTTGGTATGTCATCTCATTTGCATAAATACTTAATATAGTGCCTGGAACATAATAAACAACTAGTAAATTAGGCATTAAATAAATGTAATGGGCAGAGGAAGAATTACTAAGGTTCCAAGAGGAGAGAAGAGAAGATGCCTGTTTCCACAGGTGGGAAGAATAAGATGCAACTGGGAGAAGAAAGGTATAATAGTTACTGGATATGAGACTCTCAAAACTTTTGAACCATTACAAATTAAACCAATCTAACTCACCCCAAAGGACAGAACTGAGCTCTTTTTTCATCTTTAATGTTTATGCCTCTCTGAATCTGAAAGAAGCTGCCAGGATTCCAGTACAAACCAAAAAGTGATGACCGTACCCTGAAGCATGCAAACTTTTGTGTCTCTACAGCTGTCCGTAGGAAACTGGTGCCCCAAAGTAAAAAATTCATTGGCTGGGCTGGGGATGTGGCTCAAGCGGTAGCATGCTCGCCTGGCATGCATGCGGCCCGGGTTCTATCCTCAGCACCACATACAAACCAAGATGTTGTGTCTGCCAAAAACTAAAAAATAAATATTAAAATATTTTAAAAAATTCATTGGCAAGAACAAAAAAATTTAAATAGATAAAAATAAAAAGGACAGGGGATGTGGTTCAGCGGTAAAGTATCCCTGGGTTAAAGCCTCAGTACCAAAAAAAAAAAAAAAAAAAAAAAAAGTATATATTATATATCTGTATACATATGGAGAATTAATTATTATATATGCTTTCTAATAAAATCATCAGAGAATTTATCATAAATTTTAAATTTTAACATTTTTTAATGAATAAGATTCAAAAGTAACTCTTATTTGTTAAATTATAACAGCTGCCTTATAATTAAATAAAGTTGAATGTCATTCCCTTAAATTTCTCTTTTCAACAGGCTCCCATCCACCCTCTTTTTTTAACCCTCACTATACTAGCAGTGACTAGTATGTCACGTCATTATCATTATGATTGTAATATTATAAACTCAGGTAAAATACTTGCCATGTTAATTCTAGTATCCCCAGTAGAAGACTCTGTCACATAGAGTAGTTCCTTATTATTTATAGAATATAATCAAAAAACAATCTTAAAATTTTGTTTGGTAAAACCCTGTTTGTTGTACATTAGTGAAGGAAAAAAATTACTGAAAATGTAGAAGTGAATAACAAAAATCTAAAACTTTTAACTCTTTATTTTTTTTTTGGTACTGGGGATTGAACTCAGGGGCACTCAACCACTGAGCCATATCCCCAGCCCTATTTTGTATTTTATTTAGAGTCAGGGTCTCACGAGTTGCTTAGCATCTTGCCATTGCTGAATTTGGCTTAACTCATCTTTAGAAAAAGGAGTTTAAAATTTATTTACTAAAGATTCTCTCTAATAAACTTTACAAGTGATAAACTAAAACATAAATAAATACAAGGCTAATTTTAGACTTTCCTAAAAGTTTGATAAACATAAAAGTATAATGTCTCAACATTAAAATGCTTATTATGTATGGAACAGAAAGCTAATTACACCTTTGTTCCTGTGTAATAAAAAGAAACAACACATTTAGCTTGAGAAATCTAACTTATTAATTTACCTGTTCTTTACATTGATCTGGGAATTAGAAGATTGTTTAATATCATCTCCATAAGTAGACCATGGTGCATAGAAAAGTGAAGAATCTATAGAACTTGCATATTCTGTGGATGAAGAAAGTGGAGTGTAGGTCTGCCTTAGGTCTATATTGTCTTCATTCTGAAATTTTAAAGAAAAGTTTGTATATTAGACACATCAAAACTTTGTTTATAGCCTTGTATGATGGTGCATTCTCAGCTACCTGGGATGAGGCAGGATGATTGCAAGTTGGAGATTGGCCTGGGCAATTTAGCAAGACCCCGTTTCAAAAAAAACACTAAAAGGACTGGGAATGTGCTCAGTAGTACAGCATTTGCCTAGCATATATGAGACTATGGGTTTAATCCCTAATCCCAAGTACTACAACAATAACCAAAAAAAAAAAAAGGAAAGAAAGAAAGAAAAAGCCCCAACATTGTTTATTATAGAAGAATTTAGAATAACACAGGTTAAGAGTCTGGAGAATTACTTTCAAATCTAGACCTAGCTACTTAACCTTACTTTAAAAGTATTTTTTAAAATATTTTTTAGGTGTAGATGGACACAATACAATGCCTTTATTTATTTATTTTTTTATGTGGTGCTGAGGATCGAACCTGGGTCCCACCTGCGCTGAGCCACAATCCCAGCCCTTAACCTTACTTTATACCAGACATTGGTGAACTTTTTCTGTAAAAGGCCAAAAGAGTAATAATTCTGGATTTGCTGGTAAGATTTCAGTTGAAATTCATTAACTTCGTTATTCTAGCACAGACTATATATTAGCAAATATATAGTTGCAATAAAACTTTAGAAATGTGTACTGGTCAGATCTGTAGATGATACCATATTATTTTAAATAAACCATACAAATTTTATCTCAATGCTTCCAATCTGTGAAAGATGTACATTTATAGAGAATTTTTTGAGTTTCAAAGAAATTATACATACACTATTATATTTAGTCAACCTTGTGACATTAGTATTATTTCTATTTCAAAAACAAGGAAACTATGGCAACAAGTTATTCAACCAATATAGGATAAAAATAAACCAAAACTCTAATTCTTCTTACTTTCAGTCAAGGATCTTTTATATAGCTATCTTTACTTTTTGGCTTACTTTTTATATCCAAGAGATATTGTAAAAATGAAGTCGTAAATAAAATGTCATGATTTCTACAGAAATTTTAATGCTCAATTAGAAGAAAAATTCTCTACAAACTCATTTTTCTTTTTCCAGTCAACTGAGTAAGAAGATAAAAAGTTTGGATTTTAAAAGTCTAATAAATTATTTAAAATTCTGCCTCCTTCCAAAAGGTATTAAGTGCTGTGAAAATAATTTAAAATTCAATGAATTTAACAGGCAACAAGCAAAAAAAACCTGCTTCATTACAAAAGTTTGGCTGGGCAGGCACAGTGGCACATGCCTATAAACTCAATGATTTAAGAGGCTGAGGCGAAAGGATCTTAAGTTTGAGGCCAGCCTCAGCAACTTACTGAGGCCCTAAAACTTAGACCCTATCCCAAAAAGAAAAAAAAAAAATAATAAAAAAATTAAAAAGGTCTGGGGATATGGCTCAGTGGTTCAATCCCTAGTACCCTAGTACAGGGGAGGAAAAGTCTGAAAGTAGACTGGGGATGCAGCCCAGTGTACAGCACTTGCCTACCTACCTAGCATGGGCAAGGTATTGGGTTTAATCCCCAGTGCTGCAAAAAAAGGAAAGGAGGAAAAAAAAAAAGTCTGAAAGAACAGATTCACAATTTTTTTAAATATTTTTTTTTAGTTGTAGATTGACACAATACTTGTTTATTTTTATGTGGTGCCAGGGATCTAACCCAGTGCCTCACGCATTCTAGGCAAGTACTTTACTACTGAGCCACAACCTGGCCCCAGATTTATAATTTTTAACTCCTTAAACAAGGGAATAGTAAAACTTGAGATGTAATATCTACATCCTGACATAAACAAGATGGAAACAGTATTTTCTTATTCAGAAGTAATATAATTCTGGCTAAAAATGTGTTGATGTGATGCAGGGGTGTTTTGGGTACTAGGGACTGAAGGTGAGGCCTTTGTACACACTTTGCCACTGAGTTCCCAGCCACTATATGTTACTTTATTTTTTCTAAGAGGTGTTGTCCAGGTCAGCCTTGAACTCCAGGGCTCATGTGAGCCTCCTTCTCTACCTCTTGAATAGCTGGGATTACAAGAACATACCACTGCATGTGGTTAAAAATATTTTAAGTTGTTTTTAGTCTAATCAAAATTTATACAAGGAGAAAAGACACATTTATTAATCAAGGTATTTTAAATTTTGCGGGGCTGGGGTTGTGGCACAGTAGTAGAGTGCTCACCTATAGCCTGTGCAAGGACCTGGGTTTGGTTGTCAGCACCACATAAAAAATAAATAAATAAAATACAAAAGGTATTGTCGGGGGCTGGGGATGTGGCTCAAGCATAGCACGCTCGCCTGGCACGTGTGCAGCCCAGGTTCGATCCTCAGCACCACATACAAAGATGTTGTGTCTGCCGAAAACTAAAAAATATTTAAAAAAAAAAAGAAAAGTTAAATCCTTTTAAAAGAATATTTAATTTTTGTATTCTTGGATAAAACAAGCAAATAAGATAATGTGGATTTAAACATAATTCTATTTGAAATATCTGAATCCTTTTCAGTTAAAATATTTACTGAAAATATGTAAATATTTGGGGTGGACATATTAGGATAACTGTAAAATGTATCACTTTATATCACTGATATACTTCAAATAGTTCATTGAAATTAAATCCTAGTAAAATTTAATAGAATTGTAAACTTTACAGAGAGCAGCAGAAGTCTGGAGCTAGGTTCCACTTGGGGTTTGTCATTTAGGACAAAAATCTCTGTGCCTCAGTTTCTCAATCTGTACAGTGGGCATAATACTATATAAGGTTGTAATGTGGGTTAAATAATTTTGATATATTGTTATAATTCAAAGTATAACAATACCAACATTGATGTCCCAGTTAAATAATTTCAAATGAACATGACTTATATTACCCTAAGCCTTATTTAATACATTAACAAAAATAAATGTCATAGCATTTAACTAAGGACACTGTCAAAACCAAAGAATAAAGAAAAATTCACCTTTAAATGATTAAAACTATGTTTGAAATGAGAAATATATTTGCAATACATTATTTTTATTGTTGGTGGACACACAATATCTTTATTTCATTTTTATATGGGGCTGAGGCTCGAACCCAATGCATGACGTGTGGTAGGCGAGCATTCTATCACTGAGCCACAACCCTAGCCCTGCAATAAATTCTTTGAAATTAAAAATGTATACTTTGGTCTTAGTAAGTATGAACTCATTTCTGATGTCATGTTATACTGAAGACAAGATGGAAACAAGAGTCAATAAAAAATCTTATTCCTGACCTTATTTTCAAAGTTAAGTAGGAACTGGGCACGGTGGTGCCTGCCTGAAACCCCAACAGCTTAGGAGGCTGAGGCAGGAGATCGCAAAATCAAAGCCAGCTCAGAGGCCCTAAGCAATTTAGCAAGAAAAAATAAAACTGGCTAGGATGTGTCTCTGTGGCAAAATGCCCTTGGGTTCAATCCCTGCTTAAAAAATAAAAATAAAAAATAGACACCTAAGTATGTATTCTTGCATATTTAAAATGTTGTAACCGGCTTTCTGGTCCTAACTGTGGAGCCATTTAAACACCCATGAATCATCCTGGGTGCATGAATTTGATTTAGAATGAATTGTCTAACCAAGGGTTGGGGTTATTAATGGACCTGCGATTTGTAGCAATCATAGAAGGAAGTGGAGCCAGTCAACATCACGCTGTTGAATACATCAGATAATCTGCTGCTGGTGTCGACAGTGAGGTTCCAGCAGCGATTCGCACCTCCACGGAACGCTACTTTAGGCTGCAGAAAACAAGGACATGGGAGAAAGTCATCACGCAGCGCAAAGCCAGGCCTAAACGGCCAGATGACTGTTCCATCTGGATTCTTCAACTAACTCAATTCCAAACGCTCTCAAGGAACACCAATTCGGTGCCCCAGCTCTGTCCCCGGGATTCCCCCTCACCCTCCCGCTCCCCGTGTGCCAGTCCCGCTGCGCCGCACCGACAACCCTCACAGGCCCACGACGCCAGCCTGCCCCAGCGTCTGTGCCACCCGACGGGTTCAAGGCGTCAGCGCTAGGTCACCACCAGGGCCCCGCCAGGGCATCGTAGCGACCCCGGACCCAGTCTGCCAGTCCACTCAGCCCGCGCAGGGACTCCTCGCCGCGGCCAACCCTGTCGCCCGGAACCCCCCCCCCCCCGCCCGCTCGCCGGCACAGACCCGGCGCCCCGTAGGTGCTCCTCACAAGGACCCACCCTCTCCCGGTGGTCCCTGCCTCCTTAAAGAACCACACTTGGGGACGCGCCAGCCCGTCAGCTTCTCCTGCCGTCGCCATCCTCCAAGCCTGGCCGCCCCCACATCCCTGGGAGCCCGGCCCGTCACCACCTCAAATCCCTCCCTCAGGCCTTGGGGGTGAGGGGGAGGGCAGGTGTCTCCGTCTCTCACCTCCATGGGGACCCCCCAGCCCCTCCTGGACTAGGTACGGCTCCTGGGGTACGGGGTGAGGGAGGGCGTCGAGGCCCGGCTCCCTCAGCCTGCACCCCACCGCTGCCGCCCCGGGCGCTGCCGCCCCGGGCGCTGCCTGGAGCCGGTCTGTGGGGGGGGCCGGAGCCGGGAGGGTGGGGCGGGGAAGAGGCCGTTACATTGCCTGCCCCGGCTCGCGACCCGGCACGCGACCCCGCACCGGCCGGCCGCGCCCCGCCCCCTCCTGTGAGGCTCACTTCTCGCCCTGCACCCCTCATTGGCCCGCTGCCCAGCCAATGGGCACCCGCCTCCAGGGGCTGTTACCCGCCGGAGACAGGGTTAAGAAGGGGCGGTTAGCAAGCGCTCTACCACTGAGCTACAACCCAAGCCCCTCTTTTTTTCTTTTTTAAAAATAATATACATGTATTCCTCTTTGCTTTCTGGGATAAATAATATATTCTTACATGTGTTAACATGTTCCATATCTGTAAGTGTTCTTTAATATGGCTGCCTTCTTCTGATGGCTGTCTTGCCCCATGATATATCCTTCCTTAACTCTTCTTTACCATAACATTTTTCTCCAGTAACTAATTAAAATTAAAATTATGACTTTTTAGTATTAATACAAAATACTTAACCCTTTGATGAAGTAAACAAGAAGAGCAGAAATCATATCTTGAGTTTAAAATTGTTGTAATACTTACAGATATTTTAATGCTGGCAATTTAAAAAGATATGAATCTTCAACAGTTGTCAGAGGATTACCACTGAGAATTCTGAAACATGCAATGGAATTAAAATTATATTTTCAACATGCATGAGACTACTTTTTTTTTTTTAAAGACAGAGTGAGAGAGGAGAGAGAGAGAAAGAGAGAATTTTTAATATTTGTTTTTTAGTTCTCGGCGGACACAACATCTTTGTTGGTATGTGGTGCTGAGGATCGAACCCGCACGCATGCCAGGCAAGCGCGCCACCACTTGAGCCACATCCCCAGCCCGAGACTACTTTTTTATAAAGAACTTATATGTTTAAAAAATATTTTGTCTTTATATATAAATCACCCTTAGAATTTTATAAGGCACTTTTTTATTTGGGAATTATCCAGCTCTCTAGAAGATAAAGTGGAAAAGAGAAAGAAAAAGAAAAAAGGAGGGGAAAAAAGTGAACACAAAGAAAAAAATATGGCAAAGAATTTTCAGGTCAAAAACCCTAGAAGTAGGGCACACCTACCTCATGGATATTCTCAGTAGTGGAATAAATAACAGGGATAAATCTTGGATTTCCCTCTTATTTGTTCTTTGTGCTTATGTTCTTGGCACAATATTGATGTGTCATAGACAAGTCAGCATGTGAATATGCTCTATCTGAATAGAGCCTGCCTTTCTACCTTGGAGAGTCCTTCAGTTTCTAAACTCATGGAGCTTGTATTGTTAGAACCAATGAAGTAACTAAAAGAATATTTAAAAACATAAGCCATCCATCTGGACCTGTGTAGGTGAATGAAGGAGAAGCACTTTAAAGTCAGGGGGAAAAAAGTAAACTTAACATTTAGGATTATCAACCAGTACTAGTTTTCCATATAATATGTTTCATTTTTGATTTCATCTGGAAGAGATATGATTATTACTACCATTTAAACAGTGGTACTTTACTAATAAGCTCTTGGCACATCTTTTTTCAGGTTCACCAAACTAGTAAGAAGCAAAGCTGGAATTTGAACTCATTTCTGACCCCTTTTTTAAGAGACAGGTCTTACTATGTTGCCCAGATTGGCCTTGAACTCCTGTCTTAGCCTCCCAAATGGCTGGGACCACAGCTGTGCACCTTGTCTGGCTCAATGTGCCAATCTATGAAAGCAACTATGAATTGGTCTGAGAGGCAGAGCTCCATTCGCATTGCATGATATGAGTGTTAATGTCCATTGCCAGTTGGCTCTGAGTTCTCATCATGAAGCAAATGCCTTTTTCTGTTCAGATGAACACAGAAACTAGAGATAAGTTGGTGCCTCCTCCATTATGAGTCTTTCTGACCCACCACCCATCCCTGCTTTGTTTGAAAAGTAGACTCTCCATATTCTTTCCCCAAGTTAGGCTTCAGCAAATTGATGAGGGGGAGGAGGTGGCTGCAATAAATGAGCATCTGAAGGAAAAGTTAATCCAGCTCCAGGCATACCATAACCATCCCTTCATGGAACCCAAAATGAACCATGTGAACCTGGATTTCTGATCCACGAGACAGGTGAACAATTTTTTCCAAAATTGAGTTGAGGGGAGAACTTTCACCTTGAGTCTTAAATCCCTTTCAGGGGTTAGGGGTATATGTTACAGCTCAGTGCCAGAGTGCTTGGCTAGAATGCCCAAGGCCCTGGGTTCCATCCCCAGCACCGAAAAACAAAACAAATCAAATAAATAAGTAAAAACAAAATTTCCTTTTGAGCTGAAAGGAAATAAAACCCATACTTCTTGTTGAGGGTAGTCAGGAAAGAAAGTATATGTAATTAGGTCAGAGCAATGTATTTTCTTTACAAATGTTTTTTACACTATATCATAAACATCATCTTTCTCACACCTCTTGCTGCCTACATACAATTCATGACTTCAGAGGCAGGTATTTTTAGAAAAATAATGCTCTGGGTGATTGGGGAGAGAGGTCCCCTGAGCCAATTCGTTTCTGCTTTCCATTGAGAAAGCACCTGCATCTGTGCTCCCTGGAGGGCTTTATGCTAAACTTCATTCTTTGTAGCCCTGTTGCATATATTTAAGCAGTTAGGGACTCTAAATGTGAGATTGAATCAGAGTTAAACTCAAAAATGAAATTCAAGGACAATTCACATGTCAGAGCATCATCACTGAGACTACCATGGCAATGCTAATTTGGGTGTTGCTTGCATGATGCTTTCTATTATCTATGCCAGAGATCAGTGCTAGGGAAAGCAGAGCATGTCCTATATAAATTACAAGTCTCTTGGCTTCTCTGTACCTTAGTTTCCTCATTTGAAAAGAATGAATGGATCTTAAGACATACTTCTCAGAATAAGACAGGGCTTACATCAAGCTAACCAATAACTGTATAACGTTTTTAACACATAGTTTTGGGGTTTTTTTTTTTTTTTTTGTACATGCGTGTATCTTCTATTTCACTTACAACTTGTGTAAAAACTGCAGTCCATGCCATGCCTGAAATGTTCCAAAGCCCAGTTCTGTGAGTAAATTGCAACCAAGGTTTCTACAAAAAAGAAAGCCAAAGAAGAAGGAGAAGAAAAAAGATATTCTTTCAGAACATTTATCATTTGGCAGTGATTCTAACTTATATATGATGAAATGTAACCTCAATACTTTTTCCACACACTAAAGAAATCTTGCTGTGGAAGATCCTGACTTATGACTTATATTTCTGCGTTTATACATGCAGAGCCTTAGCTATAAAACAGTGAATGCTCAAAAAATACTTGTGATATTTACTTCTCTAAAACAGGGCTTCACAACTTCAATGCTATTGACATTTTGGGCTGGAAAATTCTTGTTGTGGAGTTTTGTCCTGTATATTGTAGATGTTTAGCAGCATCCCTGGTGTCTGGCCACTAGATGCCAAAATGTCACCTGGGTATAAAATCACACTAATTGAACCACTGCTCTGTAATGACTCATTTCAATCTATGTATAATAATTCTCATACTTATCTTTGCTAGATACTAAAAAGATTTGCTATATAACTTTAGTAACTTTTTACTAATAAATTTTTAATCATAATTTCAAATGAGTAGCAAGGGGGTTTATAAAATTTCAAATATCATCAAGTTATACTTGTAACTTACATAAATTGCAAAAAAGGTAGTGGTTCAAATGTACGTCTTTCGATAGATTGTATTTTATTGCAGGATAAATCTCTAGGAAAAGTAAAAGGAAAATATTGCCTTGATTAGATATTAGCTATCTTATCAGTATGAATAAATAGAATCCAGAATTGATAATATTGAATACCTAGTTTTTGTTTAAATTCTAAACCTTTGGACTTATATTTTAATTTTTTAGAGTTTTTAACCCTGCCCACTTTTCTCTTGAGTCTCACTTTCATAAGTAAAATATACAACTTTATATCTTGACAGGTTTTGAGATAGTCTTTCCTGACAGTAGGATAATTATTATGTGACCTTTTACAGTTTTATCAAGTTCAAGATTATGAGCTACAAGTATTAATTTCTGCATGTAATTTTTAAAATTAAAGGGAATATTCTCATGTTCCTGGCTTAATTTGGTTTTTCTTTCACACGTGCATGTGTGTGTGTGTGTGTGTGTGTGTGTGGTACAGGGGATTGAACCCAGGGCCTTGTGCATGCTAAGCAAGCACTTTAACACTGAGCTATACCCCTAGTCCTTTATTCTATTTTTCTAACCCAGTTTTAATACTAGAAGAAAAAGATACCTTTCCAATCATTTGAAAGACAGTTACTCCTCTAATTAATACATGTCTTTGAACTAATTCAGAGTTGTACTTTCTATCATACTAATGGAAACTCATTTTGGTTTCATATTACCTTAATACTCCATGAAGTACCCCAGGCCAATGGGGCCGTGCCTGTGCGGGCCTAACCGTTATGGCAGCCCCTTGACACTGGCGCCTGGGCAACCCCGTGGCCCCGCCCCGCCCCGCCCCGCCCTTTATTTATGACACCTTTGTTTACGCAACCTTTATTAGGCTCAACCTTTATTATGCTCACTCAGACCGGGAGTGACTTGGTTGGAGACCCTTTTCCCTTCTTACTTTATACTTTCCTGCTAAAGGATTTCATCCATTCTTATTACTTTAAAGAAACAATTATTTATGAATGGTTTCAAAACCAGCTTATGTCTTTAGCTGCCTGGTTGGTGGTCCTGTTAGGAAATTTCCCAAGCAACTCCAACTCAGTGTCTTAGACACCGAATTACTGATAGTTTTGATACTGATAGAAACAACTGGATAGATACCCATTGCCCACTCACCCCCTTTCTCCCTGCCTGATGAATGGCATTTCATCCACTCACCTGCTCAAGCCCCCCAAAGGAAGTTTTTCTTGTTCTCTTCTTCTCCTCTCACCTACAGCCCATCGTGGGCAAGCCCTGCCAACTCTCCTAGACATGCAGCTAGCTGTACACCTCTTCTCTCCACCCCCACTGCCACCCTCCACGCTACTCTCTGCTCTTGTCTTCTGCAATAATCAAGTAGGTTTGTTTGGTTTTGGTGCTGGGGATGGAACCCAGAGTCTCTTTACCACTGAGCCACATCCCCAGCCCTTTTTATATTTTATTTTGAGACAGAGTCTCACTAAGTTGATTAGGGCATTATTAAATTGCTGAGGCTAGTCTTGAACTTGCGATCCTCCTGTTTCTGCCTCCTGAATTGCTGGGATTACAATTGTGTGTCATCACACCCAGTGATAGTCAGGTATCTTTTTTTTTTTTTTTTTAAAGAGAGAGGGAGAGAGAATTTTTTTTTTTTAAAGAGAGAGTGAGAGAGAGAGAGAGAGAGAGAATTTTTTAATCTTTATTTTTTTTTTAGTTTTCGGCGGGCACAACATCTTTGTTTGTATGTGGTGCTGAGGATCGAACCTGGGCTGCAGGCATGCCAGGCGAGCGCGCTACCGCTGAGCCACATCCCCAGCCCGATAGTCAGGTATCTTTATGAAAATACCCAAAGGATTTAAAGTCAGCATACTGCAGTGACATAGCCACATCAATGTTGACAGCAACTCAATTCATAAGAGCTAAGCTATGGAACCAACCTAGGAGCCCCTCAACAGATGAATGGATAAAGAAAATGTGGTATATATACACAATGGGATATTACTCAGTCATAAAAAAGAATGACTTTATGACTTTTTTTTCCAGTAAATGGATGGATATGGAGACTATTATGCTAAGTGAAATAAGCCGATCCCTCAAACCAAAGGTTGAATGTTCTCTCTGATCTGTGGACATACAACAAGGTGTGTGTGTGGGAAATAGAAGTTCATTGGATTAGACAAAGGGGAATGAAAAAAAGTGAGGGGGGACAGGAATAGAAAAGACAGCGGAATGAATCTGACATAATATTCTTAGGTATATATATGAATATACCACAGTGAATATCATTTACAACCACAATTCTAGGATCCTAATTAGAATAAGATGTACTCCATGTTTGTATAAATATGTCAAAATATACTCTACTGTCATGTATAATTAAAAATAACAAGTAAAAAATCAATTGTAGGTGCTGGGGATATAGCTCAGTTGGTAGAGTACTTGCTTTGCATGCACAAGGACCTGGGTTCAATCCCCAGCACCTCACACACACACACACACACACACACACACACACACACGCGCGCGCACACACACACACACAAAGAATAAACTGTAATCCCAGCAGCTTGGGAGGCTGAGACAGGAGGATCCTGAGTTCAAAGCCAGCCTCAGCAACTTAGCAAGGCCTTAAGCAACTCAGCAAGATCCTATCTCTAAATAAAGCTCAGCATTTGAGAGCCCCTGGGTTCAATCCCTAGTACAAAAAAAAAAAAAAAAAAAAAAATCAACTGGATTGTCACTCCTGCTTAAAACATGATTTAATCAACAGATACTCTCTGAGAATGAACATGGTATTCCAGTGAGGAAGACATCAACCAGCACAGAGCCACACACAGTTACTCAGCTACAGATAAGGACCATAAAGAAGGTAGCAGAAGGAACTGGGGCATAGCTCATGGGTAGAACACTGGATTCCATCCCCAGCACTGCAAGCAAAAAATGTAAAAATAAAACAAAACAAAAGGGGCTGGGGATACAGCTCAGTTGGTAGAGTGCTTGCCTTGCATACACAGGCCCTAGGTTCAATCCCCAGCACCAAAACAACAACAACAACAACAACAACAAAAAACAGTGCAACAAGAAAGTGACAGTAACAAGGTTGGGGATGTGCTCAAGGGGTGGGGGAACCAGAGAAGACCCACGGAGGACAGAATTAGCTCACTCATCACCATTCCAGCCTCTATCTGGCATGCAGAGGTAGGAAAACTAAAGTTACCTTTCACCCAGGGTACATCCCACCAATAAGATATCCCTTCAAAAGATCTCAACTTGGAGCATTCAGTAGGGAAAGAAGGACACTGAGCACTGTTGTCCTGCCAGCTCTGACCCCAACAGAGGCCACACAAGCCAGAGGCCACACAAGCTAGCAGCTTTCTCTGCAGCAGAAATAGCAGCCTCTGTGGTGGCCCAATGCTTTGTGTGACCTTGGGAATTCTCCCCACAACTCCAGCCACCCCCAAGGCTGAGAAGATCATGCTTCTACACCCATCCTCCTCATGGCCCACCTTGGGCTCACGGGCTATTTCATCTGGATAAGGGCAGTAATGGCAGGATGCCCAGTGAAATGCTGGGAAGGGGAATCTTACCTCATAGACTGGGGCATCTGGACCTTCAAACTGGAGACCTGGAGAACACAGGGAAAAGGACAAAAAGCGCCATCTGAGAGGATGCCAAGGATCCCTGATGCTCTCCCCTAACTACACATGCTTGAGAGACTCTAAGTGTCACCAGCTTTCCAGAGTGTTGGCTGACAAACCTCTTCTCTCCAAAGCTGTCAGATGGTGCCACAGTCTTTCACAAACCCAAGTGGTTCTAAGGCCTCCAGGGCCCTTCCTCAGCTTTGGATGCTGGGAATTCACTCAGCTCCTTCCTGGTACTGAAGGGAAGGCAGCAATGGAGACATCCTTAGACAAGGGATCTGGATTCGTAAAATTCACAGAGATAGAAAGGAGAATGGGAATTGCCAGAGGCTGGGGAATGAGGAGTTGTTGTTAAATGGGTATATAGTACCAATTGTAGCTGGGTACGATGGTGCATGCCTGTAATCCCAGAGGCTCCGGAGCCTGAGAAAGGAGGATCCTGAGTTCAAAGTCAGCGTCAGCAACTTATCAAGTCAGCAACTTATCAAGGCCCTAAACAACTCAGCAAAAGTCTGTCCCTAAATAGAATATGAAAAATGGGTTGAGGATGTGGCTTAGTGGTTGAGCGTCCCTAGGTTCAATCTCTAGTACCAAAAAAAAAAAAAAAAAAAAAAAAAAGTACCAATTGGAGGGCTGGAGGTGTGGCTCAGTGGTAGAGTGCTTACAGAGCATGTGCAAGGCCTTGAATTGCATCCCCAGCACTGTGGAAAATAAAAATAAAATAAAAAGTTTCAGTTGGGAATTGTGAAGAAGTTCTAGAGATGGGTGATGGTTGTATAACAGTGTGAATATACTCAATGCCACTGAACTATATGCTTTAAAATGGTCAAAATGAGGGTCAGGGTTGTAGCTCAGTGGTAGAGTGCTTGCCTCTCATGTGTGAGGCACTGGGTTCAATCCTCAGCACCATATAAAAAATAAATAAAATAAAGATATATTTTAAAAAGTTATCTTCTGGAGCTGGGGATATAGCTCAGTTGGTAGAGTGCTTGCCTTGCATGCACTAGGCCCTGGGTTCAATCCTCAGCACCAAAAAAAAAAAAGGTTATCTTCTCAAAAAATGGTCAAAATGATAGTTTGTGTTGTACATATTTTACCATAATAAAAAGTATCATCCCAAATAGAAAAGCGTTTTTAAATAGCTATTCAAAAGCTGGGGATGGTGGCACACACTTGAAATCCCATCTACTTGGGAGATTAAGGCAGGAAGATCTGAAGTTCAAGTCCAGCCTGGGCAACTTGATGAGACCCTGACTCAAAATAAAATAAAAAGGGCTGGGGTTGCAACTCAGAGTTAAAGCACTTGTTCAGTATATGGGAGACCTTGGGTTCAATCCCCAGCACCAAAAAAACAAAAAACAACAATAACAACAACAACAACAAAAAACTATTCAAATCCATTATCAATTCACTCCAAATGTATTTACTTTAAAATCTCTATTTTTGTAATATGTTTAATTGTAATTCAGACACACCTTCTTTATGTGGCCCAAGTAAGCTTACTTACCATCTAGAGAATTGGCAATATAGATAGTTTATTTCAGGGCCGGGGTTGTATTTCAGCTGTAGAGCGTTTGAAAAGCATGAGGGCAGGAACAGAAATGAAGGGAGCCAGCTCACCTGGAGGAGGGGCTGAGGCTCAGCCCTGCTACTCCCTTCCCTTTGTCCCATCTGGGAGGCTCAGCCCCAGCTCTGGTACCTGCCTCTGGCACTTACTCATTGTTCCCTGTTTGACTTGTGACTTTAGGTAATTTGGCTCTTGCTCATTGATACAGGACCTAAAGAGGGCTCATCTGGCTCCAGGAGACATGCCCCATCCCAGCTGTCATTGCCACCCAGCATATACTTGAAGAGTTCATGGTGGGGCTGTTTGCCTCAAGATCCCAGAGCAAAAGAGTCCATCAGCCCAGCCCACTGAATCCACCATCTCTGCACTGGGGGAAGACATGTGCACATGCAGGCTCATGCTTCTTGTCTCTTCTGGTAACATTGCACTTGGCTTTGAAAAGGGATGTGATGCTGAACTAGAGGGATGTGTAAAAATCTACCATGGAGGAAGTTCTAACCAGCAGAAATAAGCTTTTCAAAATGCCCTCCCTGGAGACCGGCTTATGTGTTGCCTTTGCCCTTCATGCTAAAATACTCCCAAGAGTCAACTTTGCCCTAAGATTCTTAGAGACACACAGCTCTCTGTCCTCTTCTATATTTTCTTTGTTCCCCAGGAAGATCACAGCCACTAAGGGAGATTGCCAGTTGTGGAACCAGGGAGGTTAACATTAAATGACATCACACCAAGCTTCTTGAGTTGTGCTGTGTATACAACTGGCACTCAATGAGTGACTCCTTCTTCTCCCTCCTTTTTCCCTAAGGAGAGTAAGAATAATGTCTGCAGCCTCTAGGATGCTGGTATACCTACCTGGGATGAGAATCGTGTGCAGGGGCATCACCTCTACTCCGTGCACTGGGTACCCAAAGGGGATGTTGGGCTGGGCCAGCAGGGGTGGTGGGCGTGGCAGCCCTTCTCTGCAGGAGAATGCAAACATGAGCAGCTGCCCTGATGCTGGTCCTGTGGTTGGTCCTCAAAGTGGTCCCTGCACACACAGCTTTGCCCTTCCCATGTTGAGAAATCAAAAGTAGATTGTTCCTGTCACCCTCCCCCATATCTTTATTTTCACTCCTCACCTCAAGCTCTATTCCACAAAGGTACTGGGGCAGTATACAACAAAGCACATAAATATTAAAAATCATAACAAAAAAATGAAATTATCAGATGATGGGGGTCAACTCTCCTGCAGTAGCTCAAACCAAGGTCATATCTGAACTTCCTGGTAGCCAGGTATAAAGTGATTGACAGTACACTGTCCTTATTATCAACAGGGAGATGCAGATCCATTCTGGAAGGGAAGGAATCTTTATCCAGTATTAAACTAAAAAATTAGCTATATCACAAGAAACTTGATTGTGAGTGGTTGTTATCTCAATATTTGTAGAGCAAACCCAGTAACTATTTTTATGGTTTGCTATAGTTGTTGATATCCTTCAGTCAATGGCAAAAGCATACCAATCCAGGAAGAATGAGTCTTTGAGGGACAAAACTGTGGTTAAAATGTAACTTTGAGGGATCCAGTTAACTAAGCATATCACTTAAATTACCTTGGGAAAAATTAGACCATTCCAGTGAATATGCATGCAAATAAAAAAAGGATAAAATTTTTAAATGAAAAAGGGCATAAATAGGCAAATGACAATAAACATGTGAAACATGCTTCACTACCATATCAATCAAGAAATGTGTATTTAAAAAATAATGAAGGGGCTGGGGATGTGGCTCAAGCGGTAGTGCGCTCGCCTGCCATGCGTGTGGCCCTGGTTCGATCCTCAGCACCACATACCAACAAAGATGTTGTGTCCGCCAAGAACTAAAAAATAAATATTAAAAATTCTCTCTCTCTCTCTCTCTCTCTCTCTCTCTCTCTCTCTCTCTCTCTCCCTCTCCTCTCTCACTCTCTCTTTAAAAAAATAAAAAAATAAAAATAAAAAATAAATAAAAAATAATGAACCTTGTAATCCCAGTGGCTCAGGAGACTGAGGCAGGAGGATCGCAGGTTCAAAGCCAGCCTCAGCAATTTAGCAAGGTCCTAAACAACTCAGTGAGACCCTGTCTCTAAATAAAATCCAAAAAAGGGCTAGGGATGTGGCTCAGTTGTTGAGTGCCCCTGAGTTCAATCCCCGGTACCCCCCCAAAAATAAATAAATAAAATAATGAAATACTTTTCAAATTGAAATTTTAAAATGGTAAAAGCAGTGGCTGGGGAATGTGGCTCAAGCGGTAGCGTGCTCGCCTGGCATGTGTTGCGGCCCGGGTTCGATCCTCAGCACCACATACAAACAAAGATGTTGTATCCACCGAGAACTGAAAAATAAATATTAAAAAATTATCTCTCTCTCTCTCTCTCTCTCTCTCTCTCTCTCTCTCTCTCTCTCGAAAAAAGGACTGAGGATGTGGTTCAGTGGTTAAGGGCCCCTGGGTTCAATCCTGGGTGCCAAAATAAATAAATAAATAAAAATGAATACAGTGTAATGAGAACATGGTAACAAATACTCAAAGCTCATCACTTCTTAAGTATTTTATTATTAACTCTGATCTTGAACCTCTTTCTGTACAGTGGAGATATTTTAGAATTGTGACCTACTAGATGTCTCTTTCCAACTCCACATCCAGTAACGTCATACTGGTAACTTAAAATCAGCTATGATATGGGTATTTTTCCACCAGGGAACCTGGCAAACACTCCAAATCAGGGTGGCCCTGCTTGGAGGCCATTTAACAACACCCTCAATAAATAACACTCACACTCACGAATATCCTTTAGACTTTTAAAAGCACAAATGATGGTATACTGTGAAATCTTCTTACATCTTGCTTTTTTTAAACTAATAGAGCTCTGTTCCCTACCAATGCATCTAGATTTACCAAATTCCTTTTACTACCTGAAACTTTTGTCCTCAGAATTGCTCCTCTGTGCTGGAAGTGAACCACACTTAAGAGTTCTGCCCAGAGTCCCACATTATTTAATAGCATCCTGTCTGCCAGGCCTGTGCTAAACTGGAGACACAGAAATACACGAAGCCCCTTTCCTGGAAGAATGGGAACCCAGACCCAGGCCCAGATGCCAATAATGAGAACACTAAGCCCTCTTTTCAATAACAAAGAGAAAGCTGGGCTTTGACTGAAACTTGTTCTCGAATATTCTTTTCTCAATTATCAGATATGGAATCCATTCTCCCTCCCAAGATCTTCCATGTCACTCCCTCTAACTACTATGATAACACTGAGCTTTGAGTTGAACTCTTGAGCTTCCACCCAACTTGTTAAATACATTCCATGGACCACTGACTGTTCACATTCACTCACAATTCAACACTGGGTTCCGTCACTCTGTCGCTATAGGGGCACACAGGGAGTGTTAATGTGAATAGACACTTGATTATGGGTTAGGGTGCACTTACTATCATCAGCTCTTTGAGTGCAGGGTCTGCATTAGATTTATCTCTATACCTAACTCACACCTTGCTCAAAGCAGGCATTCACTGTATTTCAAGAGTTAAATAAGAAAGATGTGAGGAGTTGAGTGTGGTGGCACACATCTGTAATCCCAGCGGCTCAAGAGGCTGAGGTAGGAGGATCCTGAGTTCAAAGCCAGCCTCAGCAAAAGCAAGGCCCTAAGCCACTCAGTGAGACCCTGTTTCTAAATTAAAATACAAAATAGGGTTGGGGATGTGTCTCAGTGGCCGAGTGCCCCTGAATTCAATCCCCAGAACCAAAAAAGAAAAGAAAGAAAGATGCGAGGAACATCATGGAGGAGCTGAACTGAGCATCTCTCTGCCCAGCTAATTTTTACTTTCTTTCCTCACATAATAATTGCATCATGATTTTGGTATAGAATAATATTCACTGTGTATATTATTGAAACTATGTTCACATTAATCATGAATAAGCCATAGCTTGTTTTTTGCCAATTGCTACATTTTCTTTGCCAAACTTATACTTCCTCGTTTGCTTAAAAGCTTTCTGTACGTCATTGATACTTGACCTTGGAAGTCTGAGCCAATAGTATAAGTCTCTCGGTATATTTAAATGTATTAAGCAGTGTCTATTTCTCCTCTGTCACAGATATGTCTCCTACAGCCTTATTTCTGTCCCTCTGTTGACCACTTAGGCTTTGCTTGATGCATACCTGTCTTCACCACCATCCACGTCAACCATTATTATTGGGCTCTGTTGGCTTTTGTTCATTCCTATATTGTCTAGTATAATCTCAAGAGCACTGGGCATTTCCACAGGGGGAGGAGGGGAAGATTCGGACATGCCCAGGAACTTCTCCAGCTCCATAGCCTTCCCTGCTTGGAATCAGTCTCTTCTGATAATTCCTCTGCCCAGCTCCCTCCACCCTAGCACTCCACCCAGGACCCTTAACCTTTCCCTGGCTCTCCCCATCTCACCCCCCTGGGACTCTTCAAACACCTTTCTCTTTTCTTTCCTTCCCCACCTGGGATATTCCCTCCTGGTGACAACCAACAGTTCCCAGGGTGGAGGCAGAAGCTGGCTAGGAGCATGTCCCCTGTGCCTCCCCTTACACCATTCTCTCATTTTATGCATGTTTACAGAGTATTTCTTTGTGTCAGCCACTGTCTAAGGTCTGGAGTCTCTGTGTACAGAAATGTCATGAACCAGTGCCAGAGAGAAACTGGGAGACAATCAGACATATGGTCTCAAGGTGAGAACTTGTCACACCAATGTATGGCCATCTCTATACTTAGATTGTTATTATTTGTTTATTTGTTTATTTTGCAGTACTGATAATAGAACTCAGGCCTTACATATGTGAGGTGCGTGCCCCACCACTAAGCTGTATTTTCAGCCCTTTTCATATCTCCTCACTGTCCTATAATCTCACAGAGAACAGAATGATCATGATGAAGGTGTTCAATCATATTACAAAGCAGATACAGTTTTAAGCCCTTTCCATTTATCAACTCCTTAGATCCTTAGGATGACCCTGAGAGCTAAGTACCATTATTGTGTTACAGAGAAGGCTAAGCAGATTGGCCAAGGTCGCTAGCAGAAGGTGGAGGCTATAGGACCTGAGTGCAGCTGGCCTGCCTCCCATGCCCCACCCAGCCCCATTGCTTTGCACATAGTCAGATGTGCCAGGTTCAAATCCATGGCAGAATCACCTGCGTATCCCATTGGCTATGTGTTTTTCAACACTCCCTTCCTACTGGTGCCTGAATCTCTCTCCCAGGGACTCCTCTACTTGCATGTGATTTGGGGATAGTGGCTCGCTCCAAAAATCAAACACAGAGGGATTTGGCTGGGTCCTTCTCTTACTTTTGATTCATGACTTTGGCTCAGTCAACAGAACACTAAGGCAATGACCTGGGGACAGTATATTGCAGAGTTAACGACAACATAGGCACCAGATGGCTCTGGGGCCTGACCAGACCTTTAGTGTCCCCTTGGCTCTTGTCCAGCTTCCAGCCTACCCATTTTACCATCTAGAGATTTGGTGAAACCCCAGAATCCTTTCCACCAATTCCCTCTTGATATCAGCCAGAGAATCAATTTCTTCCCTTTTCAACTAAGAGTCTTGGTTGATACACCCGCTGAATGTTTGCACCTCTTGTAATTAAAAAAAAAAAGTGTCATGCCCCCTTGCACAAATGGAGGTGAACTGTATGTTCCCAATATACAAATGAATAAAATAGTGCAACTTGATGATGAGTACAGAGCGACCCGCTGAGATGCCTGGGTGCATGGAGGCTCTCCCACCAGCACCCTAACAACTAGTTTCAAAATACCTCCATTCAAAAAAAAAGAAAAAAAAATACCTCCATTCCTTTTTCTTCTTCTGTTATGAAATATTTTATGCATGTTCTATAAAACTTCTCTTAAGGACCATGTCCTCAATTCCCTTCTCATAGCTCCTGCCAAGAGAAGGAAATCCTCTTTTTCTCTTAGGATCCACTCCAATTCTCCCCAGATCCACGATCCGCACCCGCCCGCATTACCTCCTCTGAAAGTGTTCAAATTCAGCTTGTCTCCTTGCCTTCACCGCTGGAAGCTCGCTTTGATTATAGGAATTCTGAAAGTTATAACCTCCTTGCTGTCGGGTGGTTTCACATTTGCACTCCTTTTTAGGAAACAACCTAGAGGAAGCAAGAGGGCTGTAAACTTGGGTTGGGTGGGAGGGAACCTGAGGTCCAATTCAGTGTGTCTTTCTCCCTAAGGATCTCCTTTACCACACCCTTGAGATCTCCTGGAATCCTCCAGCAGAGACACAGGTAGGGAGGGAAGGGAGGATTGAAGATTCTCTCCTCTCTCTCATGATATTGACATTGATCTCTCTCTCTCTCTCTCTCTCTCTCTCTCTCTCTCTCTCTATATATATATATATATATATATATATATATATATCCCCATCCATCCCAGGCTGGGCTTGCAATCCTCATGCCTCAACCTCCCAAGTCACTGGTATTACAGGCATGAACCTCAGCATCTGGCTTCTCCTCTCTTGAATTTTCCCCCTCACCTGGCCTCTTTCATCCTGAGAGCCACAGGAACCTCAGCAATGTCCCAGTCCCATGAGGAGGGAAGGCAGAGCAATAGGAACAAAATGTCTCCCTTTAGTCTTGGCCCATTGGGTCCTCCAAGTATTAAGGGATTTTGCTGAGTGCTACAGAGAACAGAGATTGTGCTCTGTAGACCAGGCTCTCTCCTGGCTCCTACAACTAGGAATCACTTTAGCAGATCAGCAGAGGTTCAGGAAGGCAGGGAGCTGTCTGTACACTGGGCATAGCGGGGCTCTGCCCACATGAGAGGCAAGGAAGAGAGAGCAGGAGGGTGAGAGTGGAGAGAGAACACTCAATGGCTCACCAGATTCCATCATAGGAAAACAGTTTCCGGAGGCGCTCCTCAGGAAGAAGTTTCATCGGCAGGTGTGCATGCTCTGGCTTGAAGCTGCCGAATGCTACTGGAAGGGACACACTTCTGAATACAACTAGGGCAATGCTAAGTACCAAGATGAAGGCTGACGCCTTGAGGAGCCACAGATATCTAGAGATGATGGAAATACAAAAAAGCAAAACACTTTAACAACTCTTCCTCCTCCTCCTCCTCCATTTCCTCCTTCTATTCTGGGCGGCTGGGAATGGAACCCAGGGACTCTGCTCTTGCTACATCCCCAGACTCATTAAAATCTCTTTTTTTTTAACTTCATAATAAATGGCATGGTTACATGACATATATGAGAACAGTAACTTGAGGAAAAATGCAAGTTGAACGTGCTTCTTATACTGATCACCAAAATTGGTTTCTGATAGAGAGTGAAAGAATCAAGTTGCAATAAAAGTATTCAGAAACATTTCAAATAAAAGTGAATAAAACTGTCTCCAAAAAATGAAGAAAAAAATATAACAGTGGTCCACTTTATACTGTGAATATAGCCCTTGCTGCTCTGACACTCTAACTTATTTTTTTAAATGGACACGTTTCTTTCTGTTCCTCTCTAGATCCTCCCTAACCCCATGGGCAAACAGGATTATCTTTCTTCCCCATTCTAGGCAGAATTATCTGTACATACACACATGCCACTGGACCAATGTAATTCAGACTTAGGGATGGAACCAGAAGTCCTCAGAAATGACTGTCTCCCAAATCAACAAGTGAATTACACCTCCAACAGAGAACACATGGACTGTAGCCTTTGGGTCACCTCTTTAAAAACTGCCTGGATGGGCAGAATCACAGGCCCTGGGACAGGAGTTCGCTGTGTTTCTCCTTTGCTAGCAAAGCAATAAGACTTCTTTTTCCTTTTACTCAAAACCTTGTCCTTGTTATTGCATGGGCATCAGGGACAAGAAGCAAGCTTTTGGTAATACTCGCCTAATATGTGCTAAGCCCTAGATTTGATTCCCACCACAAAGAAAAACAAAGATACCTTTTGATTGTGTGTTTTGTCACCATATTCATTTTATGATTCATGACACTTTGACAGCACAGATACATCTACAATGGAGTTGGGTGTGGTAATGCACACCTGTAATCCCAGCTCGCTACCACAGAGAATGAGGTTCAAGCAACCTTCAGTCAGAAGAAGAAGGAGGAGGAGGAGGAAGAGAAAGGAAAAGAAACACCTTTAATAGGTGTAAGGTCCTTGCTTAGCATCTGGGTGGCCATCCTAAGTAACAGCCCCCATTTTCCTGCCCAAGGGAATATTATCACTCCCTCAAACCAACCTCACCCTTAATCACCCACATTCGGACCCACCTGGCTCTAATGCCTGAGCCTCTCTCATAAAAGTCCCAGAACTTGGAGCTGGGGTATGATTCAGTGGTAGAGGGCTTGCATAGCCCATGCAGGGGGCTGGGCTGGCTCCTCAGCACCACATAAAAATAAAATAAAGACATTGGGTCTAACTACAACTAGAGACAAAATATTAAAAAAAAAAAATTCCCAGAACTCAAGCTTGTGTTGCCTGTCTCTACTATGGAGGGATGTTGCTTTTATTTGTCAGCTCTGACAAATAAACTCTCTCATGTGTATCTCTGCCTGGTCTCCGTGTTTCATTATTTGCTCGCCCATTTCCCGCTTTCTCCCTTTCCTTTCAATAGGAAAGTCTAAATGTTTAAATATGCATCAGAACTTTTAAAGATATCTGCATGGTGAAAAATAACTGTGAAGTAAAAAAGAGTAATGTTGCCAAAATCTCGGTCCCTGTCTCCAATGCCAATTCAATAACCAGGACATGGTTTTAAGAAAAAGGAAAAAGAAGGTTTATTGTTTTACAGGACACTTCTGTCCCAGAGGCTGTGATTCTGCCCAACAGCAGGAACAGGGGGTTTTTAAAGAGATGATTCAAAGGCTACATTCTACTTGTTCTCTGTTGGAGTTGTAATTCACTTGTGAATTTGGGAGATAGATAATCATTTCTGAGATCTTCAGGTGCCACCCCAAAGTATGAATTCCTTAGTTCCCATGGTGGGTGTGTACTCAAGGACAGATAACTCTGCCTTAGGTTGGGGAAGAAAGGTAATCCTGTTTCTCCTGAGATTAAAGAAGGGGAGACATAAGGCAGGAGCAAGGAGAAAGGAGGAGAAAGAAACATGTCCATTCAAAAAAATAAGTCATAGTGGCAGAGCAGCAAGGGCTATATTCGAAGCATAAAGTGGACCACTGTTACATCCCCTCACTGTCCATTTCTACATTCCATTCCTATGGAAAAAATGGGCAACAATATCTCCAAACTGCTTCCTGCTGAAAGGGGGCAAAATTGGGGGAACCCAAAATTGTTGACTATCAGGTGGGGCATGAACAATTAAGGGTATTCAGCATCAGATCCGTCCAGAGGTTCACAGTGGCAAACAGCAGGTGACTGACCAGGCATATAATAGGGCAGGAATCTTGCTAAGACAACAATAGATAGGACAGTAAAGAATTGACTTTTTTTCTTGTAAATAATTGTCACAAAAGCAATTAGTGTTTCAGCCAGTCTCTGAAAACCATGAAGTAACTCATTATCACATCAGTGAAAAACAGATCAAGTTTATCAACGTAGGAATTTAGGAAGATTTATAGGTCTATGAAATCAGGCTCAAATTAACTCAGGACAAACTTGTGACTCAGTCCTTTCTGATCATTATTAGGCACTCCCACCCTAGAACCCTTCCTTTTAAAGATATCTGCATGGTGAAAAATAACTCTGAAGTAAAAAAGAGTAATGTTGCCAAAATCTTGGTCCCTGTCTCCAAAGCCAATTCAATAACCAGGACACGGTTTTGAGAAAAAGGAAAAAGAAGGTTTATTGTTTTACAGGAGACTTCTGTCCCAGAGGCTGTGATTCTGCCCAACAACAGGAATAGGAGTTTTTTAAAGAGATAATTCAAAGGAGTTGTAATTCACTGTTAATTTGGGAGATAGTCATTACCACTTTCTTTTGGTAGGACTGACACAAGTGTACCTCTTAAGTTACATTAAAAAAAAAAAACATTGTTTTTCCTTTTAAATGTCCATGTAGGACTGTGCTCAGGTTGTACTCTTCTGTCAGGTGTTTAAGACCAGGTTGGTCAAAACTGACCTTGTTCCTATCTATCCTTAAGAGTCAGCTGAGGGCTGGGGTTGTGGACTCAGCAATAGAATGCTCACCTAGCATGTGTGAGGCCCTGGGTTTGATCCTCAGGTCCACATAAAAATAAATAAATAAAATAAAGTTACTATATCCAACCACAACTAAAAAAAATATTAAAAAAAAAGAGTCAGTGAGATTCCTCAGAGATTACTCTTGGGGACATGTGAGAAGTCTCTTGGCTCCTTTAACCAGTGGTGCCATCTTCCAGGATGGGCCAGTGTCTTGTTAACCGTACGTGATTTCTCTTGGAAGCATCAATGATACTTCCACCTCCAATGACTGTCTTCTTTGCAGAATGTGCACTGGTTGGCTTCCATGGTCCCTTCTTTTTTTGGGGGGAAGATATCTTTTCAATTGTTTTTCTA
The DNA here is from genome assembly GCF_964194105.1 of Spermophilus citellus. Taxonomy (NCBI): domain Eukaryota; kingdom Metazoa; phylum Chordata; class Mammalia; order Rodentia; family Sciuridae; genus Spermophilus; species Spermophilus citellus. The sequence goes on along the minus strand of NC_138199.1, from coordinate 57,279,692 downwards.
TTTTTTCTCCAGGGTCCTCCTGATCAGCAGATTGGGTGACTCATGAGACTTGCAGGGCCCAAAGAGGGGTTCCTTCATTTTCTGGATTCTGGCTTAGGGCCAAAGTAAGGGCAAGGCCCAAAATGTTGGCTGCATTTTCCTCAGTCCTTTTACTTCCTTGACTTTGGTTTCCAAGTGTTTGGTTTTAAACACCCAGCAGTTTAGTTTCAACATTCTTAAAGTGGGAGTAACAGTTTATAACTTCAATATCTATGATTTTACAGTTACCCATTGAAAGGACACTTGTAGAGTCCACACAAAGTCCAAAGACCACACTATACACCAGAATCTCATTCAAGGGGTCAGGGAGGGTTTCAGGTGGGGGCAGAGTCTCTGGAGTCAGAGGAGTTGACCATGAATCATAGGGAGAATAAGTAGGCAACAGTTCTAAAATGTACAAGGAAAATACTATTATGGGCAATGACCAACAGACTCCATTTTGCTGAGACTCCATGCCATATAAGAAATGCTTCAGGGGCTGGGGATGTGGCTCAAGCGGTAGCGCGCTCGCCTGGCATGCGAGCGGCCCAGGTTCAATCCTCAGCACCACATACAAACAAAGATGTAGTGTCCGCCGAGAACTAAGAAAAAATAAATAAATAAATATTAAAATTCTCTCTCTGTCCCCCCCTCTCTCTCATTCTCTCTTAAAAAAAAAAAAAGAAAGAAATGCTCCTTCCATGGGAAGGCCCTGCCTCTGTACCCATCATCAGTTGCTTAGCATAGCATGTTTGACAACACAAAATGGCAATTCTTATACAAAGTAAAAGTGTTCTCTCTGTTTCCCATTTTTCTTGGACTACATACCCTGTCAGAGATTGATTGTCTAGATGTTAGTAACCATTCTTTTTTTTTTTAAATATTTATTTCTTTAGGTTTTAGGTGGACACAGTATCTTTATTTCACATTTATGTGGTGCTGAGAATCGAACCACGGAAGAAGGAGTCTATCTCTGTTGCACATGCTTGTAATCCCAGCGAGTCAGGAGGCTGAGGCAGGAGGATCACAAATTTGAGGCTAGCCTTAGCAACTTAGGGAGACCCTGTCCCAAAGCTTTAAAATAAAGAAATAAGCTGAGGATGTAGTGCTAAAGAGGCCCTTTGTGCCGTTCTCCTGCAGATTTTTGTGCCTGATTCCAATTGTTTATAAAAGGATTAGTTGGCATCTGACGCGATAAATGTTGGGGGAATGTGTGAATGAAAGTTAGCCAGGAACATGAGTAAATGCAACCGCTGCCTTCCTTCCCTCATTCCCCACATCCTGTGTTCAACGTGTGCTTCTTTCTAATGTGTGTAAAATGTCACCTCACGAACGCGGTTTTTTTGCATTTTCACAAGATGACTTCCTTGTCCGTGTTTAAAGATTGTTCTAGAGTTTTGAGAAATATAAACAAAGTATGCTTTGGGGAAAAACAAAAACCCGCAAACGATTTCTTCACAGTCTATAAAACTAATTTACACTTCCAAGACTAGTTTTCTGCGTTAATTATTATGCTAATTCTTAAAGACGTGTTAGCGCTCCGGCTACAGAGCGGACTCTCAATCTGTCTTGTGGATGTACGCCTGGATCTGCAAACCAATTTTTTCAAAATCCCAGGCTCTGAGCAAGATGCTTTCAAAAGCTGCAGAAGGGACAAAACCAGCTCCTGGACTGCCCAGAGCCCGCGCGCCAGGGGACTGTATCCCTCTGATGGCCACTTGGTCCTGGGCACCGCAAAGAAGCCCCAGCCCAGCTCAACGCTTGTGGGTTCCCAGGCTGCGAGCCGGGTAGCCAGTGCCTCCAAGGCCGAATGCCATGCTCTAATTCCTCCACAATGCGTTCCTGGCCACGAGAGGTTACCTCCATATCGAATTTTCTCACGGAAAAATCAGTTCCCTATTCGTTCCTGCGGGCGCCGCGTTGGGAACCCAACCTGGACTGCAACCGCTTCCAAACGCGCGGTCCCCTGTTACTGAGGCTGCCACATACCCGCGAGACGCATTGGACTTAACACCAATTCCCCGCTCTGACTGCGCTGCGCCTGCTGCGCCCACGTCTGCTCCTTCCGACGCAGTGCACCCACTTTTCTCTGCTTCGGGGACACTCACTTGCTTAAAGTCATCCCGAATCACGCCGCTCTCCGATGGCCGAGATCGTGGGGCGAGGCAGCCACTCCACCGACCGCCCAGGGCTGGTACAGACTCAACCAGGTTCTCCGGAGGCCCGGCAGGTGTGGGAAGCCGCCGGAGCTTGGGGCGGTGCACGCCCAGGTCCTGGATCTTCCTGTGCGCCCAGGTTGTTCCCTGGCTCATGGAAACATCTTTGTGCTTGTTTGGATTGGTTCTGCTGGACTTCCCGGTGCAAAGAGCCGCCACTGGCCCACGCCCGACAGAACTCCTTAAGGTAAAGACGATGATCGCGGACCTTGTTTCTGCTATTTACTAGACAAGTAGTGGACAGGGCCCTAAAAACTTTGTCCACTTGTCAGTTATTCATTACAACAGCCCTAACCGGTGAGTACAGATGTTAGCCCCATTTTTCACTTGAGGGAATTGAGGCTATGTGGGATAACCGGATAGTAAGTGGGATTCAAACCGAATCTGGGTGACCCTGAAGCCCGCAAGCCGAGCGCTTTCTGTCCCTCGGACCCAGGGCTAAGAAAACAAGACGCCTTCGCTCTGCTTAGTGGTCTGAGTGGAAAGTTCGGGGACTCTCTGCTGGGGACCGCGTGTTTTCCAAGTATTTCCCAAACCTCAGGATCGAGAGGAACAGGGTGAGACTGGGTAGGCAGCACGGTCCGGTCCCCACTTCCCACAAGTCACCTTCCTTCTTTTATTGCTTCTAGGCGTCCACCCCAGGCTTCGGGAGCCCGTCGCACCCAGCGGTTATCGCCCGCGCCTATACAGCTTCCTCATTTCTCAGGTGACAACTCTGCCTGACCCCGTATCTATCTGAGGCTTCGTTATCCTTTTCTGTGGGTTAATGGGTTTCCCTTTCCACTTTACAAAGAAACAATTCCGGCGCACACTCCTAGTTTCCCTGCCCTGCGCCTACCTGTCCTTACTGGCTAGGCTCGGTCCTTGCGTCCACCCATCTCTCAGCCTCGCCCACAGCCCAAATTCGTCCTTTGCCCTACCTCCACCCTCTTCGCCCTACACTCCACCGAAGCTGTCTGCAGTGGAAAACTGAAGTGCGTTGTAATTCTTCTAAAAGGGACCTGTGCAGCCACATAATTCCTATATGCCTGGAAGAGTGAGTGGTGAATCTTGGACGAAATTAGCATTTCTCATTTACAATAAGCGGGGGTAGAGGGGTGAAGAATAGAGGTATTTTGGACTAGACAAAGGTGAGTGAAGGGAGGGGAGGGGACATGGGGTAGGAATGATAGTAGAACGAATCGGACATTATTACCCTAGGTGCAGACATGATTACATGCCGGTGTAACTCTACATGGTGTACAACAAGATGAATGAGAAGTTATACTCCATTTATGTATGATGTATCAAAATGCATTCTACTGTCATGTATAACTAATTAAAACAAATAAAATGTATTAAAAATAAATGAGCATTTTCAGGACCTTTTTCATAAGCCAGCTCAGTGTTGGGGGTTCCAAAAGCCATCTCTACTGTAACTGTACTGTATTTTATTCTGACTCAGCTAAGTGGAAAACAGGATTGTTTTTCAAGTAGACACAATGATGGTATGCAACATTGCCATGCTCCCATGTGTATATTTAATTATACCTTGCCAGTGTCCCAAAAAGGATGTAAGATAATGAAATATAAAATACAAGGTAGTGTAACTAAAAGATAAAAGTGGCAATCAATAAGTTAACCAAGTCTGAAATTAGTGCAATAGAAAGATTCCCAGAATGATCTAAACCTTGGTGCCAGTGAGTTCCGGAATCCCTTGGGAATTTCCCTTTAGCCAGCAGACAAGATATCCAGCTAGAAGGGAGTTGGAAGTCACAGTTGCAGATAAGTAATTTCCCGGTTCTGGACTGAAAGAGGAATGTTATTCTCTCTTTGACAAGACCAATCAGCAAAATGTTGTACTGACCATGCGTGTGCATTAAATAAAGAATGTTGGTGCAAGACCTCCTTGCTTACTAAGGCTTTCCCTAACATTATTTGTTATTCAACACTCCTAATAATACTGCCAGAGAAGACCCAACCTGTGAGAGACTGTAAGATTCATTTGGATTTTTGTGGCCAGTGAAGGGACCAGTGTTGGCTCAGCACTGTCAAAATAGAAAAGCTCGGGCTGGGGATGTGGCTCAAGCGGTAGCGCGCTCGCCTGGCATGCGTGCAGCCCAGGTTCGATCCTCAGCACCACATACCAACAAAGATGTTGTGTCCGCCGAGAACTAAAAAATAAATATTAAAAAAAATTCTCTCTCTCTCTCTCTCTCTCTCTCCTCTCACTCTCTTTTAAAAAAAAATATAGAAAAGCTCTTTGCCCTATCTATCACCTCTTCTTGTGACTTGGAAGTGGGGAAGGGGTTAATTCAACCCTAAACTTCTACCTCAAAGCAGTGCTGTGATTGGCAATTGTTCTGTGGTTGCTGAGTCTCTTCCTGCTCCAGGGAAGAATAGAAAAGAAGAGAAGGTGAAAGTCAAGTGAGGTTGTTCTTTTTCTGCCTGAACAGGGACTCTGCATCTGTTCTCCATGACAGAGCCAGTTGCCCTCCCAGAGCCAGGTGGTGTCTACTGCTGCTGCTCTGAGGACTAAAGGGGCCTCAAAACCCTTGGAGCCCCAAACCTGCCATGTCTGTGCACATCCCGTTAGTCACTCTCTGGGATCAGCCCACAGGTAGCCTCTCTCAGTGACTTCCTTATCGCTATAGCTGGTAGTAATGTATCACCATATGGACTTCCATTTCCGCAAGGCTGTAGGCATTTCTGGCTCTCACCTTGGCAAACTGACAAATTCTTTTTTTTTTTTTTTAAAGATAGAGTGAGAGAGTGAGAGAGAGAGAGAGAGAGAGAATTTTTTTAATATTTATTTTTTAGTTTTTGGCGGACACAACATCTTTGTTTGTATGTGGCGCTGAGGATCGAACCCGGGCCGCACGCATGCCAGGCGAGCGCGCTACTGCTTGAGCCACATCCCCAGCCCCACTGACAAATTCTTAAGTAATTGGAAAATTGCCTGGGTAATTTCAGCTACTCCCAGGGCCCAGAACACCTGCCTCTAACATTAATCTTGCTAGGTTAAAAGGCAAACTCTGTTCTTTTCTTCCTTCCTTCCTTCCTTCCTTCCTTCCTTCCTTCCTTTCTTTCTTTCTTTCTTTCTAAGAAATGGTGCTTCACTAAGTTGCCCAGACTGGTCTCAAACTCCTGGGATCCTCCTGCCTCAGCTGCCTGAGTAGCTGAAGCTACAGGCATGAGCCACCATAACTAATAAGGTCAAACACCTTGTGTTTCACAGTTGGGCTCCTGTCTTCTTGTTCCTGTGGGAGAAACTTCGAGTGGTCTGCATGGTACTCAGATCCGTTTAGCAGATCCTGGTGTTGTGACTGAGTTTTCTGACAGGTGTTCTTGGAAGACCAAATAAACTAGCTTTGCATTCCAGTCCAGTTAAGATAGCACTTTCTACCAAGAAAAGTGTTTTGGCGGAAAAGGGAAGTCAAATAATTTTTGCCATACCACCAAAGAGATTTTTGTTTGTTTGTTTGTTTTGTTTTGTTTTGTTTTGTGGTACAGGGGATTGAACCCAGAGCCTTGTGCATGGGAGGCAAGCACTCTACTGAGCTATATCCTCAGTCCAGAGTGGGGCGTTTCTGAGTCAATGTTCAACGCCAAGAGACTTGCACAGGTCTGACTCAGAGTGGGCACCATTTATTGATTGACTGAATGAATAACTGCCAGGAGTGATGGGGTTGTTTTCTTAACACATAGTCTTTAACCTTTCTTATTCCCCAAATCCAGTCCTTGCTGATGCTCAATAATGTATGTTGAAAGAAAAATAAGGTGATGTTCTTCATCAAGGGTATGTTCTTCAGAGGACTGAAGGACAAAATGCCCTGACTTGTCATAATCCTTAAGAAAAGGAAGCATTGTCACTTGCTCAAGGATAATGATTAAGCTATGGATGTGCGGTACAAATAGCATTTGATTTTTTTTAGAAGATTAATTTTTTTAATTTTTATTTTTAGTTGTAGTTGGAAGGTATTCAGGTACTCCCAGTTACCCGAAAGCAAATCATTTTCTTTTGCATCACAGCCTGGTCACAATACTCTCCAGAAAAGAAAAAAAAATTAAATACCTTTATTTTATTTATTTATTTTTATGTGGTGCTGAGGATTGAACCCAGCACCTCATACGGGCTAGGTGAATGCTCTACTGCTGAGCCACAACCCCAGCCCCAACATCTGATTTTATGATATATAGATAGATAGATAGATAGATAGATAGATAGATAGATAGATATTTTAGTTTTGTTCACAGTTCCTGATCATAACTCCCTCCCAAGGCAGGTGATTGAGATTCAAATTTCTTTTTCTGACAGAGACTTCTAGAAATGTTTATCTTTCCTCCCTTTTTCTGGTCTACTTTGTCTGATAGTAGATAAGACCCCCATTTCAGAAGGGATTCTGTCCCATTCCCAGGAGTAAGAAATACTATGCAGAGAGGTTGAGAAGAATCTGAACAGACAGGCTTGCTGGTTTTTCCCACCCAATCTATTAGAGTTGAATATGTAGTAAATTGCTGAGGGCCATTGCCAAATAGGAATGACGCATCGAAATTTCCTTGCCAGCGTACCCCATGTTAAATGGACTTGCCTTGGAAATTCGCTGTGACATTGCATGTTTGTTTGAGAAAGGTGACCCTGCTCAAGGACGAGGGTGGATCCAGGTTTAGGGTGTATCCTGCAGGTTTTAGGAAGTATCCCGGTTTAAGACAATTTGGGTTTAGGGCGTTCCCGGTTTAAAACAATCTGGGTTTAAGGCAGTTCCAGGTTTAAGGTTATTGCTGCTGGGAATAGGGCGTATCCTGCTGCCTGAGTTCCCGTTGAGTTCTCAAGGAATTGAGAAAGTATTTGGGACGTGAATTGTGCGGCAGAACTTGGATTTCCCCAGAACGTGTGTAGAGGCCGGTGTGAGTTCGGGAGTAAAGAATTGCTGTTTGAATCTACAAGGTGTGTGGTGGCTCGTGATTCTGTGCCCAGCCAAGACTTCGGCAGTAAATTCTCCCTAAAAACTCAAAAGGAGAGAAATCCAGGTAGCTAACCATGTGGAAATTCCTAGAGGGTGTTGCACCCCGAGAAGGCATGAAATCTCCATGCCCTTCTCCCACACCCTGTCCTATACATCTCTTCATCTGTATCCTTTGTAATATCCTTTATAATAAACCTACAAGTGTTAAAAGCTCCCCTGAGTTGTGTGAACCTCTGGAGCAAATTAGTCAAACCCAATGAAGGTATGCTGGGAAGTACAGGTAAAAAAAAAATCTGTGGCTTGTGAAGGGTATCTAAGGGGACCTGGGGGTCTAGGTAGCTTAGTAGTAATGTTAGGCAAAGGGATAGCCTAAGAAGTCAGGATGAGGCTTTGTGACATTTTGACATGGGTTGGAACATACCCAGGTATTTGTCTCACAGACTAAGAAAATATGTACCTTTGAATTCATATACAGTTGCTGAACTTACAAATCAGATGTACATCCAACCAGATCTGAGCTAAGAATTGTAAGATTATTATAAACACCAACCTTGTTAGATTTCCTCTAGGTAGTTGGAGATAAACCCTAATCAGAGACCCTGGAGTCTGGTGGGGGTCCGGTGTGTGGGAGGGGGGGTCGGAAATGCAATTGAATCTGAAGGAGCCTGCTGGGGTATATCCTCCAACACTGGAAGGTATTCAGGTACTCCCAGTTACCCGAAAGCAAATCGTTTTCTTTTGCATCACAGCCTGGTCACAGTACTCTCCAGGGGAAAAAAAAAATTAAATGATCAGAAAATTAATCTCTTAACTATAATATATTTCAGCTTGATTTTTTTTGCTCCATGAAAGGGCAGGAAAGTGAATCAAGATCCCTTCTATACAGAGCTTCATGGCTATATATCAGAATCAAAGTTTGAAAAAAAATGGGCTATTAAGCTCAGAGTTTAAACTGCCTACGCTAGAAAGTCTTGTGAATAAGGAGGAGCTTTTATATGCCAGAGGCAAAACAAAACAAAAAAAAAACCTCTGAGTCCCAGGAAACAGCCTCTGTCTCACCTGTAGCACTACCACAGACAAGTGATACGGGGGAAATCTTCCCCACCTATTCCCCAGACTCTGCTGTCAAACCCACAGCTCCTAACTCCTGCACAGATAGAACCTAATCCTTTACTCTCCCTGCCAGCAGACCCCAGCCCAGACACAAGGGTCACCTACTGCCCCAGCCCTCCCCTGCCTGACAGTACAACTACAATAGGCACGTACAACTACAATAGGCACGAGGGATAGTTATACTGGAAGCTGATAGAAATCTAATCAAAGTGCACTTGCCTTTCACCACCTGAGATCTATACAATTGGAAAGCCCCGACCAGTGAACAAGAACAAACCCTGAGGACTTCATCACTTCGATAAAATCTTTTCCATTCATAACTCCATCTGGGCAGATATCCAAAGGCTTTAGATGACCCTCTTCAAGGCTGAGGAAATGTCAGCAGTTTTGGCAACAGCTAAGAAACTAACCGATGAAGAGTCCAACAGTCTGGAATCAAGAGCACGGGTGATAAAGCAGGGAACTGGGACCGGTGATTCGGGACACAGGGAGTCATGAAAGAGCTACCTCCCAGAGCTGTGAGAAAAATAAGCAGATCTTGGGTAAATCTGGGCAAACCAAGGGAGGAAAACTCTTCTGTCTTCTTAGATTAAGGGAGTGTCTCAAGCAGGACCCTTGTGCCTCAGCTAGTTGGGTGCTTCTATCTCTGAGTGATCCACATATCAGCAGAAAACTGCAAAAGTTGTCCATGGGTCTGATATTGATTCTTCCCTATTGATAGAGGTGGCCCTTTAAGGTTTTCAATAACAGGAATATAACTGAAGATAAAAAAGAAGTTTTAAAAAACGAAAAACCAGGCTTCCCTGCTGGCTGTTGCCTCCAGACTACTCCAGAAAGGGACAGGAGGATGCCCTAGGTGAATACTCTCAGCCTCCAGTGTGGTCCTGAGAACCACCAACAAGTTTGGTGTGTTAGTTTGTTGTGGCTGTGACCAAAATATCTGGAAAGAACAATTTAGAGGAGGAAAAGTTTATTTTGACTCAGAGTTTCAGAGATTCCATCCTCATCCAAGGCAGAGACATCATGGCAAAAAAACATGGCAGAAGAAAGCTGCTCATCTCATGGCAGCTGGGAGGGAGAGAGGAGAGAGAGAGACAGGGAGAGAGAGAGAGAGAGAGGTCAGGAACAAGATATAGTCTCCAAGGGCACACACCCAGTGACCTACCTCCTCCAGCCATGCCCACCTGCTTATAATTACCAACCAGTAGTCCAATCAGATTATTAATCCATCAAATGCATGTATTCACTGATGAGGCTACAGCTCCATAATCCAATCTTTTCACCTCTGAACACTGCGGCATTGCCTAACACATGAGTTTTTTAGGGGACATTCCTAGATCCAAACCATAGAGTTGGAGGTCTCACCAATGTGCTTACTGTAAACGAGAGGGACATGGAAATAGAAGTGTCCAAACTGTCCCCAGAAAGGGAAGGAAGGGCCAGACCTAATATTTACCAGTTGCCCCTGATCTACCCAGAGGACTGATGGGGACTTGTGGTTTCACTAAGATCTATCATAATTTCTCCCAAGTAGTCCCAGTTTAATTTGATAAAGCTGGAAAGAAAATTACATTTTTGCTTAATATAAGAGTCACTTATTCTGTGATGGTGAGCAGAAAGCCTTCTTTTTTTTAATATTGATTTTTTAGTTTTCGGGGGACACAACATCTTTGTTTGTATGTGGTACTGAGGATCGAACCTGGGCTGCATGCATGCCAGGCCAGCGCGCTACCGCTTGAGCCACATCCCCAGCCAGAAAGCCTTCTTTGACTGACAAGAGATGTAACATAAAAGGAGTATCAGGAAGAGGAGGGACTCAGTGATTTGTAGAGCAACTGGGAACTGGGAACTAGGATATTAAAGCACTCTTTTTTATATGTGCTTGAGTGATTAATCCCATGTTGGAAAGATACTTGATGGTTAAATTAGAAGCTACTGTAAACCTACAACATAACAGGGGAGGCAATTTACACTCCTCCTGCAAAGGAAATTCTCAGCCCCATCCTTTTTTTTTTTTTTTTTTTTTTTTTTAAAGAGAGAGAGAGGAGAGAATTTTTTTATATTTATTTTTTAGTTTTTCAGTGGACACAACATCTTTGTTTGTATGTGGTGCTGAGGATCGAACCCGGGCCGCACGCATGCCAGGCGAGCGCGCTACCGCTTGAGCCACATCCCCAGCCCCTCAGCCCCATCCTTAATATTGAAGGAGATTGGGGGGTGAAGTGGGCAGTAATGGGGATTGAACCCAGGGGCATTCAACCACTGAGACACATCTGACACATCTCTAGCTCTTTTTTTTTTTTTGTATTTTATTTACAGACAGGGTCTCACTGAGTTGCTTAGGGCCTCACTAAATTGCTGAGGTTGGCTTTGAACTCGCTATCCTCCTTCCTCAGCCTTCCAAGCCACTGGGGATTAGAGGCCTGCACCACTGCACCTGGAGGAGATTTTGGCTAAAGTTAACCCCAACATATGGTCACAGGGACAAGCATTCTGAGCCATAAATATCCAACCAGTGAGGCTTAAAACATATAGACAAATGGCCACAGGTAAAATAATACCCTTCAAGCCCAAAGTCACTGAGGGCGTTCTGCTTGTACTCACAGGTTGCTGGCATGAAGATTAACAAGACCCTGCAGATCCCCTATATTACCTCCATATTACCAGGAGAAAAGCCTAAAACTGAGGAATATGAGTTTGTGCAGATCAGAGCTGCAAATGGAACAACATGGGACATACACCCCATGGTTCCAAATCCTTATACTTTGCTGGCCAACCTGCCTGGAGAAAGTAGATTTTTATCTTGTAATAAACTTGAAGGGTTGATTCTTTTGATTCCTTTAGATCCTAAGTCCTAGGAGCTATTTATGTTTAAATGGGAGGACCCCAAGATGCGTCAGAGACAACAGTACTGTTGGACTGTCCTACCACAGGGCTTTAAAAATTCCTCCACTATCTTTGGGAGATTTGGGAAAGTGATTTATGAAAGTTAAGTTTATAAGGTATATGCACCTTCAATTTAATTGGATTTTCCAAATTATTTTACCTTAAAATCATGTGATAATTCTCATTACTGAACATCCTGAACATGCTAAGAATATTAGAATTCTTTTGGCCAGCTGGGCGTGGTGGTATGTGCCTAAAGTCCTGTCCCAGCTGCTTGGGAGGCAGAGCCAGGATTGCAAGTTCAAGGCCAGCCTCAGCAACACAGTGAGGCCCTGAGCAACTTAGTGAGAACCTGTCTCAATTTTTTTTTTAAAGAGGGGGTGATGATGGCCAGGCACAGTGGCCCACACCTGTGATCCCAGTGGCTCAGGAGGCTGAGACAGGAGGATTGAGAGTTCAAAGCCAGCCTTAGCAAAAGTGAGGTGCTAAGCAACTCAGTGAGACCCTGTCTCTAAATAAAATACAAAATAGGGCTGGGGATCTGGGGATCTAGTGATCTGAGTTCATTAGGGCTGGGGATCTGGTGATCTGAGTTCAATCCCTGATACGAAAAAAAAAAAAAAAAAAAGAGTGGGTGATGGCTGGGGATGTAGCTCAGTAATAAAGTGCCCTTGATTAAACCTCCAGTACTGAAAAAAAAAAATCATAATAAGAGTTCTTTTGATCAGGGCTGGGGATATATCTCAGTTGGTAGAGTGCTTGCCTCCCATGCACAGGGCCCTGGGTTCAATCCCCAGCACCACACACACACACACACACACACACACACACACAAAATTATTTGGTCAACCTAGTAAGGATGTAAGTATGTATTAGTATATAATTATGGTTTTCATTTACAGTTTTTTAATAATTAAATATATTTTTAAAGGTTTATTTGACATTTTCTTTCTTAATTGATTTATAGGCATTTTTATTATATTCTGGACAGCAAATTCTTTGTTGATAATGTACATTAACAATGTCTTCCAAAAATATCTACCATCAAGGCCCTTAACTCTTTGGCTGATAGAGTGTAAAAGGTATCAAAAGAAAAGGCAGAGACACCTAAGGAAACTCTCAGGTACCTGGGGTTTATTATTTCACAAGAACAGTTCAGCATACCTTAGGAAAGAAAGTTGATCATTGCCAAATGTCACCACCAAAACTCTGAAAGTAGGTAAGAGGTTTTTGGGGAAGGCTGTTTTCTGCTGCATCTGGGTCTCTAACTTTGGCTTAATAGCTAAACCTTTAGATTATGAATAAAGAGGCTGACTACTTTGAGTGGCATGAACTATCAGATCCAGACTTTTAAGGGTTAGGGACATGACTCAGTGGTAGAGTACTTGCCTGGCCTGCACAAGGCCCTGGGTTCAATCTCCAGATTGAAAAATAAGTAAAGGAAGGAAGGATTTGCCAGTGGAAGTTCCACTTTTTGGTTTGTATGTAAATAAGAAGTAGGAGACAGCAGTGGGGGTACTAACCCAAACTCTGGACCCCTTTAAGAGACAGTTGCCAAAGGATGACCAGATTGCCTGTGGGAAGTGCCATCTATCTTCCTGCTTATTAAGGAAGTATAAAAACTGACTTTGGGACAGGTCCTTGCCCCACACCAACTCAACAGTACCTTGGAGACCAAGGGTCACCTTGGTTGACAGAGAGGAGAATGTTACAGTACCAGGCTCTGTTGCTAGACTCTTCCTCCCACTCCAACTTTAAAACTCTGACAGATACTTAACCCTAACATCTTGCTGCCTGCATCCCATGACTATATGACTGCTCAGAACTGGTCAGCCAGGTATGCTCCAGGAGAGACCTTCCAAGTGAGCCTCTACCTAATGTTGAAATCATATGGTTTATAGACAGAAGTAACTCCATAATAAATGGCCACAGAGGGGCTGCTTACCCTGTGCTACCTCTCCATGGGACCACAGAAGCAAGAAGCCTTCCTCCTTGTATCTCTGCTCAAAAGGGAGAAATAATACCTTTGACTTGGGGCTTGGAACTGGAAAAAGAAAAGCTACTAAATGTATATACGGAATCTAGATATACCTTCTCAGTGATCCATGCTCATGGAACAATATGGGGAGAGAGAGAGAGAGAGAGAGAGAGAGAGAGAGAGAGAGAGAGAGAGAGAGGGAGGGAGGGGCATCTTCAATACCAGCAAGGGAAAAAAAATGAAAAGGAGATTCTCAGAATCCTTCAGGCAGTAAACACCCCTCAAAGGTAGATGTTGTACACTTTAAAGAACATCAGAGTGGAGATTCAGAAATAATAAAGGAGAGGGGCTGGGGTTATGGCTCAATGGTAGAGCGCTTGCCTACCATGTGTGAGGCACTGGGTTCTATCCTTAGCACTGCATAAAAATAAATAAAACAAAGGCATTTGTCCATCTACAACTACAAAAAGAAATTTAACAAAAGAAATAATAAAGGATATAATAAAGGAAAACCAGGCAGCCCACGCTACAGCTAAAGGTGCAGCATTGTCCAGAGAGATTTCCCAACTATCTTTATTTTTTTTTTTTTTGAGAGAGAGAGAGAGAGAGAGAGAGAGAGAGAGAGAGAATTTTTTTAATATTTATTTTTTAGTTCTCGGCGGACACAACATCTTTGTTGGTATGTGGTGCTGAGGATCGAACCCGGGCTGCACACATGCCAGGCGAGCGCGCTACCGCTTGAGCCACATCCCCAGCCCTCCCAACTATCTTTAATCCCTTCTTTGCCTCTCTACTAATTTGCCCCCTCCTATTTAGAGGAAGACAAAAAGAAACATAGAAGGAAGGATTTCAAATGGGTGTGGTTAGTAAGTTCCCAAGGCAAATTTTGACTCCCAAAGAAAGTAGTTTAGGAGTAGTTGTCAGTAGTTGTCCACCTGTACCAGATCATCCCTGCCCCTGCATGTGATCTCAAGTGACTACTCCTTGGTGAGTTACCTTTTGCAAGGTTACTTCCCCTTCCTGGTATTCTAAATTCTAAAGACTAATCACACCAACATGAGTAGAATGTTTACAGTTCAATAGTCTTTCTTTAGCTTGACAGATCCAGAATATCTGGATTACAGTACAATATATAACACCCCTCCTTAGTCTTTAGTTCTGTGCATTCACTAACAGAAAGCATGTAAATTGCTTTGAGGTTCAACTTGCAGAAAAGTAATACTTCCATCTAAAGAACTACAGGCTAGTCCCAAGAGGTCAAGGTCCATTGGGGTGCCAGTCAGAGAAAGAGGGAAAAAGGAGACACATTCCCTGATGAGAAAAATCTTGCCCACTACCCCCTGCATTTTATTTCTCCCTATAAAACCCTTTTCATATTCCTAAGTTCCACAAAATGGAGCTTTAAAAAGGACAGCCCTCTCCATCTCCTAGGATGCAAACCCTTAAATAAAACTGATTTATTTCCTTCATACCAACTCTTGTCTCTGTAATATTGTCTGTTAAGTGGTGACCTCCAGACTTGGGTTCAGTAACAAATTTGGTGAGCCAGCCAGGAGGGTGCCTCCTGAGCAGCACAGCCTTCTTGGTTTCTATGACGAGGAATGATGATTGCTCATGAAAATTCAGCTGCTCATGTGTGACAAGGGGACCACATATTTGGGATTGTGGGGACTTACCAGCAGCTTTTGGGAGTCTTTCATCTCAGGGGTTTTCCCTTCTCTCTTCCTTACGGCACCAGCTACTTATAAATGGAAGAGAACAGTCTGTGATCTTTTGGGGAAGTCAGTGGATTACAGGATGGGGAAATCATACCTGTGTGCACACTGGGAATCCTCTGTCTCCCCTGGTTGAGACTTAAGTAGCCATTTGGACAATGCATGGGTCATTTGTAGTACCAGTTGATGTCAGATAAGAGTCTAAGAACTAGTATTCCCAGGTTCTCCTTTGGGGAAAATGTATTTGTTTGGAGAGTATTCCTTTATTTTGTTTGACTTTTTCTCTTTTTTTGTCTTATAACCACCTGTCCTCTGGGTCACATGCTAGCTGACTGAAGAACTTATAGCTGTAATCCTCTTACTAAAAAGAATTGGAACTCCATCACAACACTGCTTGGCCCACGTATGTGCTAGATTCTGATGAAAGATGACAGCTTCATGGATCATCAGATTATATACTATTTTACAATAGGAATTGTTCTGTCAAAGATCAATTCAAGTAGGGCTGGGGCTGGGACTCAGCAGTAGAGTGCTCACCTAGCACGTGCGAGGT
Organism: Spermophilus citellus; assembly: GCF_964194105.1. Taxonomy (NCBI): domain Eukaryota; kingdom Metazoa; phylum Chordata; class Mammalia; order Rodentia; family Sciuridae; genus Spermophilus; species Spermophilus citellus. Next base: position 57,264,267 of record NC_138199.1, on the reverse strand, counting down.
GCTGGGTTCAATCCTCAGCACTACATAAAAATAAATAAAACAAAGTATTGTGTCCATATTTAAAAAGGTATTTTAAAAGATCGAAACATATTTAAAAATATCAGCAGGCTGGGGTTGTGGCTCAAGTAGTAGAGTGCTCGCCTAGCTCATGTGAAGCACTGGGTTCGATCCTCAGCACCACATAAAAATAAAATAAAGATATTGTATTCATCTAAAACTAAAAGAATAAATATTTTTTAAAAGTCATGTAAATAGTATGAAATCCCTTATATACAAGTTTTCATGGATTTGCGTAATGAGCATTCCAATGAAGAAGGAAATAGGTTGATTATTCAAATAGGAAGGGAAAACAGTTCCCCTTCCCAGATAGTGAAACTCAGGAGGAAATGGAAAATGAAGAAATTGGTCTTTTAATGCTTCAAATCTGCCTCCCTCCAAATGGTGCAACAAGGTCATTGGACAAGGAGTGGGTCACTGGAGCTGCATCCCTTGACCATCCCACTGTGAGGCAGGAATGTTCTCCCCTTTTAAGACCCAACAGGCCAGCCCCAACAAGGGTGCTTTTAAGGCCTGTGTGTGTGTGTGTGTGTGTGTGTGTGTGGTGCTGGAGATTGAACCCAGGGCTTTGTGCATGAGAGGCAGGCACTCTACCAACTGAACTATAGCCCCAGACCTAAAGCCTATTTTTAATAAACAAATAAACCCAGGACACAAAGTTACATTACATAAAAATAAAAATTCACATAACTCCAGGTGCAGTGGCACACACCTGTAATCCCAGCAGCTCAGAAGGCTGAGGCAGGAGGATCTCAGGTTCAAAGCTAGGCTCAGCAATTTATCAAGGCCCTAAGCAACTCAGTGAGACCTTGTCTCTAATAAAATACAAAATAGGGCTGGGGATGTGACTCAGTGGTTGAGTGCCCTTGAGTTAAATCCCTAGTAACCCCCGCAAGAAAATTCACATAACTAGTTCTTATAAGGAATGCTCTCCAGAGCCTAAAGGCAGAACTACTATAGATTTATTGAACAAAAGAGGGTGTTCTAGCTGGGGCTATAGCTCATTTGGTAGAGTGCTTGCCTCGAATGCATGCACAAGGCCCTGGGTTCAATCCCCAGCACCACCACCACCACTAATAACAACAACAAAAAAAAAAGTATTCCAAGGTGAAGACATCCTGTCAAAGACCCTGGAGTGATCCTACTGATCACATCTATTATCCTGATTGTCACACCACAAGAAAGACTCTCTCAGTGAGACTGGGTCCCAACCAGTGAGTGCTGTGAGAAGATGATAAACATACAGTATGTGTGTATTCATGTTTGGCTGTTGAGTAGAAGCAGTTATTGGAAACATGGAAATTAAAATAGCAAGACAAAAATGATAAAAACATAAGCATCCAGGAAACTGCGTGATGGAACAGGAAGTCAAATCCAAAAGTCCCTTGCATTATGCATCACTCAGAGAAGCTACAAATCTAGATTTGTATTTCCCAGAGCCCCAGATGAAAAGGGAATGGAGCAAGGTATTCAGCACAGCACCCTGAGCTGTGTCTCAGACCTGCACAGCTGAGGACTTGCCCTTGCTTGGGAACACCTCTCTTGCCTGGGAAAATTGAGAAATTTCAGATCCTATTGAGGCATATGGAAAGGAGTTGTATTTTGTCTTGAGTGACTTGATGTTTTAAGGGTTTTTGTTGTTGTTGTTCTTTCTAGTTAAACATGACAGTAGAATGTATTTTGACATATGTTGTATACATGAAGTATAACTTAAAAAAAAATCCAACAGGGCACTGTGTTTGGCCAGAGAGCATCCCATTTTAGGGCGGGACAACATCCTCTAAGACAGGCTCCCATCAGAGAATAGAACCATACCAGCCAGCCGGCAGAATTGTATTAGAATTACCCTCCATTCTCAACTTCAGATTTGTTAAATTGAAAAAATTCTAATCCACAATAAAAAGGCAACTCGTAGAAAATAACCAATTTGTTTATCTCTACTTTTGCCTCTCACCATCCTTCCTGGGTGGATATCCAAGATTTTTTAAATGTTTCACTGACTGCAAATTATAGAAGGCTCATGTTAGACATGAGTCTTATGTGCCCAATGCAGAGGCACAGAATCTCCATCAGGAAGATCTCAGAGGAACACCCAGCCCTTCAAGAGCTGTTTCATTAATAGCACTAATTGGAACCCAAAAGATGGAAGGATGATGATTCAATTAGATCATGATAAATGATGCCTCCTGTCAGGATTAAGGAAAGGGGTGCCTAAGCAGAGAAGTTCTACAAAGTACAATCAATCCAATAAGGAGCAAATGAGGGGGCTGGGGATGTGGCTCAAGCGGTAGCGCGCTCACCTGGCATGCGTGTGGCCCGGGTTCGATCCTCAGCACCACATACAAACAAAGATGTTGTGTCCGCCGGGAACTCAAAAATAAATATTAAAAATTCTCTCTCCCTCTCTCCTCTCTCACTCTCTCTTTAAAAAAAGAAAAGAAAAGAAAAAAAAAAGAAAAGAAACACCAGCCTGGGTGTTTCAGAGGGAGAACAGCTTGAGCTTGGGTCTCCTGAGAGTCACGACACCTTCCAGGAACAGGTTTCCCCAGCTTTAGGCAAAGCCCATATCAATGACCCAGCTGTTCAGCTATTTAAGCAAGGTGTTAATTGTAGATGTAAAAAAAAAAAAAAAAAAAAAGCACTTCATTTTTATGACCCTGTAGTTGGCTCAGCTCTTAGATATCCATCTGTAGATGACACACTAGACATGAAGTAAGTGAAAGAGTAAAGTATAAAGAGGAGTTCAGGAGCCTCCACAGTTTCTGATTGGGGTGATCAGTGTCAGCAGAGTAAGTGTGGCAGAGTCCTAAGCCAAGATGTGAGAGACCCAATTCAGACTCCAGCTCCAGCTCTCTGTGTGTCCTTGGGCAGGCCACTTCACCTCTCGGGGCCCCATTCTTTCCCTATAATATGCAAGGACTCTTTTATATATATCTTTATTTGATTGATTGATTATTATGTGGTGCTGAGGATTGAAACCAGTTCCTCACACATGGTAGCTAAGCGCTCTACCACTGAGCCATAACCCCAGCCCCATGCAGGGACTCTTAAAGTCTATTCCTTCTTCTCCCATCAACACTCAGAATTGGGATAAAGATAAAAAGAATAAATTCATGTTTGTGAGAATGTGTAGATGATTCCAAGACCAGAGGCGTAGCTACTAGCCTAGAAGATAGGAACAAGACGAGTGTTGGCTCTGTCCAGTTATGCCTGAGCCTATTCTGATGAACTTCATAGGGCTGAATGTCCAGAGGGACATGCAGGTGCACGCTAGTGTTCCAGGACAGGAGGAGGGATTCTGCATACCTGCAGTGAAAGAGACAGGGAGCTGGTGTCACCTCAAAGTTCATCATGAATCAAGGGTGCGGGGCCCCTCTCCTATTGACAGTACAAGTTTTACCTGTTTCCTGGATCCTTCCCTGCAGCCTGGTCGGGGCCTCACCTTATCAACCCACTCTTTGTTTCCTGGATGTTCAATTTCCCTCTTTACTGGACTCTTTAGCACTGTTCAAACACGCTCACACCTATCATTAAAAAAGAAAAAAATCCTTCCCAGTTCTTTCTCCAGCTACTGTTCTTCCTCCCATCACAGTTCCACAAGATGGTCTGTCCTCATTCCCACCCCGCCTCCGCCTGCCACAGTCCTCCTCCGCCCCTGTGGATTCTACCCCACTGGTCACAAACACCGTCACCGATGATCTTCACGTTGTTGACTCTAACAGTCCCTTCAATCTTCATCTTTCTCAGCCTCTGGGCAGTGTCCCGGGAGGCCAAATCCAGAGAATTGGATCATACACATCTCTTCACACTCAGCCGCTGATGACCATACCACAAAGAGTAGGTGGCATCAGTGTTCCCGCTTATTCACCCTTCTTTGGACCTGTGCCCTCCTGTAATGTGACTTCGAAGCTCCTCCCTTTAGAGGTGGCCTGTACACTCCACTCCACTGGTGTAGGGATTGGCCATATGATTTAGGTTAGCCAGTGCAGTGAGGGAAGACGTGACTGTGTGCCTGAAGGAACCCAGGACGTCAGAGGCACTGTGTGTTTCTCTTAGCTTTGTTTGTGCCACAAACATTGTCATGGGAAGAAAATGCCCTGATTCCAGAAGAATGAGAGTAACACAGAACAGAGTTGCTCTGACCAGCCTATGAGCATGTGTGTGATAGTGAAGGCTTACTGTTGTTGCCCACCCAGAGTGGGGTAGGTGGTCCCACAGCACCATTGTAACAATGGCAGCCATACACCATGCCCTCCCCAGGAGACAGTCATGGGCCTCAAAGAGCAGACAGTTGAGAAATTAAAGCTGTTGACCAACAGTTTTCTTAAGACTCTTTTTCCATTTCTCCTCTTCCTGTATCTTAGCAATGGAAGAAGAATGGAAGGTTCTATGAAGAAGACTTGTCAGCTTTTGAATTTTATTTATTTATTTATTTTTGGAACCAGGGGCATTTGACCACTGAGCCACATCCCCAGCTCTATTTTGTATTTTATTTAGAGACAAGGTCTCACTGAGTTGCTTAGTGCCTCACTTTTGCTAAGGCTGGCTTTGAACTCACAATCCTCCTATCTCAGCCTCCCGAGCTGCTAGGATTACAGCCCTTTTTAATATTTGATGTAGAGACAGAGTCTCACTGAGTTGCTTAGGGTCTTGCTAAGTTGCTGAGGCTGGCTTTGAACTCTCAATCCTCCTGTCTCAGCCTCCCAAGCTGCTGGGATTGCAGGCGTGCACCACCACGCCTGACAGCTTTTGGAATTTTATGATATTTCCACATCAGAGTTTGAGATCTGGAATTTATGGGTCTGGGTCTCATTAGAAATGACCTCGATGATTAACATCACAGTGTTTTGGTCCAGGAACCAACCATCTGGAACTGCAGGTAACTGGGTTTTGGTTTAGTTTTCCACGCATGGGTACCCTTTTATTTCCTGGGTTATAATTCATGACCATAAATTCCCAGTGGTTGATGTTCATGAACATGAGCAAAGTTTCCCATACTTCTGAAAACAATAAAATTTCATTATTAAATTCTGAAACCCCATCCAACAGTCTCTGGTTTCTGAGTTATAGACCACCAGCCTGGGAGTTCTGTCAGTCAGCAGCAGTTTCAGTCATATTGCACAGTGAAGGGATCTGTATTTGTTTAAAAATTTCTACATTATTCCATTTTTGCAATCCCAAACTAGCATTGTTCTTAGTGATCTTTCTCTAATCTATGTGGCCCATTCCTAAAAAACTTGTAAGGTAGAATTGAACCGGCTTCCTAAAGAAGAGCCCTTCATATATATAAACTTGACTCTTATACATGAGCTTGACTTGTCTGCCTAGCCATAAAGAGGATTTCCATGACCAAATGAGAATATTAAAAGCCACATTAGGTTAGAATCCTTGTGTCAGAGATGACTAGTGCTCATTGGTATCAGGAATATCCTCTTCTTGACACAGCTCAATAATGTCGTGTCTTCCAGCCTCCCCTGCAGTAAGCAGCCACATGAAATTTAATATGGGGTTACCCTTGTGGCCTCTTCTGTTTGGCTGTATTACCCATTTTGATTGAATCAGAACACCTGACAGGTGCCTACAGCCCTTCACATGTCTGCAGTCCTGTGTCGTGGGACCACATGGTTTTTATGTCATCATGCCCATGAATTTCAGTACGTTTGTCAGAATTTGAAATACTAATTAAATATCCACTCCATCCATAAATCTCCAACTCTCCATTTACCACCAACTCCAGGTTCTACTCATAGTCCCTGGGCATGTATAAGAACTTCTTTTGGTATCTCAGCACCGAGACTCATGTAAGTGGTTCTGTTCTGCTTTGTAGAACAGGCCCAGACAGAGAGGCAGGGCAGAGATATTTGAGGAGTACTCGTTTTCATTCCCTGGACCTGGCATCCTCCTTCTAAAGCTCATAAAAGAAAACATGATGACAGATGAACCAGTCGCAGTTACTACACAGCTGCCCAGGCAGTTTTTATCCATTACCCAGAGATAATCCCATTGACTTCCAACTTTTCTAGTGTCAGGGTGCCAAGGAACGAAATGACTCTCACCCAACAGGTATCTAATGGCACGTCTGCCTGTAAACTGACATCCCTGGGAATCTAACACAACCGGATCTATGCTATAGGTAATTCAGAGGCTGCATTGAGAATTCGGGTGGCCAGGCAATGAGTGTAGAGAGTTTGCAGTTCTTTGTGAGCATATTTTCTACCTTCACAATTTACAAAGGTTCTTCTTCCAACCAAATGTCACTGCTTAAATCTTAGGGAATCCAATACCACAGTATTTGGTTGGGTACCTGGAACAGTGTCTCAGGCCTGGGAGCAAAAGAAAAATCAGATGATGAGCTAGAGCAGAGTTGTGTATTGTTCAGTTTTAGTCATAGGAAAACTTCTGGGCACTTCTGACCACACGTTTTTATCTGTAAAAGATTAGCCAGGGCTCATCTGTTCCCTTATTTAGTCTTGTATATGCCCTGTCTTGGCTTATACACACATCCTCCGGACCCCCAAGCAACTTAGCCAGGCCCTGTCTCAAAAGAAAATTTGGCGTTGGGGTTGTAGCTTAGTGGTGGAGCACTCAACAGCATGTGTGAGGCACTGGGTTTGATCCTCTGCAACACATAAAAATAGATAAATAAAATAAAGGTATTGTGTCCATCTACAACTAAAATTCTAAAAAAGGAAATGAAAAAATAAGCCCAGCAAGGTGGCACATGCCTGTAATCCCAGCAATTTGGGAGGCTGAGGCAGGATGATTGGAGTTCAAAGCCAGCTTCAGCAACATAGTGAGGCCCTAAGCAACATAACGAGACTCTGTCTTAAATAGAAATATTTTAAAAATAAGGGGTGAGGATGCAATTCAGTGGTCAAGTGCCCTTGGGTTCAATCCCCAGTACAAAAAAACAAAACAAAACAAAACAAAACCTCTCCATAACCTCGTGAGCTATTATGGAAATGACAAACAATTCCAAATTTGATCTCCTGGCTCTGAGCCTTCTCGAATTCTTTGATCTCATTGGTCAGCATCTGAAGACCCTCCTATAGCCAATTTTAAGCAACAAGTTTTAGAAGGTTTAGGCCACAAAAATACAAAACATTAAAAAAAGGGGAAGGAATCCAGTCTGTATAGTAGACTTGAACTGATAAGCATAATCTCTTTAATTCTATCATTTTATTGAATCAAAGAAAACCAACTTGTCTGTAAAATACTTCTGTCAGCTTTTCACTGAAGAGTACCTGTTAGCTAGGGTCCTTCTTATGCAAATCAGTGTTAATTGACATCTGGGTAGAAAGTTCAACATCACATTTTATAACACGTTTAGAATGTTCAGTCAGGTGTGGTGGCTCAGGAAAATTGCGAATTCGAGACCAGCTTCGGCAAATTAGCAAGGCCCTAGACAATTTAGTGGGACCCTGTCTCAAAATTTTAAAAAATGAAAAGAACTGGGGTGTGGCTCAGTGGTTAAGCACCCCTGGGTTCAATCCCCAGAATCAAAAAAAAAAAAAAAAATTTATGTACATTCCAAAGAACTACAATAACCTTGAACAGTCTGCAGGAATTAATGTCAGCCCACTAATTAAGAACATACACATACTCAAATGTATTTTGTAAACTAAGTCACAATGCAAATAGTATAACTGAGAAAACCTTTTAAAAATAGCCAATCTTATACATATGCCAAGATCTTTAGCCTTAAATTCATTTTGAGATAGAGGATGGATAAAACAGGATTTCCCTTTAGGAACTACACAGACATTACTCATGAGATCTAAAATAACTATAAACATTTAAGGTATTATTATTACATAGAGAGATTAGCAACTCAGGAAAATAATTTAGTTACCTCTACAATATGTTAAGACAATAAGCATGGTTTACAGCATTACATTTGGGCTATCAGACTTTTTATTAAAAAATATCTTTATTTCATTTTTATGTGGTGCTGAGGATCGAACCCAGGGCCTCACACGTGCTAGCCGAGCGCTCTACCGCTGAGCCACAACTCCAGCCCCATATCAGACTTTTTAAAGGTTTAGAGTATTTATATCCAGAAAAATATTGATTATTATAAAAATAGTAGTTTATTTAACCAGAGTTATAAACCAAAAGGAGACTTTAGAATAAAGAATTGAATAAACTATAACTCCTGTAGGATTTAGTTTATCCTTTTTTATTTTAGTTAAAATGCCTTTATTTATTTTTATGTGGTGCTAGACTCACTTGCGAGGCAAGTGCTCTACCACTGAGCTACAACTCCAGCCCTTAGTTTATCTTTTAAGCAATCAAAACCCTAACAAAAGGGCTGAGGACATAGCTCAGTTGGTAGAGTGTTTGCCTCTCTTGTATAAGGCCCTGGGTTTGATCCCTAGCACCACACACAAAAAAAAATCCTAACAAAATTAGCAAAAAACATAGGAAATTATCTTGATAAAACATAAAATCTTTGTTCTTTAAGTCACTTGTTTTGTAAACTTTCTTAAAAGCTGGTCAGTTATTGCCAAACTGTTAGAGCCTACCTATAAATGTATTTTTAAAGCTACTTTAAGTTTTTCTGGGATTTAACCATTAATCAAAGCGCCAAAACATATATATATATTAGTTGTTGATGGAAATTAATTAACTAATTAATTAATTTGTTTATATGTGATGCTGAGAATCAAACCCAGTGCCTCAAACATACTAGGCAAGTGCTCTACCACTGAGCTACAGGCCCTTATCCTATATATTTAGGTAATTAAAAATGGAGAAAATATAAGACTTTTAAACTAATACAGATCCTCAAGAAAAAACAGGCATGACATATTAGAAAGATAGATCTACATTTACTGTCAAAAGAAACAATATTTTTTTAGTAAAAAAAAATGTTCTACAAAATTCAATAAAAGTAAACTAGATTTTTTTTTAACTTCAGACATAGCATAAGATCCATTTCACAGTTTTTAGAGTCATTATATGAAGGCAGTTAATCATCTTGCTGATTAAAAACATAAAACCCAAGTAGTTTGTACAGAAACCATAAATCCAGTGTCTGAGTTACTTTATAAGCAACACCATATAAACTCACTTTTAATTCTAGGTTAACAAAGAGACAATGTTAGTTTACAGAGAATTGAGAACAGGCTTTTAATCTGTTTTATTGAGGGATAATGAACATCAATTTTATTTTTAACAATCACAAATTTAGGACCTCTGTATTTCAATATGAACCTTTTTTTAAACAAGGGAATGACGAAAATAAAAATGGCAAACTAGTTTTAAAAGCTAATGTCTAAAAACTTACAAAACATTAAATTTCTCTTGTACACAATATAAAGAAAACAACAATCAAAATTCTGGAAGTAGGCTGGGGCTGGAGCTCAGGGCTGGAGCACCTGCCTAGCACATGTGAGGCACTGGGTTCTATCCATAGCACCACACAAAAATAAATAGGTAAAAATAAAGGTATTGTGTCCATCTACAACTAAACAAATCTATATACTTTTTATTTTGGAAATGTACATGAAATTTAGGTTACTGAATGAAGGTAGACTGATAGTTAATTTCTGAAAGTACTGCTAGAATTTATAATCAATTTGCAACAATAACAAAAAAATATATATAAAATTATGCTATTCCAAAAATCAGAAACAGAAACCACCAATAGGTAATTAGCATTTTAAAGTCATTTATTATTTCTTTTGGCTTATTATGGGACTGAACAAAGAAATACTAAATAAAATTTAAAACTTTGAGTTTTAAGAATTCTACTAATACATTCTTAATAAAATTTAATTATACACTCTTTTCTTATTCAGTCCAAACTTCAGTCTAGGCATTTTAGTGCATAAACTCACTTGTGAATTTCAAGATCTATTAAACAATTAATATCTCAGGTAAACTATGAATATTATATATAGATGTAAGAATTACACATTTATCAAAAAAAAAACATATTTGATGTGTGAAAAGTCTAAGACTTTTTATCTCTGAATCAAGTTTTCCAGGCCAAAAGATAAAATATACTACCAATTTTTGAAGACATTCTAATTACTAACAAATTGAAATTAACTTATTTGTCACAGATTTGCTAAAGTTATGTGAATCAGAAGTCATTTAGAGGGGCTGGGGATGTGGCTCAAGCGGTGGCGAGCACGCCTGGCATGCATGCTGCCCGGGTTTGATCCTCAGCACCACATACAAACCAGGATGTTGTGTCCGCTGAAAACTAAAAAATAAATATTAAAAATAATTCTCTCTCTCTCTCTTTAAAAAAAATAAAGAAGAAGAAGTCATTTAGGCTAACTTAAGTTTTAAGTTATGGGCTTACTTTTCTTATAAGCCAATTTGGTACCATGCAACAAACAACTTATAAGCATACAGACGTATAGGCACAACAAGACAATTTCAAAACTTATCATTTGCCAGTTTTTATTTATTTTTTTTAATTTGTTCTTTTTAGATATACATGACAATAGAGTGTATTCTGACATATTATACATACATGGAGTATAACTTATTCTAATAGGATCCCAGTCTTGAGGTTGTACATGATATGGAGTTTCACTGGGGGTGTTTTCATATATGAACATAGGAAAGTTATGTCTAATTCATTTGCTGGTTTTAAAAGCCAGATTGTTGCCAGGTGTGGTGACACACACCTGTAATCCCAGCAGCTCAGGAAGCTGAGATAGGAAGATTGGAAATCCAAAGCCAGCCTCAGCAAAGGCAAAGTACTAAGCAACAGACCCTGGGCTGGGATGTGGCTCAGTGGCCAAGTACCCCTGAGTTCAATCCCCGGTACCAAAAAATAAAATAAAAGCCAGATCATGATCTGATATCACCCTAAGCAGTCTAGAAATTTTAGGTTTTTATTGATAAAGGTAAAATCCTTAATTGAGACTAGGTAGAAAAATTACATCTGGAAGATTCAGGTCGGCAAACTTAAAATAAGCAGTTTTTCAGAGAGAGAGAGAGAGAGAGGAAAAAAACCCTCAAGTAGATAGAGAAAATGAAAAATTTTTAATCAGGAAAAACAAAAATGTATAATTTAAGCATGCAAAATAAAAAGTGAATTCACGGGGGTGGGAGGGGGAGAGATCTTAAGCTCAAAATAAAGCAACTGCATATAAAATTTGTCCACTTTTTGACAAAGGCTCATGTGATGACTGATGCAAGGATCATTCTTGGGAAAAATGAAATTCCCTATCTATGCAGATAAATCTGTTGCTGTAGTCATTGAAGTTTAGCCTGTTAAGCCAACTGTCAGCTAAAGAACACAGAAAGCAGTCGTATTGACCCAGAATGAGCTTCTAGACATACAGACGATGTTGTATTAATTTTCTTTGGTAAAAGCAAAATCTAACAAACTCTCCAAATGAACAAATCCACATAATTGCCAGGCATGTTAGCCCTTTGAATTATACCCTATACCGACCTGTACCCCAAAACCAAATGGCTTATTCAAGCCCCAAATATAGAGAGAGGGGGCGGGGCGGGGGAGAGAATGAATCTGCAATGTGCACCCTGCGGTGACATTCAGAGGAACCCGTAGATCCCCAGATCCCCTTTTTTCCTCGCCAACAAAGCGTTGATGCTACGGAGAGAAGGAAGCAGGGTGGGGGGAACGGGATTTTAAACGTCTCTGAGCAGCTGCTGCTGTTTCTCCCTGAAGCTCCCAGGGTAGGGTCAGCCAGCTGTGAGCGCTCCAGCCCCCTCTTTCTAGAGCTGGCTGCTCCGGGCAGACCCTACCCGCGAGCGTTCCCAAACTGAAACCCGGTAGGGCCAGCTTTACCGTTGGTGGCGCTCCACTAAAACTCTGGGGGGCAGGTTGGCAGAGGGAACAAGTTTTATTCAAAGTTACCTTTGCGAAAGATAGAAGAGACTTTTTTTCTTTCATCTTCTGGGACTCTGGGAGGAGAGGAGGCGCAGTGGGACAGAGGGCAGGAAATACACATAGGTAGACTTGGCTAGACTGTATTCATCAGAAACATGTCACAGTCAGGGCTGGGGACAGCCCCTCAGCCTCCATTCTCAGTTTGAAAGTCGGAAGTTAAAACAATTTAGAGTTTGGTGTTGTTGGGGTTTTTTGTTTGTTTCTTTGTTTGTTTGTTTGGTACTAAGGATTGAACCCAGGGGTGCTCTACCACTGAGCTACATCCCTCCCCAGCGCCCTCAACACACTCCCACCGCTGTCTCCCCACCCCCAGACAGAATCTGGCTAAATTGCTGATTCTGGCCTCAAATATATAATCCTCCTGCCTCAGCCTCATGAGTTGCTGGAATTACAGGCATGTACCTGGTAGGAGTTTGTAATCTTAAAAGGGGTCTGTTTCAGTCCCTCCAGCTCCCACTCTTTTTCCTAGGGTGACTCTTCATCCTCTCACATCATGGTTTAAGTTGAAGCATTTTTAGCCGTGAGAAGGGAAGGAGGGAAGAAAGGGCCAGTAACAAAGGCTGAGATGTAGGTGGATACGGTGGTGCACACCTGTAATCTCCAGAGATCCTGCAGGCTGAGGCTGGAGGACCACAATATGTCCCTGGCCCAACTCAACAATTTAGTAAGGCCTGAAGCAACATAGGGAGACCCTGTCTCAAAATAAAAAGTGAAAATCACCCCTGGTTCAATCCCCAGTACAAAATAAACAAACAAATTTTAAAAAGCTGAGATTGCCAATGGAGCCTGCCTCAACCATCCAGTGACTCCCAGTGATATCTCATTAGCCAGAATCATGTTACAAGATAGGCTGGGAAGTGTGGTTCTTTTTTTAGCTGATTTTATTGACACCCAGAATAAAATGGAGATTCTCTTGTGAAGAGAAGAGGGGAGAATGGAGATTAGAAGACACACACAATCCCTGCCACCCAAGAAAAAACTCTGACCCTGGATTCGGGGATACACACACACCTAAGAGGAGAAGCCCACTCTAATTTCCCTAAGAACTGCCTACATTTTGCCCAAAACAGGACTTGAATTTGAGACTTTTATTGAACATTTACTTTTTTTTTCCTATAAAGCCAACTATATAACTGTTTTTTTTTTTAAAGAGAGAGAGAGAGAGGAGAGAGAGAGAGAGAATTTTTTTAATATTTATTTTTTAGTTCTCGGCAGACACAACATCTTTGTTGGTATGTGGTGCTGAGGATCGAACCCGGGTCGCACGCATGCCAGGCGAGCACGCTACCGCTTGAGCCACATCTCCAGCCCCTATATAATTGTTTTTAATTATTTGCTTCCATGGACTATATGTGCACTGTTTACCTGTGAGAATCCCAAACCGTCAGATTAATGTAAAAAATGACTCAGAACAGGCAGATTCTGTATAACTCCATAAAAAGGTACAATAAGGACATGTTTATATGAGAGACAATCATAAAAATGTACAATAAGGACATATTTTAACAGGATAGTCATGGGACTTCCACAAGAAGAAACATTCAGGTACCCACCCAAGTTGAACCCATAAATAAAAATTATGAAGCATATGAGGAGGGGCTGGGGCTGGGGCTCAGTGGTAGGGCGCCCGATGTGCACGTGTGAGGCCCTGGGTTCGATCCTCAGCAACACATAAAAATAAATAAAGATATTTTTAAAAAGCATATGAAGAAACATGATTCCATAAGAAATAATTAGCAAATGTAATAAATTGTGAACTAGAGCTAATAATACAATTTGGAATATATTTTAGAGTGTATTTTCATTTTTTCAAAGAGAATAAAGAAGAAATTGAGGGCTGGGGATGTGGCTCAAGTGGTAGCGCGCTCGCCTGGCATGTTTGCCGCCTGGGTTCGATCCTCAGCACCACATACCAACAAAGATGTTGTGTCCACTGAGAACTAAAAAATAAATATTAAAAATTCTCTCTCTCTCTCTCCTCTCTCACTCTCTCTTTAGAAAAAAAAAAAGAAGAAATTGAATTGATAGACCAAAGTTGGACCATTATAGAAAAACATTTCATAATAGGCAGATCTGAAAAAGATTCAAATGGAAAGTCAATAAATTAAATATATCATTAAGATGAAAACCTGTAGAAATATAAAAAAACAATTTGAATTTGACCAAAAGATTATATGAACTGGAATATATCAGAAGAAATTCTCCAGAAAGATGCATAGTGAATTAAAGAACTTGATTTTTTTTTTTAATGCAAAAGAAAGTAACTGAGCACAGTAGCACACTCCTGGCATCATCCCAGCAACTTGAGAGGCTGAGACAGGAAGATCACAAGTTCAAGGCCAGTCTCAGCAATTTAGCCAGACCCTAAGCAATTTAGCAAGACCCTGTCTCAAAATAAAAAAAATAAATAAATAAAAGTGTTGGGAATATAACTCAGTGGTAAAGTGCCTCTAGGTTCAAGTCCTAGTACAAAAAAAAAAAAAAAAAAAAAAAAAAAAAGCAAAATATAGGTTAAGAAGCATTAAAAAATTATTATTATTATTATTATTTAGTACTAGGGATTAAAAATGGGGGTGTTTTACCACTGAGCTGCATCCTCAGTCCTTTTAAAATTTTTATCTTTTATTATTTTTTTTGAAACAGTGTTTTGCTAAATTGCTGAGATTAATCTCGAACTTCTGATCCTGCTGCCTCAGCCTCCCAAGTCCCTGAGATTACAGGTGAGTCGCACCACACCTGGCAAGGCATGAAGATTAAATGAGAAGTTCCAGAAGACATCTAAGGGATGTTCCAATAGAAAAGAATAGCAATAATGGAGTGTATTAGCTTTGTATTACTACAACAAAATATCTGTGGAAGCCAACTTCATAAATAGGGAAAGGTTTATTTACGTCACTGTTTAGGAGTTCAAGGTCATAGTGCCTGCATCAGCTCAGTTCTCTTGAGGACTTCATGGCAAATGGTAGATAGCAATGGCAGAAGTGTGCAAGAGAAAGCAGGCATATCGCAAATCGGGAAGCAGATAGAATGGAAAGGGCCAGACTTGCTTCCTTTTCCAAGAATTCAAAAGGCCACAAGAGAACTACCTTCCAAGGGCAAGCCCCCAGTCACCCAAGGACCTGGTTGGGTGACTCCCAAAGTTTCCACCACCTCCCACTAGCAACACTGGCAGACCAAGCTTTCAATCAAAATGCACCCTGGAGGGACCAGCCAAACCATAGCAGAGAGTCACAATATTCAAAGAGTTAATGGCTAAGAATTTTCCAGAACTGAGGAAAGGAGTACACACCCTCAATTCAAAATTTGGAGCAGGATAAATAAAAGCAAATCAATATATTATAGTGAAACAATAGAAGATCAATGATTAAATAAAAAGCTTCACCAGAAAAGGGACAATACTAAAGGATTTTAACAGGAAAAAAAAAAAAAAGATATGCAGAGTTGCAGCCACTTCCTGTTTATTAGCAGCAATTGATGTCAGAAGACAAGAAAATGGTATCTTCAAAGTGCTGTCAGTTTAGAAGCTTCTACGCAACTTTAAAGATGGGGCGAAACAGATGTTTTCAGACTTAGAAAGTGTAAGAGGGCTTTTTTGGGGGGACTCCCAGATTCCCTCTGAAATTCCTACTAATAGAAATACTTAAATGAAGGAAAATAAATCCAAAAGGAACTTTGGTGAAATACAATGGTAAATAGTAGGCACAGAAATCAATAAAATAAACTGGCACAGTAATTTCCCCCTTATCTGTGGGGGAAAAGTTTCAAGACCCCCTGTGTATGCCTGAGACTGTGGCTAGCACTGAACCATTTATATATACTGGTTCTGCCTCTATATACATACCTATGGTAAAGTTTCATTTACCAATTAGGCACAGAAAGAGAACAATACCAATAATAGGCCAGTCATAAAGATATACTGTAACAAAGCTATGTGAATGTGGTATCTCTCAAAATAACTTACTGCACTGTACTCGCCTTTCTTCCTGTGATTCTGTGAGATGACACAGTGCCCACTAGACGAGATGAAGTAAGATGAAGGCCGTAGGCATGTGGCACAAACTTGCCATACTGAAAGAAACTCATCACTGAGATGGATAAGCCACCTACAGCATGGCTATGCTGGACAAAGGGAAGTTCACCTTCCACAAAGGATGGGGCAGGACAGTGCGAGATTTCATCACAATGCTCACAATGATACACAACTGAAGACGAGAATTATTTATTTCTGGAATTCTCCATCCAATATTTTCAGACTACTGTTGATAGCAGGGAACTAACCCATGGGAAAGGGGACTGCTGTAATAGTTAGAGATTATAAATAATGACGAATTTGGGTGTGCCTAAAAACCTACACTTAAAATATGTAAATATTTGAAATTTAAATATTAGAAAACAAGAGCATAAAATATAGAAAGGGAAAGTTTGGGATGAAATTTAAAAAGAAAAAGAGTTAAGAAGAAAGCTGCTCACTGGAGGCAGTGAGGCACACCTATAATCCCAGCAGCTCGGAGGCTGAGGCAGGAGGATTTCGAGTCAAAGCCAGCCTCAGCAAGGCGAAGCACTAAACAATTCAGTGAGACTCTGTCTCTAATAAAATATAAAACTGGGGATGTGGCTCAGAGTCAAGTCACCTGAGTTTAATTCTCAGGAGCCCCCACCAAAAAGAAGGAGGAGGAGGAGGAGGAGGAAGAGGAGGAGGAGAGGGAGGAGGAGGAAGAGGAGGAGGAGAGGGAGGAGGAGGAGAGGGAGGAGGAGAGGGAGGAGGAGGAGGAGGAGGAGGAGGAGGAGAGGGAGGAGGAGGGGGAGGAGGAGGAGGGGGAGGAGGAGGGGGAGGAGGAGGAGGGGGAGGAGGAGGGGGAGGAGGAGGGGGAGGAGGAGGAGGAGGAGGAGGAGGAGGAAAGCTTTTTTGGTGGAAAAACTACAAGGATAATTACATTATTTTAAAAGATGTAAGACTAATAATTAACAGTATGGAATAGATGCATATTTTCTAAGCCAATAAAGAAGAGGAAAATGGAAAAAAAAATACCAATCCAATAGAAAACAGAAAAACTATAGGAAGTGGGGAAGTAAAAAGCATAGGTGTAAGAAAACTTCAAATAAGATGCTAAAATAGGGCTGGGGATGTGGCTCAAGCGGTAGCGCGCTCGCCTGGCATCCATGCGGCCCGGGGTTCGATCCTCAGCACCACATACAAACAAAGATGTTGTGTCCGCCGAAAACTAAAAAATAAATATTAAAAAAAAAAAGATGCTAAAATATGGGCTGGGGTTGTGGCTCAACAGTAGAGAGCTTGCCTAGCATGTGTGAGGCACTGGGTTCGAATCTCAGTACCACATATAAATAAAGGTCCATTAACAACTAAAAAAAATTTTTTTAAGTTGCTAAAATATGTCAATCATATTAGAAATGATGATAAATATGGGTGGACTAAATTCATATAAAAGACAGTCCAAGGTACTAGGGTTGTGGCTCAGCAGTACAGCACTCTCCTAGCATGTGTGAGGCCCTGAGTTCTGTCCTCAGCACCAATTAGAAGAAATTAAAAAAATAATAATAAAGGTATTGTGTCCAACTATATAAAAAAAAAAAAAAAAGATAGTCCAAGCTGGGCATGGTGGTACATGCCTGTAATCCCAGAGGCTCAGGAGGCTGAGGCAAGAGGATCACAAGTTCAAAGCCAGCCTCAGCACCTTAGTGAGCTCAAAATAAAATATAAAAAGGGCTGGGGATTGGCTCAGTGGTTGAGCGGCCCTGGGTTCAATGTCCAGTAGTGGAGGATATATATATATATATATATATATATATATATATATATATATATATGAATGACAGTCCATCAGCCAGGTATGGTGTACATGCCTATAGTTCCAGCTATTTGGGAGACTGAAGGAGGAGAGTTACTTGAGCCCAAGAGTTCCAGGCCACCCTGGGCAATACTGGGTAACCCCATCAGCCCATTTTCCCAGGTGGAAAAAAAAAGGGTAGTCCATCAATTTGGATTTTTAATTTTTTTTTATTACCATACGATTTATTTTTATTTTTTTTTTAGTCATACATGACAGCAGAAAAATTTGTATTTTTTTAAATGGCCTATATGATCTTTGTAAGGCACTCCTAATAACAAAATTAAAACAAAGCAAAAAGTACACAGTAAGGTTAAATACAAAATGATGGAAAATACTTATTAGACAAATAACTAAAAGCTGGTAAAGCGATACCAAAATCAGAAAAATAGGAATTTAGACAATGATGATTAAGAATAATAGAGTCATATTTTCAAATGAGAAAATGAATACTCATAAGAATATATATAATGGGTTGCAGTTGTGGCTCAGTGGTAGAGCACTCACCTAACATGCATGGGGCACTGGGTTCCATCCTCAGTACCACATAAAAATAAGTAAACAAAATAAAGATATTGTGTCCATGTTTAACTAAAAAAAAAATTTTTAAAAAGACTATATAGCAATCAGGAAATCACTTGTCCCCTTAAAACAGAACCTCAAAAAATGGAATTACAAGGAGAAATTGACAAATTTCCAAGTTGGGGATTTTTTGTTTTGTAGCACTAGGCATGGAATGAGGACCAGCTGAGTTGGTTTGGGGCCAGCACTATTTGTCCCAAGGCAGGTAACAGAGAAGGGAGAGCATAACTCTCTTGGTTTGGAGCTGCTCTGAATAGGAGCTATGTGCACACCTTTAGGTCCAGAGTAAAGTTATTGCAACCCGCCATACATTGGACTTTACCTCCACTCAGGTAATGAGGCGTGGCTCCAGGAGTAGCCGTCACCCGGTGGGGTTAATTTACACCCACCTGTTCCTTTGTAATCCTACCCTTTGCCTTTTTTTGAATAGAATGTTCCATGGAATAGTGCCCCCAATAAAAGGCTAACGTGCCCCCCATCTCTCATCAGTCTCCAGTGCCTTTCTCTTGCACCTCTTTGTGGGAGCCTGAGGCCAGGAGCCAGGGAAGCCACCCTGAAGCTCAGAAAAAGGTATTCCATGTCTGCGTGATCTTTTCATGTCACCCCAAATCCAATTGAGTGACTTTGGTTCCACAACCCGCGCTGGACAGCAGCTACACTCTTTTAGTTTATATACCCAGATGAGTGGTCTTATCCCAAGGCTTCTACCCTGTGCCTCAGCCACACAACACTCCTCCACTACAGGGTTTTCACAATCTTCTAGCCCTACCCTTAGCCTCGAATAATACACATTCTATTTTTGGCACTGGGGATTGAACCCAGGGGCACTTTACCATTGAGCTACATCTCCAGTCCCGCCCCCTCATTATATTACTTAGGGCCTTGCTAAATTGCTAAGGTTGTGTTCCTACTGCCTCAGTCACCCAGGCCACTGGAATTATAGGTATTCACCAGTGCTTCCATTTAGAATATACATTCTTCTTAAGCACACTCATAAGTATTACAAAATGCATCATTTATTATACCTATAAGGAATCTAAAAAATAAATAGATTATCAGCGCTGGAGTGTAGCTCAGTGGTTCAGCATGTATTTAACATACATGAGGCACTGGATTTAATCCCCAGCATTAAAAAAAAAAAAAAAGAAAAAGAAAGATAGAAAGAAGGAAGGAAGAAAGGAAGAAATGATTTTTTAAAAAATATTTTTTAAGTGGTCAATGGATCTTTATCCATTTATATTATTCATTTATATGTAGTGCTGAGAATCAAACCCTGTGCCAAGCAATTGCTCTACAACTGAGCTATGATCCAAGCCCAACAAATAATTTTTTAAATGGATATCTTGCCAGGTGCCATGGCACATGCCTGTAATCCCAGCAACTCAGGAAGCTGAATTGGGAGGATCACAAGTTTAAGTCCAGCCTCAGCAACCTAGACACTGTCTCAAAATAAAAATAAAAAGGGCTGGAGATGTAGCTCAGTGGTGGAACGTGCCTGGGTTCAATTCCCAGTGTCACTGGGGGTGAGAGGGGAAGATATCTTGCAGACCATATTCTCTGTC